>NC_137694.1:163682427-164099927 GCF_964034855.1 Anser brachyrhynchus
CTTCCAGATGATAAAAATCTGAAATTGGAGAGAATAATGAAGAAAAAGTAACATGTAGTTCCTAAGCAGGGACTACAAAACACAATTCTAGACATTTACAGAAACTTCTTTTCTTCAGTTTTGAAGTTTCTCTTTCCGCCCCCCCCCCCCCCCTTTTATTTTTTTTCCTTTGGTGTCTCACAGCACACATACTTTTCTGCACGATATATATATCTACTATTGTATTACTTCTAAGCATCTAAGGTCTCAGCGTCTGATCATCCAACACTCTACAGGCTGATGATGTCTCAGGTTCTGCCTAGGTTCCTTTTCGAAGAACAAAAATGAGGTTCATATCAAAACATACCCCTACACTTGTGACAGTATGACAAATCTGAATATACCTATTTTACTCTTGGTACTTCAAAAAAGTCTCAGAATGTCTTGTGGAATACTCATTAAAACTTTATGCTATATTCCAACATGCAGATTCTCTACTTCTACCTGATATAAAAAATTGTGTCTTTCTGGGTTGTAGAAGAGTCCTTTCTTTTCACTATTATCTCTGTCACCATATCAGACGTTTAAAGAGGAATGATGTGAAGCACTGAAGGAATCTTGATTCATAAAAACATCTCTAAGAAATATGCTGGTACATAATACTTAAATATATATATTTATATTTCCTTATAGGGAATAATGTTAGTCCAAGTTAAAAAAAAGTTTATTCATCAATAAAGAGATGGCCTTTGGGAGCAGCTTCTTACAGATGGCTCTACTACAAAAAAAAATCAGTGTGATAGTCCTCCTCCTCAGTGTTCAGTGTCAGCTCTCCACAGAGGCACAGCAAGGCACTGGGTTCTACAGGTTTTGAGGAAATTTTCTGCATGCCTCCATTTGGTATTCATATTACTGGGAAGGGAAACGGGGATCAACAGAAAGGGCATGCATTCTGCTTTAAAGAAACATGTATAATGTTGAGGTCAGGTTCCCAGCTAATATATGATGTCAGCTTGAAGGACCTTTGCAACCCACCCTTAGTTTTCCTAATAGGCAAGCATTAAACCAAACAAAGAAAAAGATCAATTAACTTTGTATGCTTGAAAGGAATTACAGCTACTCTCATACTACTGAGGTATTCCCTATCTATTTAGGTAACTTCATGCAGTTTTAAAAACTTATTTCTCATATTAGTAAATACAACAGCATACTATCTTTTTTTATACCTAGTTGGAAATGGAGACAAGCCCTATAAAACATTCCAGCAGTAATGATGGTGTATTCTACTGACCAGCTACCATGTTCAAGACAACACAATTGTCGTGAGACTTCTTTCAAATTGATCAATTAACCTGAAAGCCTGTTATGTTGCATTTTGAAAATATAACAGAAGCCTCCCTGGTTCTTATGATGGCAGATGGAGTGTGTGCTCTCGATTCATTAATAAAATATGTAGCTTAATTAGTTCCATTGTAATTCCCTTTTGTGGAAGAAAATAAATAATCACATACCTTCTAATATGAAAGGAATCTCTGTAAGGCATATATAGATCATGAATGTGATGTCTCAATTATATAATGTGTAAAATCAAAATAACAGATTATCTGCATAAGAAATCATTCATTCTCCAGTGCTCTGCTGTAATGTCTAAGAATTTTTCCCTCTAGTAATTCCTGAAATGGGAAGAGAACACACAGACTATTTTTTCAACAAACGTTCTTTATACACATTTAATTTATGTGGTTTCCAGACCTGAATCCCTGAATTAATCTGCAGTATTTTGCATTAAGTATACATATATATATATGCACATATATGGATTTTCTGTTCATATTTGGCTGGTTGCATTTTTAATATTCCTGTTTGGTTAAGGGAGCTATCCCTTTAGAAAATTATAGCAGAGCATTGGATAACTGAATATGTTTATAGGAGATACGTGGGAGATTTTATTTTTGTGCCCAGAAAATTAACAAGCCTGCCTATCTAATCTCCAAAATGAAGTAAATTTGATTTGATGAATTTACCTCTTCTAGTAGGTTGTTGTTTTTTTTTTTTTTAACCAATGATTATTAAATTATGACTTACTGGGAGTTTATTAATAATAAAGAAGAATAAAGAAGACAATCTCTCACCTGTAGGGTTTGAGCTACATACAGCTCAGCAGGAATTAAAAGCTTTTGGTATCTAATTCATTTTAGTAGTTCATACATGACAGATTTTCAGTTTGAGCTCCAGTGTCACAAACTTACCACCATATTTTCACTAATTGCCAGACTCATCAGACAGCAAGAGCTTTAAAACTCACTTAAACTAACCTCACTCTGTAATATCCACCTCCTTTGTAAGGGTCAAGCCAGACTAAGAAAACATACATGGGGCGTAGGTTTTACTGTGAGCACACAAAGCAATGGATTTGCTCTGGCTGTCAAGTTGGAACCTTACAGCTTTAGTGGCTCTACATGTGGTTTTGAAATTATTGTAATAGGTAGGTTGGAAGTAACCTAGCTAAGGAGCCATGTTTTCTTAAGCATATTGAGAAAACAGTCTGTCACTGATAAACAATTCAAGCACTGATGGCAGAAAAGGGTCTTTTTTCTTCAGGTACCTTTACTATACACAAAGAGACTCTGCAAACAGGATTTAGACAACTTAAGAATTATTTATTGTCACAACAATTATTTATTGGCAAATACGTACAGTAGTTAGCTAGAAGTAGCACGGTACTAAGCTAAACATTAACATGCTTAGCACTTTGGATGAGACATCTGTGGCCAGGCATGTGCCAGTTAGGTGAGGTGGTGAGTTATGGTTCTTTCCTTGGAACAGGATGATCCTTGATATTTCTGTGTTACTATTCTTTCTATTCTTATTTTTTTTCTTAGGTTTTTAAACCTTTTCTTGTCAGTATCTTTCTTCTTAAAGCTCTGACCTATAATTTATATCTCCATAATAGCGGTATTTTGTCAGTATTTTTACTATTCTTATCTTATATGACTTTAGTTTATGTACTGCCTTACATCTCAACAACTTTGTGATAAAATTTGGTTTACGCAGCTGGACTGCACCAAAGTAGACCTCAGATCACAGATAACTGAATCTCTGGTCTCAGGGTCATGAATGGTTTATTCTATTACTCTTTTTCTGTCCAAACTGTATAGCTGCTTGCAAAATGCTCAGTGGATAAGGTCTGCTTTCCATTGAAATCCTGAACTATTAATGTCTTTGAGTATCTGGAAAAATGGTGGCTTGCCCACGCTTAAACAATAGCAGGAATTTTATCTAATATTTAGCAGTAGAAACAATTAAGTTCCACTGCCTCTTACTGTTCAATGTTTAGTACAGTCATAACAATAAGGTTTCAGTTGCAGATAGAAGCCTCCAACGCCTAACAGTGTAAATATGAATATGCAAATTAGCTGAACAACATATTGTGTTCAAAATTCTTTTTATAGGCAAAGAGGAAGGGCAACTTATATTCATGAAGTAAAGCCAAGAGATTATTCTTAATGTAATGGTAATCATTAAGTAATGGTAATCTTAACAATCTAATTCAAGAATAATCATTAGTCTAGATCTAATTACTTCTGAGAAACAAAGAATTATAATGTAGGTAGAGTGCTCAGTCTCAATAATAGCAATAACATTTGATAATTGCAACTCACGCACTTCTTAGTTTCTACCCCTTTTCCTGGTGTTATGCTCACCCTTCCACTGCACTTCTCAGTGAATTATTACATGCTGGTGTTGATGGTTAGTGGGATATTAGTGAGTTGTCAATAACTGCAGTTCTTTGCTTGGAGGAATAGGAACTTCACATTGATGATTTCTTCTTCTTTCTTTTCTTAGTTTTTACCTCCCAGGATTATTTATACGTCTGCTATCATGCTTTTACATCTTTTTCTTTTACATCTGGTCTACAGCTTTGGGTTATACCTATATTTACTATTGACGGTGCTTTTATGTATGCTAAATACTATATCTTTGTTCTCTGTGTTACCCCTAGAATTAGTTTTGTCCAACATCAGGACTTTTTTATTTTTTATTTTTAAACTAGCTAGTGCCAACCCTGTACTCTACCTCTTACCAGACCATCCCTGTGCTCATCTATGGGAAATCCTGCCTCCACTTCTATATTAGGCTTATATGGCAAAGTTTTGGTATTGGATGGGGGCTGCATGCGTGGCTTCAGTGAGCAGAGCTCTGCCCCACATTAAGTATGATCCAGTTCGACCCAGCTCCAAAACAGACCTACTGCTGGCCAAAACAAAGCCACTGTGCAATGCTGGTTGCACCTCTGTGAGAACACCTTTATGAAAGGCTAAAAAACACTGTACAGAAGCAGCTGGCAGAGAAGACTGAAGAAATGTGAGAGTTACAACCCTGAACACACCAAGGTCAATGAAGGAGGGGGAGGAGCTGCTCCAGGTGCCAGAGCAGAAGTTCCACTTCAGCCTGCGGAGGGCCATGCCAGAGCAGATCTCCACATTGTGGCCTGCAGGGCAGCCCACAGTGGAGCAGGTGGATCTGGCCTGAAGGAGGCTGCAGTCCATGGAGAGCCCATGTGGGAGCAGACTCTTGGCCGGAACTGCAACATGTGGAGAGAAGCCCATGGTGGACCATGTGGTCTGGCAGGAGCTGCAGCCCATGGGGGACCCATGCTGTGTTCCTGAATGACTGTGTGTCATGGGAAGGACCTCACAATTGAGCAAAGGAAGAGAGTTAGGAGCGAGGAGAGGCAGAGACAAAACATTATGGACTGACATATGACTGACCCCATTCCCCATTCTCCTGTGCTGCTTCAGGGGGAGGAAGTAGAAGTGGGTGTATGGGGGAATGGTGTGTTTTGATTGCTTTAAGGTTCTCACTGCTTTAGTCGGTTAGCAATAGGCAATAAATTATATTGCTCTCCCTTCTGCTGAGTCTTTTTTGCCCATGATGGCAATTCTTGAGCAATCTCCCTGACCTTATCTCAATGCTTGAGTCATTTGCCATTGTATTTCCTCCTCCTCGTTCTTTGAGGAGGGGGAGAGAGCAGCCTAGGCACCTGGCAGACAGCTATGATAAACCCACCACAGTTTCTCAAGGCTTCTGCCACCATACTAAACAAAAATCACCAATCGCCCCCAGCAGTTTGGAGGAGTGGCAAGTCAGGACTAGGGTGTGGCTTAAGGGGAGGTCCCATTGGAAGCGGACAAAAGATAAGGCCAGAGGTAAGATAGGGTCTGATGGGCCTGTCCAGAAGCTGTCTGGAGAGGCAGAGCCAGAGATGGGGCTGGGCACAGGAACCCTTGCAGTGTTGCTGGGGCCTGGCTGAGCTAAAATGGGGTCCTGATCCTGAGCTTGGGTAGGGATTCACAGGTGAGGCCCATCAGGGGTTGTGAGGCTGAGAATTGTCTTCTGGGCCCTGCGTAGAATAACTGGGACAACCAGTAGCAATCAAAATACCTGGTTTTAATACCACAGTACATCTCAATGATCTGGTCCCTCAAATACCAAAGTGATTTTAGGCAGACACTTTTATTTCCTCTAAATCTAAATTAAACCTTTTTGTTTGTTACTGGTAGTCCTCATTATAGGTTACCAAAATGATTGGAATTATTATTAAAGTTGTACGTTTAAGGACCAAATTCTATTCTTTGTTGCAAAATGGGAAACTCAAATAAGTACTGGCCTGAAGGCAGTAACTACAGCTTTATGTCAGTGAGCAAAATCTAGAACTATTCTTGTGGAAAAGTCATCTCGCATAGCAAACAGTCCGCTTATCTGTGCTTGTGCTGTGTATATTTTGTGATCATCAGTAAGTCCTTCATAGAATCTAACCTATTATCTACAAATAACAGCTATAGAGTATGACAACCAAGGTGTAAAGGTGCTAACAGGCATTATCTCATGAACAGTACCACATATTATCATTGTACCACACATTATTGTGAGCCTAAATAAAGGCACAAGGCCTGAAGAAATAAAATGTCTTGTTTGCAAAGCCTGGTGTTTTCAACCACCTCTTTATCATAAATAAATAAAAATAATTAAACAATAATAATAAAAAAGGAGAAAATGAAAAGAAAAAATAAATAAATAAATAAATAAAATGAGAGAGAAGTCCTGAGGTAGCAATTTTCATTGTCAGGCAATTTAAATTTAGTTTACTCCCATGTTACTTCTAACTGAGAGGTCCTGCACATTTCATAGTCTACCCTTGAAAGCTGCAATTTTGACTGCAAGCTTTGTCATCTTGTGCAGAGTAATGATAACTTGTATAAACTCTCCTAGCTTTCCTAGGATGTTAATTTACTGTTGGATTTTAATTAGCCTTTTGCCACCAAGTGATAAAGATGCACCCTGTTTAATCCAAATGCCATATCCTGCTTTTAACACATTATCAGTCTATTCATGTTCTCATGCCTGGCTTTTATAACTGTCTTTAAAACTGCCCTTTATAAACTTAAAAATTCAGGACTGTTTTACTGCTTAGGGAAAAACAACAACAACAACAAAACAAACAAAAAACACAGTTGTGCAACAACACATTTCGCAGAGTTGCTTAACAACTACACAAAAAAAAATGAAGTTGTAAATATGACAGTGCATAAGCACAGACTCTGAGATATGGGACTGGCAGAGCTTTGCATTTTGCTTAAAGAGACAGCTGGGCAATCTTTCCTCTTTGTTTTCTCAAAAATCAGATTACCCCTGCATTAGTTCCAGTTATGCATATGACGAGTCAAATAATAGACTAAGCATATTGATCACTGTAGTGCAAAACACTCTTTTATTACATGTTGAGAGTGGCTGATCAGGCACAAAACTGTTTTTACCTTTCTAAATGAAAACTCAATATATTTTTTTTTTCATTGTCAAGGTTGCACTTTATATTTACTGGTCTTCTGTTTGAAATAAAGTGTACAAATTTCATATCTAGAGCAAGTCAGTTCTTTGAGGTAGGTGAAACAGACCTTTAAGTGGAATAATCTTAAGGAATTCTGGTCTGATATACCATCTTGCATGTTTCTTGTCGTCCAAAGTTGTTATCATGAAGTACTAACAGTACATATTCATAGATAAACAATCTCTATCTATCTATCTTTGCATTAAGTGGAAAAAAACATGTATTTTATACTGAGAATTTATATATATATATATATAGTAGAAATATAAATGATTAACCTTACAAGTTTTCAATTTTTGTTTTTGTATTTGAAGTGGCACAGCTGTCAGACTTGATATAAAGGTAATCTTTGATTACTTTACATGGATATTAGTGCAGATAATTCTTTTTCCTTTTGTGTGTGTGTGTGTGTGTGTGACAAAGTGAATGCTAAAATAAGTCCAAAATTTAACATAACTCAAGTATTCATCTCCAAAATGAGATGATGAAAACTTTCCACAACTTGCTGCCTGACCTAGAAAATGCCTTATACTCATATGAACCTCAGTTTTGTACACTACATTTCAAGAGGGAATCTAACTTACTGATCAGAATCACCTTCATTTGTACATGTCTTGGCAGGCTGCCATCCAACTCAGATCTAATATGCATAATTCTAATAGTCTCTAATCCTCTACTCCTACTTCTAATACTCATTCTAATCCCCGTGATTCTTAAAGTAGTTGTTTCTCCCCTACCTACCAAGAAAGAGTGTATCTTGCAATAGGATTGACACTTGGCACCATTTATTTCAATAGTCTTAGGTGAGGTACTCATATACCAAACATTCCAAAATGATCATCCTTCAGTTCTTAGGGAGGTAATTAGGGAGGTAATTCTGCCCCATGATGCCTTGTTGGAAGAACTAGTCAGTCAGCAGCTCCTAGACTTTCATCATGCTTTTCTTTCATCATCTTGACAAGTGGTGTTCCTCAGGGTCTATCCTGGGACTGGTACCATTTATAAATGACAGACAGTGGGATTAAAAGCACTCTCAACAGGTTTGGAGAAGACCCCAAGCTGAGTTGTGCAGTTGACTGTTGTGTCAACTGGTGTGAAGGAACGGATGCCATCCAAAGGGACCTGGACAAGCTTGCAAAGTGGGCACGTGAACCTCTGAGGTTTGACAAAGGCAAGTGAAAGATGCAAGGTGCTGCATGTGGGTTGGGGCAATCCCAGACATGAGGACAGTCTGGGGGAAGAACTCATTGAGAGCAGCGCTGCGATGAAGGACTTGGGGGTTCTGGTGTCTAAAAGCTCAATATGAGGCAGAAGTGTGTGCTTGCAGCCCAGAAGGTCAACTGGATTCTAGATTGCATCAAAAGAGGCGTGGCCAGCAGGTCAAGGGAGGTGATTGTCCCCCTCTACTCTGCCCTTGTGAGGCCCCACTTGGAGTACTGCATCCAGGTCTGGAGCCCCCAGCACAAGAAGGACGTGGAGCTGTTAGAGCGAGTCCAGAGGAGGGCCACAAAGATGATCAAGGGGCTGGAGCACCTCTCCTATGAAGAAAGGCTAAGAGAGATGGAGATGTTCAGCCTACAGAAGAGAAGGCTCCATGAAGACCTTATAGCAGTCTTCCAGTATCTAGAGGGACCTTATGTAAAAGATGGAGAGTGACTTTTTGCTCAGTCAGATAATGATAGGACAAGGGGAAATGATTTTAAGTTAACAGAGGAGAGATTTAGATTAGATATTCGGAGCAAATTCTTCATTCAGAGGGTGGTGAGGCACTGGAACAGGTTGCCTAGAGAAGTTAGATAGATACCTCATCCCTGGAGGTGTTCAAGATCAGGTTGGATGAGGCCCTGAGTAATCTGCTGTAGTGGGTGGCATTCCTGCCCATGGCAGGGGAGTTGGAACAAGGTGATTTTTAAGGTTCCTTCCAAGCCAAGCCATTCTATGATTCTATGGTATGATCTGTCTAGGTAAAGATATGCTGACAGAAAAGATATAAATCCTTTTTGGTAACCAGCCTCAGTGAAACTTTATTGAATTTCATGTTGCACAAAGGCATTATCTACTGTCATTTTTAAAAACATATCTGCAGGAATGAGTGCTTCCATATTAGACTATACCTCACAAACAGCATTTATTAAGGAACGCAATATCCAGTTTAAATACCCTCTTCAATCAGAGAGAATTAAATCCACCGAAATCCTCAGAAGTGTGCTCTGTCCTGGGTAAAAAAAACTTTTGGGGTAAGTGATAAGTTATTAAGAATAGTATGCTTAACTGTGGATGAATTAAGATTCACCATAAGACAAACCACTTAATTTGCAGTAAGGGAACCCAATTAGTAAAAGAGAAGGCTAGAGTCCAGCTGGTGCTCAAGTGGATGCTTTGTGCACTTTATGTTTAAATCATCTGATAAAACAGTAAGTAGGGAATTCAGAACTGAAAAACCTGGGTTCTGCTATCCTAGCTGCCTGTCCTAATAGTTAAATTTAAGAACCAAATTAATTCTATATCACTATCTAGTCCATTTTTTATTTTTAAATGCAAAAGAGAAACATCTTTAAAAGTAATTTAGTCACTGCCTATATGATATGGACTATGTGGTTAGGTAATACTTTTTAAAGTTTAATGATGCTATCTGAACTTTATTAGATTAATTAGAAAATCTGATGTAGATTTTTCATGACATGAGTGAGAGCTGTAAGATATAATTCTTAAGTAAAAGGTAGGGCTGTATTACTGATTCCTCATTCTTATGTTCTTTAAATGGGAAACAGGAAAGATTATTCCTCTCTGAAAATAAAGTGCTGGCATTTAAACTTGAGCATAAAGTTATTTCTCCTTATAGTGCTGAGTAAAATTGTCAAATCCTCCATGATAGCCAGTTTGGGCAACTTTCTGCTCAATAAATTGCCATTCTGCTTGTCTAGAAGACCATTTTATGTTGCTAAATATAGTTAATCAGTTCTGTATTCCAAGATAAGCAGGACAGTTAAGCCAACCCAAATTTGTTGCGGGAAAAAGAAAAAAAAAAAAAGAGAAAAAAAAAAGTATAACTTTTTCATATGCTTATTAACACAGGATAAAGTCAGAAGTACATAATTCAATTAGCTTTCAGGCTGAAAGGGAACAGAAGTTCAGTTGTTTGTACAACTTCATGTAGATATATGTCTTTAATCACTCTAACTACACCTTGAGTCAGCAAGAGTTTTGAAGTAGATTTACCTATTTTGTTTGTAGGGAGCTCTCAGAAAATGATTTAGACTGCTTCATAACTGGAGAAAGATTTAAGTAAGGAGCTAAGGTAGGAACACAAATTGAAAAAAGGGTTTATAGGCAACTTTCTGCTTGTTTATTGTGAATTCGTAGGGTGAGTCTCTGCTTTCAGGCTTGTTTTTAATTAACTCAGTCATTTTATAAGTTGGAATCCCTTAAGGTGCCTACTGAATTTTTTGTTTTAGCCTATGCTGGAGCTGCAGTTTCTTAGTTTCTCCTGGTGATTCTCATCAATTCTGCTGTAGCCACACCCTATACATTCGTGTCTTTCTTCCTCTATGTGTACTTAGTTGATTTTCAAGGAGAGAATAACCTTCCCTTCTTCTGAAACATCTCACCAGGATACACTATATTCTAAAGGAAAATATATATACAACCAAAGAACAAATAAAATACACTGATACTGACAGGGAGCATATTGTCTAACTGAAGATTGCAGACTCCCCTGACAGAAGTCAAAATTAGGTAAAATAATACTAAGCAGTTTTATGTTTTTGTCATAGAATCTCACCCTTAAACAGATAAATTGCTTTTTGTACTAACATTTGTGTCAGTCTTTGCAGTATATTATTTACTATTAAATGTAGACTCTTGTTTTAGCTAAAATGCTCCAGTTTTGGCCCAAGACTTTTCTTCCTAAACTCTTTCCTTCATACATTATAAGACTATTCTGGGTTGAAGAGAAAAATGTTGTGGTTATTAGAATAGAACAGAACAGAACAGAATAGTTCAGTTGGAAGAGACTTTCAGAGAGCATCTAGTCCAATGCCCTGACACTTCAGGGCTAACCAAAAGTTAAAGCATATTATTGAGGGACTTATCCAAATGCTTCTGGAACACTGACAGGCATGATACAGTCCTCCACAAAAAGTACTTCTGATCAGCTTAGTACTGTCTTAAGAGAATTTTAATCATGCCCAGATATAACCGTACAAAAGAAGCGGCAGCAGCAACAGCAGCAGCAGTAGTACTAGTAGAAGTAGCAGTGGTGGAAGCAGTGTATCCTCATTTCCCATTTATCCAAAGACTTAGCTGCTGATCTTTTGTTTCAGGGAGCATGTACTTGATACTATTACTGTGATTCTTCAAGTAAAGTACTAATCACGGATAGCTATGACATACACATTTATCTTCATTTGATATATTTGCTTGTATACAGTATAACTTTTGCAATAATGCGATAGATAATTATTGAGAATATTCAGTTTGGGAAATGTCTTTAAAAGAAAGACAGTACAGATGAAACTTCTATAGCTCTTCCAAATACCTCCTTGCTGCTGCAAAATGTTAGAGCATAACATTGTAATTTGGCTCTATCCAGTTGCAATAGAGCTTTTTTTTTTTTTTGCAATTCTTATTGCATGCATTCCAGGCCTCTGCTCTGTCATTTTTTATCTCCAAATGTTCTTGCAGCCCACAAGGGGTCCAAGAATCTCTAATAGTGACACATTTCTTATAGCTAAGGATAGCAGTGGAAAGCCAATTATAATAGCTTCCCTACTAGGCCCAGTGGTGTTTGAATCTTTGTAACCCTCGTGGCTGTTTTCTCTGAACCGCACTGTTAAATTTCTAAAGAGACCGCCCTTTGAGGCAGTCACCACTTTCTGAATCAGCACTGATGAAAACTATGGAGGAGACACACTGTGCTCTTTCAGGGAGATTTTATTACAGTTACTTCTACTTTGTTAAACCTAAACTTTTAAAATAAAGTTGAGGTGGAGACACTTACACCACACTATCACTTCTCATTGCCACTAACTTTACAAAAGAGAAAATATTTGTTGAAAGGTTGCATATAACATCAAACTGTCCATACCTGCTCCATGCTAGAAACAGAAATTGTTAAAATATTATACACTGAGATCTAAATGTGTAAGATTGTGAACTGGAGGCAGCAGGATAATACCCTGTAAATAATTAAGTATGAATCTTACTGAAGTTTGATGATATGACTCGGGATAAAAGCCAATTAAATCAAGTTTCTTCTGACTAGCAGGGAAATTATTATTTCACACATACAGTTTGCTCCTACATCAAACGGGAAACAGCTTAAAAATTAAACACTAGCTTAATTTAATAACCGTGACCTTGAAAGGACAAAAAAGGGGGTGTGGAAGAAAAGCTATTCAGTAATTTTAGAAGAGAAGAATATATATACATAATTGGAGAGGTTTATAATCTAGCATTTTCTTTATTCTTTGCTAATACAAACACAGATATCAAGCATTTTTAAGTAAAGAGTAATTTTGCAAGAGGCTCAAATTTTAGCAACCATGACTGTGACTGTGATAAATAATTTCATCTTGTCTCTTCATTCTGCTCTCCAGAATTATAGGAAAAATATGACAGTGTCTAAAGAATTTGCTTTAATATTTTCAGCATAAAATATTTCATAAGCCCCCAACAACTTTTTTTTCCTTTTTTTTATTTTTTTTTTAATTTTTACTTTTTCAGCCTGCTTATCAAACTGAAAAATACCTACTCGACCAGAATTTGAGAAGAAATATAGTGGATTATAGCCTTTTTTAGAACAGTTCCAAACTTGCTTCTCTGTGACAATGTCATACAAACACATGATTTGCATCATCAAAATCCTTCTTTCCTTCTCCTTTATTCTCTTGAGTCACATTGAATCTTAGGAGGCATACTTTTCTTTTTTACCTTAGGTATTTTTTTCCCACAATTTTTTTTTTGGTCCTCTCATTAGGCTTACTTTCAAAATAGTTGAAGTGTAATTCTTTTATGATTCAATCTAATTCAAGCTCTACAGAAATTAGATTGCAGTCTTTCTTTCCTGCCAACCAACTACATTCCAAAGATAAGCAAAAGGATGGTGAAGTTAGAACAATAGAAATTCAAACAGCAACATCTTATCATCTAATGCATTGTTATTCCTGCACAGAATTGTTAATCATCATTTTGAAAGGAATTGCATCTAAACTGTTTATGCACTATGGAGTTGCCAAGCAACACATGAATCCAGGGAGCCTCTTGACATAACTTAAATGGTCACAAAGAAGCCAAAAAGAGAGTTCATTAGAATAATATGGGACTGAAGATTAGAACAGTATCAACAAAATACTTTCAATCTTGTAGTTTAAAGATGACTAACGTCTGTTAAAAAGTGTTATTTTAAATTGAACAGCATGCAAAATGTTGTGGAATACTATTAGTCTGTATTACGTAGACTCATAAAATAATTTATGTTGGAATGTCTGGAGATCAGCTAGTCCAATTCTCTGCTCTAGCAAGATGAAGCTCACAGCCTCTCAGGAAACCCACTGCAGTACTTAACTGCTCTCAGGATAGTGCAAATTTTACCTTATTTACCTTATTTCATATAATACAGATTTAGGTCTGTCCCTGGTCTCCAGACAGGACATAAATCACAAACTGCCATGTTATTGTTGCATTTTTTTTAACAATTTCTACATATATCTTATTACTCCTAGGGGTTTTGTTTGTTTATTTGTTTGTTTTAGAAGTACTGTGACATATTTTCAGTTTTGGAAATAAAGACAAGATAACTAACCAACCACAATCAGTGGACTTCCCACTTGTGTCAACTTTGACACCTACAAAACTGAAGTGAACAAGAGGTTGTTAAGTATTCTAAAGTGGCCTGAAAAGGGCATTACAAACTCATTATTTACAACGTGTTTTAACAATTTCTTTTACTGAATTCATGACTTATGAATGACTATCATTTGCCTTTTGGTGTTTTTGAATGATGGCAATGTTTATAATGAAAGAAAACCTGAAATTGGTGTATTTCTGCATATGTGTCAAGCATATGTTTACAGTAATTGGCCTTCCACAAGTATTTTTGAAAAGACCAAAAATTAAATGAAAAATTACAGCATTCTTCTAAAGGAATAGAATACTCTGTTCTTGCTATTTACTTATGTATGAGATTTTAACTTTTGAATATGCAGACCAAAACAAATACATGCAATTTGCATGTATCTTCTATCTGTCTCATTTGTACCACAGAATCACAGAATCATTTAGGTTGGAAGAGACCTCCAAGATCACCCAGTCCAACCTCTGACCTAACACTATCAAATCCTCCACTAAACCATATCACTAAGCTCTACGTCTAAACGTCTTTTAAAGACCTCCAGGGATGGTGACTCAACCACTTTCCTGGGCAGCCCATTCTAACACTTAACAACCCTTTTGGTAAAGAGGTTTTTCCTAATATCCAACCTAAATCTTCCCTGGTGCAACTTTAGCTCATTCCCCCTCATCCTATCACCAGGCACGTGGAAGAACAGTTGCTTTGTATCAATATCTTACTATCATCTTACTAGATCAGTAACTTCAAGTTAAGAAGACTATCAACCTATTTTGCTTGCTTCTCTTTTGTTATGTAAATAAAGAATTTGCTATTCAGCAGGTATCCTCTTTTTGATTTTATATAGAAACTAATAATATTTGGGTCTTCTCATCCCAGCCAGCGATGTTGGTTGAATTGTCTAATAACTGCAGCAAAAGATGATTTTTTTCTTCAGTTGTTGTCGGTCTACTTGAAAAACTTCCTAGAACTGAACGAGATATTTCTTCTTTCCAAATGGAGTGTATGCTCTTCAGAGACACAGAACTGGATATTTTTTTTTGTTTTGTTTATTTTTTCCATATGTTATGTTACAGCTTTATCTTTAAATAATTTGATTAAGGTCAAGTATTATGACTGTTCTGTTATACCTATTTGTTTTCCTTTGCACTAAACAGTCTTAAAGGTTATAAAGAACACCATTGGAATATCTTCTACTCTCACCATCAAGATAAGAAAAACAGCATTACTGGGAGAGATTAGTTAAAATCACTACTGACTACTTTGCAAAGAATGGCAAGGAAAATGTAACACCACCCTGAAAAAAATTAATTCAGCTGTTGTGCAAAAAACTTCTAAAGTAGTACAAATACTGTTTTAGTTTAGATGATGATGCCTGTGGTTGCTCTTTAAAGTATGAGCCATCCAGAACTGATACATGTTTTCATTTTCTCTATTTTCACTCTCTCTATTTAGTTCTGCAATATTCACCAGGAGATGTTCTTTTCACCTTGATAATTTATCACAAAGCAATTCAAGAAATATTTATATCTGAAGGAGTAAGAGCAAGTATGTTTTGCATCACATATTAAGAGAAGATGAAATTTGTCACTGATTTAGGTACCTTATGTGTGACATGATAAGTCTTCTCATGTCCAAGAGCTGCAAGGACCTTCACACAAACTTAGAGATGGGAGGCGAGGGGGATTGCTGTGATGCGGCTGTGGTGCCTGTGACAGCACAAAGGACGAGTCACAGCAGGGGAGCTGTCATCAGGGCCAGCAGCAGGCAGAGCCACCACACTGTGGCCTGTGCCGTGGGTGAGCGCAGCTTGCACCTCCTGCAGGACATGGCTTGGCTGATCTTCCTCACCCTGGCTGTGCTGGGCATTGCCCAGAAGCAGTGGTTGGTGAACGATCATACAGATGCAGATGTGCACGAGTGCACGCAGTAGCGTGCAGAGCAGCTCAGTCAGGGCATGTCTTGGCTGCTGCAAGAGATGGAGGAGAGGAGCCAGGAGCAGAGCGGAGTGGCCCTGGGAGCTCTGCTCTTCACTGCCTTGCAGCAGTGGCAGCTTTGGGCCTTGGTTGAGCTCCTTCTGCTCTTTGGGCTCTGACAGTGGCTCAGGAAAAGGAGCCATGAGACAGCAGCAGCAAGCAGGGCAGCTCTACAAGGAAGGAGGAGGACAACACTGATGCGGACAAAGACAGTGACTCTGATGACACCTGGGATCTGGGCAGGGTTTGGGCCAATTGCACCCAGTGGCCAGCACTGTACATGGCTGACAAGTGCAAGGTGGTGGAGGAGCTGGTGGACGAACTTCTTGTTACCTGTCGAGGACTCTCCAGGAACTGTCTTTTCAAGCCACGGCTGCGGCCGGCCATTGGTGTGGGCTACCTCTATGAAGGCTGGAGTGCCCAGGAAGACGTCCTCTACTGCCTGCTCGTGCTCCTGAGGCCTCCCCCCAGGCACGCCTTCCACTCAGAGCTGGGCACCGCAGGGGAGACACCAGCAAGGAACTCCTGCCTGCATGTGGAGCTGGAGTGCACCTGCGCGAGGGAGTGGCTGGTGGGGGACATGCTGTGCTTCCGCCACCACCCTGAGGACGAGCTGTGGAGAAGACAGGAGCCCAGCCTGCTACACACCCTCTGCACCGGCTCCCACCTGAATGTGGAGGAAACCATCTGCTGGTTCCAGGCCTTGGTGAAAGCAGCCTGGGAGCTTCTGCCACAGTCGCGCCACTGTTGCCTGATGGTGCTGCCCTCCCACTGCTCCTGAAAGCTCAGGCTGGCCAATGCCTCTGAGAGCACCCTCTCCATTGAGATCACACTTGGGGTGCAGCTAGATGACTCGGACACCTTCGTGAATCTGGAGTAGGCCACAGACAGTTTCACCAGCAGCACGGCGCAGCTGCACAACACCAGTTTCTCCAGCAGCACAACAGAGACAGCTGTTAGCAGCCAGGCAGTGACCACCCAGACCCTTGGAGAGACTCCATTCCATCCAGGAGCTTCAGCCTATGCAGATGCCAATAAATTGCTTGTGTTAACACACACTCTGTCCGTGACTGTCTGTGCAGCATTTTGTGGGGGAATGCGGGCTTTCCCCCTGCTCAAGCAAGGCCACCTAGAGCAGGCTGCCCAAGACCATGCCCACGATGTGGTAATTACATCATAGAATACGCTCACATCCTAGAAACAATAAGGTTGGAAAAGACCTCCAAGATCATCTGGTCCATCCATTACCTTGCCACCAATGTCACCCACTAAACCATGTCCCTGAGCACTGGGTCCGAGCTCTCTTTGAACACCCCCAGGGATGGTGATGCCACCACCTCCCTGGGCAACCCGTTCCAATGCCTGACTGCTCTTTCTGAGAAGAAATGTCTCCTAATTTCCAACCTGAACTTCCCTTGGCGCAACTTGAGTCTATTCCCTCTAGTCAGTCTCCCTTCAGTGCCAAGTGTAACTATGGAGAAAATTATTCTGGGAGTTACTGAAGAACTCCCAAAATTGAGTTTATTGAGGCCCGCTGATGGGCTTCAGTGTGCCTGCCAAGGGCCAAGCTGAAGAATCTGCCTGTCCCAGACATCCCATGGGTACTGGTACCTCAGGACTGAGCACATCAGACACATAGAAAACACTGCTCAACAGGAAGTGGGAATTGTCCTTGAACAGTTTCTCTGCAGCCAAACCGTATCTGGGGTCCTGGGCAGCTGAGGAAGATGTGTGGAGACTTGCAACAGAGACAACTGTTAGCAGCCAGGCAGTGACCACTCAACCTCTTGGAGAGAGTCCATTCCCTTCAGGAGCTTCAGCCTATGCAGATGCCAATAAATTGCTCATATTAACAAACGCTCTGTCCGTGACTGCCTGTGCAGCACTTTGTGGGGGAATGTGGACATAGGGTACTGAGTGCACTGCTGCCACACATTTGGGAAGCATTTTCCAAAAAAAGAACCACAGATCAGCTCAAGTTGGAAGGGACCTCTGGAGGTCACCTGGTCCATTCCTCCTGCTCAAGCAAGGCCACCTACAGCAAGCTGTCCAAAACTGTGCCCAAGATGTGGTAATTATAGGCCTTTCAGTCTCGCCTCAGTGCCAGGTCAAACTATGGAGAAAATTATTCTAGGAGTTACTGAAAAACATTTGAAGGACAACGTGGTCATCGGTCATAGACAACACAGGTTTATGAGGGGAAAGTCCTGCTTAATGAACTTCATTTCCTTTTACGACAAGGTTTCCCATTTAGTTACCTATGGAAGCCAGTTGATGCCATTTTTTTGGATTTCAGCAAAGCTTTTGATACTGCTTCACGCAGTGTCCTTCTGGACAAAAAGTCCAGCCTACAGCTAGATAAATGCATAGTATGATGGGTGAAAAATTGGTTGAAGGCTCAGGTTCAAAGGGTTATGGCAAATGGGGTTTCATAATGCTGCTGGCCAGCCCCTAGTGGGGTTGCCCAGGGCTCCATTTTCGGTCGAGTTCTCTTCAATGTTTTCATAAATGACTTGGATATAGGACTTGAAGGTGTTTTGAGTAAGCAACATTAAACTGATGACACGGAACTGGGAGGCGCTGTTGACTCCCTCAAGGGTAGAGAGGCCTTGCAGAGAGATCTTGAAAGACTAGAGTGCCGGGCAGTCATCAAATGTATCAAGTTTAACAAGAGCAAGTGCTGGATTCTGCTCCTGGGAAGGTGCAATCCCAAATACATATGCAGACTGGGGGATGAGAGGCTTGAGAGCAGCCCCACAGAAAAGGAGCTGGGGGTTCTGGTCAATGGCGAGTTGAATAGGAGTCAGCAGTTTGGGGCACCACAGTAGAAGAAGGGTACGAAACAACTAAAGAGTGTCCAAAGGAGACCAACAAAGACGGTGAAGGGTCTAGAGGGAAAAACTTACGAGGAGCAGCAGAGGTAGTTTGTGTTGTTCAGATTAGAGAAGAGAACACTGAAGAGAGACCTCATCACCGTCTACACCTTCCTCAAGACAGGAGTGGAAGGGGAGGTGCTGATTTCTTCTCTGGTGACCAGCAATAGTACCCAAGGGAATGGCATGGAGCTGTGACAGGGAAGGTTTGGGCCAGGTGTTAGGAAACGGTAGTCACCCATTCTGTTAATCTCAAAACAAGTTATCATATATTCCAGAACCATTTTGGAAAAACAAACAAACAAAAACCTATGCCTTTCTGTATTGGGTTTATGTGGTAAGGTGTTCATAGTGGGGCTTCAGGGATGCCCCTTGCGAGAAGAGTTCAGAGGCTGCCCCATGTGAGATCAGAGCCAGTTCTAGCCACTTCCAAAAGGGACCTATCACAGGCCAAAGATGAGCCAGAGTGATGCTGGTTGCACCTCTATGCCCATGTAGGATAAGTTCAGGAAGGACTATAACCCATGGTGGGGATGCCATACTGGAACAGGGGAAGAAGGAGCACCAGAGACAAGGTGTTACGGACAGACCACAGCCTCCATTCTTCATTCTTCTACACCACATGAGGGGAGAAGGTAGAAGAGAGTGGACTGAGGGAATGTGTTTTTAGTTTGCTTTTAGGTCTCACTGCTCTAGTCTATAATTAGTAGCAACAAATTACATTAATCTTCCTATGCTGAGTCTGTTTTGCCTCTGACGGTAATTGGCGAGTGAACTCCCTGTCCTTATCTCGACTCATGAGCCTTTTTTCATCATATTCTCTCCTCTGTCCTTTTCAGGAGGTGGATTGAGAGAACAGCATGGTAGATCTACCTACAGGTGTTAAACCACTACATTTTCACATGCTAACACAGCCTCACTTTACCCTGAAAGTCTATTAAAACATTTTTATTTTATTTTTTTTTTTAAACAGGATTGACTGTTTATTAAACTAGAATGTGCATTAAAATTTAAAGATCAGATTAACAGTATCTGTGACCCTTTGGAGAATATTGTTTAATACTTCCTGATGTTGCATGTGTTTCTCATATGTTAGCCAAAAATATTAAATACTAACATTCAAAAATTGGGTAATAGAAACATATTTTTCATGAGGAACAGTGTGTGTTTTCTATTCTTCTTCCTCCTACAGTAACTGCAACAATCCTGGAACATGTATTTATATAATGCAGATGCAAAATTATCAATAGGCTCAGTATAAACTCTTTGGGAACTTTGTGGATAAAATCTAGAAAGATTAAGTGGTATTTATTCACACTTCTTAAAGAAACAAACAAGTCTGTAGAATAAGACTCAAATATTATTATCCTAGACTTAATTCTCTGTAAGATTGCTTATATTGATTCTAATCAGTTTGTTGGGGAGGGCTCACAGGGATGGCCCTGAAGCTTTGACAGCTTGACAAGGGAGTGATGATATCCACCCAGCAGAAGGCCGTGGCATCTCTGAGCTCAGCATTCACCAAAACCAATGCAGCTTCCCAGACAGAGTTCCAGTGGAAACACACTGCTGCTACCTGTCTCTCTGAAGGGTGTGCTCTACTCTTATGCCAGCACAGGATGACAGTAGTGAGCACACCTGTGGGATGTGCTCCTAGGTAGAGGAAATTCTCTGTTTAGTGACAGAGCTCTAGGAGGAGGTGAGTAGGATGAGTGGAAGAGGGAGATAGGCTACTGGAATTACTTCTTACCTTCCCTTAGACAGGTCCAACAGGCAGACGGGACACATGATATAGAGTATTCCCTGTCTTCTCTCCACCCGTGGCTGAACACAATGACCTAAAGGATAAGGAGCAATGGTAACAAGTTCCTGTCCAGTGCAGTAGGTGCATCTCCTCAGTAACTACCCCACCTTCCCAGGTGCCCTTGTGTAATAGGTATGAGACTCTGCAAGTAGAACCAACTATATTGAGGACAATGATTCATTGCATTTAATGGCTTGGAGGTGTTGCTGAGCTTAAGTCAGCCTATGCCCTGCACCAAAACTGCTTCCACAAAGAAAAAAAAAGACAGGTCATTATTGTAGGAGATCCCTTTCTGAAGGGAACAGAAGGCCAAATATGCAGAGTGTACGCACTTCATAGGTACGTCTGCGGCCTCCCTGGGTTCCAGGTTAGAGATGTCAAAAGAAAGTTTTCTACTCTGGTGTGGTCCTCAGATTATTATCCATTATTGATTTTTCATGTAGGCAGTGATGAAGTTCCAACAAGTCCAAGGGCAATCAAGAGAGACCTTGGGACAACTGGCTAAGGGATCAGGAGCACAAGTAGTATTCTCCTCTATCCTTCCACTTGCTGGGAATGATGAGGGAAGAAATGGGAAGAGACAAGAGATCGATACTTGGCTCCAAGCCTGGTGTCACCATCAGAACTTTGTGTTTTTGATCATGGGTCATTCTACATAACACTGGGGCTGCTGGCAACAGCCAGGGTACACCCGTCTCAAAGTGGGAACAGGATTTTTGCACGGGAGTTAGCAAGGCTCACTAAAAGAGCTTTAAATTTGATTTGAAGGTGGAAAAGGGATAAAATCAGTCTCACTAGAGATAAGCCTGGGGTGGTATATCAATGGCTGTGTGACAGTGTGCTAGCATGATCCCTCAGTCTGCCATCCCAGTGGAGGTAGGGGATGGAGAGCTGTATGACAGCAAAGGCACAAGGGATACTGATGGGCTAGGAAACACAGAGGTGCCTGAGAATTGTCTCATAGGAACTAGGGCTTCTCCTCCCAAAAAGGTAATGATCTACAAGAAGGGCTGGAAGGAAGACCCAGTGAACTACAGGCCTGTCAGTCTGACTTCAGTGCCAGGGAAGGTTATGGCGCAGATCCTCTTGAGTGCCATCATGAAGCACATACAGGACAACCAGGTGATCAGTCCTAGTCAGCATGGGTTTATGAAAGGCAGGTCCTGCTTGACTAACTTATCTCCTTCTATGACAAGGTAACGGACATAGTGGATGAAATGTTGTCTACCTAGACTTTAGTAAAGCCTTTGACACTGTTTCCCACAGCATTTTGCTGGAGAAACCAGCTGCTCATGGCTTGGATGGGTGTATGCTTCATTAGGTGAAAACTGTCTGGGTGGCCAGGCCCAAAAGGTTGTGGTAAATGGGCTTAAGTGCAATTGGAAGCTGGTCATGAGTGGTGGCTCTGTATTGGGTCCAGTTCTCTTTAATATCTTACTGAATGATCTAGAAGAGGGGATCAAGTGCACCCTCAGTAAGTTTGAAGATGACATCAAATTGGGCAGGAGTGTTGTAACCAGGTGGATAGATGATGGTAAAGCCGTGGACGTGGTGTATCATGATTTAAGTAAAGAACTTAACACCATCTCCCACAGCATCCTTGCAGCTAAACAAAGGAAGTATGGTCTGGATGATCAGGTAGTGAGGTGGACTGTGAACTGGCTGAAGGAAAGAACACAGAGAGTTGTGCTCAAGGGGACGGAATCTAGTTGGAGGCCTGCATCTAATGGAGTACCTCAAGGGTCGGTACTGGGACCAATACTATTCAATATATTCATCAACAACTTGGATGAGGGAATAGAGTGCGCTGTCTGAAAGTTTGCTGATGACACAAAACTGGGAGGAGTTGCAGACGCCAGAAGGCTGTGCTGCTGTCCAGTGAGACCTAGACAGGCAGGAGAACTGGGTGGGAAGAAATTTAATAAAATATAACAAGGGCAAGTGTAGAGTCTTGCATCTGGGCAAGAACAACTCCAGGTATGGGTATAAGCTGGGGACTGACCTGTTGGAGAGCAGTGTAGGGGAAAGGGACCTGGGGGTCCTGGTAGACAGCAGGATGACCATGAGCACTGTGCCCTTGTGGCCAAGAAGGCCAATGGCATCCTGGGGTGTGTCAGAAGGGGTGTGGTTAGTAGGTCAAGAGAGGTTCTCCTCCCCCTCTACTCTGCCCTGGTGAGACGGCATCTGGAATATTGCATCCAGTTCTGGGCCCCTCAGTTCAAGAAGGACAGGGAACTGCTTGAGAGAGTCCAGTGCAGAGCCACAAAGATGATTAAGGGAGTGGAGCATCTCCCTTACAAGGAAAGGCTGAGGGAGCTGGGTCTCTAGCTTGGAGAAAAGGAGACTGAGGGATGAACTTATTAATGTTTATAAATATGTAAAGGGTGAGTGTCAGGAGGACGGAGCCAGGCTCTTCTCGGTGTCATCTAATGATAAGACGAGGGAAAATGGGTGCAAGCTAGAAGATAGGAGGTTCCACTTACATATGAGAAGAAACTTTTTCATGGTGAGGGTGACAGAGCAGTGGAACAGGCTGCCCAGAGGGGTTGGTGGAGTCTCCTTCTCTGGAGACATTCAAAACCTGCCTGGATACGTTCCTGTGTGACCTGATCTAAGTGTTCTCACTCTGGCAGGGGGATTGGGCTAGATGATCTTTAAAGGTCCCTTCCAATCCCTAACATTCTGTTATCTGCTTGAGAGTAGGAGGGCTCTACATAGGTATCTGGATAGGCTGGATCGATGGGCTGAGGCCAACTGTATAAGATTCAACAAGGCTAAGAGATGGGTACTGCAGCTGCATCACAACAACATTGTGCAATGCTGCAGGCTGGGGGAAGATTGCCATTGAAGCTGCCAAGAAGTAAATGACCTCTGGGTATTGGTCGATAACCAGTTGAACGTGAGCCAGCATTGTGCTCAGGTGACCAAGGCGGCCAACAGCATCCTGGTTTGTATGAGAAACAGTGTGGTCAGCAGGACTAGGGAAGTGATTATCTCCCTGCACTCGGCTCTGGTAAGGCTGTACCTCAGATACTGTGTTCAGTTTTGGGCCCCTCACTACAAACATTGAGATGTTGAAGTGTGTTGCCCAAAGAAGGGTGACAAAACTGGTGGAGGGTCTAGAGAACAAGTCTCATGAAGAGCAGTTGAGTGAATCGGGGTTATTTAGCCTAGAGAAAAGGAGACTCAGGGGAGACCTTATTACTCTCTACAACTACCCCAAAGGAGATTGTAGCAAGGTGGGGGTTGGTCTCTTCTCTCAAGCAAGAAGTGATAGGATAGGTGGAAATTGCCTCTAGTTGTGCCAGGGGAGGCTTAGGTTGGATATTAGGGAAAAAAATAATATTCACAGAAAGGGATGTGAAGCATTGGAACAGGCTGCCCAGAGAAGTGGTTGAGTCATTATCTTTGGAGGTATTTGAAAGACATGTGATGCTTAGGGACATGATTTAGCAGTAAACTTGGCAGTGCTAGGTTAACGGTTGGACTCAATGATTTTAGAGGTCTTTTCCAACCAAAGTGATTTTATGATTCTAATATAAACAAGCATAAGATAATTCATTTATCAGTCCACAGAAAACACAAAGGGCAACTGGGAAAAAAAATGAACCTGTCCTGTGCCGTATCTATTTTTCCGATTAAATAAAAAGAAGTATTAAGATGCCTTATAATCATTTCACAAATTTCTCATTTTATTGGTTCAGCATGATTCAATATCTGTTGTCATAATGCATTTAGTCATACTGAAAATGTTCTATGAACATCAAATACAAGGATATGATTTAAACCCTTTGAAATATGTGTTAGAAACTGCGGGGAGTGTGAGGAAAGGTTGCTTCTAGGAGTACTAGAAAGGAACCTTTTATTTATAAACATCATAAGCACATTACCTGACATAATATACCTTAATATACCTTATAATACACCATAATATACCTTATGTCAATACTCTGGAAAATTACAGGTAAACAAGTATGAATATTTAACGTTGCTCTTTCAAAAGTACATAGTTTGTACTCCACATGAATCAGTCAAACACTTTCACTAGAGTCAAGCCTCCAACCACACATTGGCCTTTTAGGTGAGGCTAAAGTCAGCTTCCACAATGATTTTATTAATCATTATGTTTTCAACATTAGGTTCAACAAAGGGAAATTAAAAGTCCTGCATCATTATAGGCTGGGGGTGACTGATTGGACAGAAGTTCTGCAAAGAAGGACCTGAAGGTCCTGGTGAACAAGCTGACCTTGACCCATTAATGTACTCCTGTGGCAAGTAAGGCCAACAACCACCTGAGCTGAATTAGGAAGAACAAAAGACTGCAGACTGGGGAAGGTGACTGTTCCTTTCTACCTGGTACTGGTGAAGCCAAATTCGGAGCGCTGTGTCCAGTTCTGAACTCCCCAGAAGAAGAAAGATATGGACTTATTGGAGTCCACTGCAGAGCCACAAAAATGATTAAGGATGATGAAGTACCTCTCTTACACAGAGAGACTGAGAGTTGGAACTACTCAATCTGTAGAAGAGAAGACTCAGGGGAGTATCAATGTTTATAAATACCTGACTGAAGGGAATGAAGAGAAGGGAGCCAGACTCATCAGCTATCTAAATGCATCTGTGTGATTCTGTGATCTTTGCTCTGTACTGTTGGTACCCACCATCTCCCCAGTACTACCTTAAATGAGAGCAAGTGCCTTGATGAAATATCAGTGCTTAAAATTGGAGGCAAGCCTTAATATCTAATTCAGTCAAGACTGGTTGATAGAATTAAAATAGATATATTTTTTTTCCTAAATCAGAATTAGACAGTATGTGTGGTTGAATGCCCCATCCCTGGAGGTGTTCAAAACCAGGTTGGAAGAGGCCATGGGCAACCTGATACAGGTGGCATTCCTGACCATGGCAAGGGGGTTGGAAATAGATCATCTATAAGGTCCCTTCCAACCCAAGCCATTCTATGATTCTAGCAGGTGAACTTCCCAAACCTGATTTCAACTTTTTAACATGATGTCCCTTGTTTTTATCCTCTGTGTACCTTAGCTTTTACTATCCAAAATATCCTGTGGCAAACCTCTCATTTTGACCACTTACTGTGCAAAGCAGTTACTTGTTGTTTTGGATAAGGTGAGAACTATTGTTCCTTGTTCACATTTTCCATGATCCTCACAATTGTACAGACTTCTTCTGTACCTCTCTCCCTCATCAGTCTTCTTTTTTCTTCCTTGGGACCCTTCATAAAGAAGACACATACCATGCCTTTGATCAGCTTGATAATCTTCTCTCTTTCCATTTCTAACTTCTTGACATGGAGGACTAAAGAAGCACATATCATTCGGGAATGTTCACCGCTGGTTTACACAGTTATTTTAATTACATTTTGGCTTTCAACTTTGTTTTTTGTCTTTATAAAATTTTTGTGTTACTGAGCACTGAGCTTACATTTTACTATCACAAATCTAGAATCTCATTCATATATCACAGTAATGGATGCCCAGTTCAACATATCTCTCTGTGTTTCTCGTTTCCTCATGCCTCACTTTCTAACCAATTTATCTGCCACTTTATCACTCAGTCACTTAGCATCTTGAGGTCCTTCTGCAGTTCTTCACAGTTAGTTACATATTGTCTTTGCTTGCTTCAAGAGAATCCCAGTAGAATGATCTGAAGTATAACTAGCTCAGTTTCAAGTAACAATAATAAGAAAGAGATGAATACTAAGGATTTTCTTGGAAGTTTCTGACTGCTAGCATTTACTTCAGCAACTCATAATACTGATCATGCAAATTCTATTTTCATTATTTATTTTTAACGTAAAAAGAGGAACAAAGAAACACGTGGAACCCCAAAGATTAGAACTTTAATAGGTTGTAAACATCACTGTGAACTTTACCTAAAAACCTTTCGGTATCTAGCGTGACTTGGAAAACAGCTTGTATAATCCAACATTTGATCTCAATATTACATGATTTGAAGTAGCTTTCATCTTTGGAATATGCAACAAATGATAGAACCTCTAAGCGTCAAAGTGATGTTTCAAAAGGATAAACCCATTTTTTGATTAATTTACTCTGACATCGTCAAAAAGAAGGCACAGATATATATCTTTAGATCTATATTAATCTCCTTAATAGAAACCATGTGCTCAGTTTCACATGTTGTATAAGACAGTAAAAGTTTAAACAACCTGATTAAAAATCAAAAGGGCCAAGGGGAAGTGAAAAGTTTATGCTGATGCCATTTTACACAGCTGGGAAAAGCAACATTCTCTATATTAAAGGAAGTTTCATTTTTTTTATCCCTATATCTCCCCTTTTATTCCACAAATTCCACCAAAAGTGAATGTATTTAAAACATTTTTTACCACTTGCATTGGCTTGCTGGTATTAAACTTTCTCAGTAAATTTTCCCCAATTTTCGTAGTACTTAATTTCATTAAGACTAATCATAATCTTGCCTGGTCTTTATCTACGTGAAAGTTCTCTAAAAACGATGAACAATGAACCTAAAGGCCTCCAAAAGAAAAATATGGGTAGCCAACGTTCAGCAATCCTTTTACTGCCACACAAGACTGTTCAGATTCAAAAGGGAAGTATGGTTAACATTATTAACAGCAGCTGTAAATCTAAAAGAATTAACATAAAAATGTCTTCATCCACCATGAGCGTAAAGAAAGCGTGAAGAAAGGTTTAAGCTAATTCCAGTTGAAATAGTTTGTTACTTACTTAGTCATATTGTCCTTTAAATATTCAAAGCTGAAGCAAAAGCACAACAATTGTTGCTTCTAGAAACAGCCCAGTTCTCTGTGCTGTGCTTTGCACACTGCTGATCTAAGGCAGACAAACAAAAACAACACAACTGCTGCTCATCCTGCGTGATTCCTACTTTTTTTGCTTTGCCCCACCCCTTTCCCAGGTGATTGGTTGGGTTCCAGGTGGGCCTAATGGTATATAAGCTGCAGGTGTCATATCAGAAAGCTTTTTCTGTCTGAGCTGCTCTTTGGGGGTAAGTGCTTTGTTTTTTCTTCAGCCAGTTGTGGGGTTCTTTTGGTGGGTCAGAGTGTATGGGCTGATGTGTTTCCAAGTTGATAGAGGTAAGCATGTCTTTTTGAGGTAACAACTAGTAGGATCTTTTACAGTAAAGCGAGCTATGTAGCAGTAGGTGCCTTAAATGCATGCAGCTCTTCTTCAGGTGAGTAATTTTTAGAGCATGCTTATGGATGGGAAGATGATGTTACTTTGCATGTTTGCTTTGTGTTTCTAGGTCTCTTATGATTTTTGCAGAATTAGGGGGCTTACTGTGAATGTGACCTTGCGCCTTCACCTGTATGTCAAATATTATTGAAGTTACAACCTTGGTGCTAAAATGATGGAGCACAGTCTAGGGGAAATGTATTATCCAAGTTCCCTATGCCAGTGAGTATCTGAAAACAGCAGAAATAGTCATGTAAGGTGTAGTCTTCTTCACAGTTACAGACAGTTTCTTATATTTCCAGAGCTTTTTTCTGCTGTTTTGTTGGCTGTAGAGTCTTTAGACTTTAGAGCCTTCTAGATTTTAAGTGCTTGCAATTCCCTTAATAGAGGGATATTTAGAAAAAAAAAAAGGAAAAAAAACCTTCCAGCCAACATGGGTTCATGAGGGGTAGGTCCTGCCTAACAAATTTGATTTCCTTTTATGATAATATCACCCAATTAGTTGATCAAGGGTAAGAGGAAGGTGGTGAAGGGCCTAGAGGGGAAGACATATGAGGAATAGCTGAGGTCACTTGGCCTGTTTCTCTGGGAAAACAGGAGGCTGAGGGGAGAGCTCACTGCAGTCTACAACTTCCTCATGAGGGGGGAGTGGAGAGGCAGGTGCTGACCTGTTCTCCTTAATCACCAGTGATAGGACCCATGGGAATGGTGTCAAGCTGAGGCAGGGGAGGTTTAGGTTAGACATCTGGAAGAGGCTCTTCACTGAGAGGGTGGCTGCACATTGGAACAGGCTACCCAGTCAAGTATTCACTGCACCAAGACTGTCTGAATTTAAGAAGCATTTGGACTGTGCACTTAGTCGCGTGGTCTAAAATTTTGGGCAGACCTGTGTGGTGCCAGGAGTTGGACTTAATGATCCTTATGTGTCCCTTCCAACTCAGGATATTCTATGATTCTTAATGGTGCCTACTGAGAACTGAAATACAGGAAATTCCAACTTAACACAATAAACAAACACTTTTTTAATCTTTGTGTTCAAACACAGGTTGTCTAGAAATGTTGTAGAGTCTCCATCCTTGGAGATAGTCAAAACATGACAGGGCACAGCCATAAACAACCTGCTCTAGGTGACCCTGCTTGAGCAATAAGGGAAGACTAGATGATCTCAAGAGGACCCTTCCAACTTCACTGACTGTGATTCTGTGATTTTGTTGATCTTGGTTGTTTTTACAAGGTATACTATGTCAGCTAATATGCTTACGACATAGTTGTAAATAAAAGGTTCCTTTTTACTGGTAAAACAACTACAATCATATGCAAGTAAGAGTCATAATTTTAAAATCCTTAGCCAAGTGGTTATCAGAATATCATAAGACATATGTGCAAAGTTCAAGAAAACATTCAGTTGCCCTACATTTGCTTTAATAATTTGGTTCCTGTTAATAGTTAAAATACTAATTATTCCTCCAATCTGAAACATCAAATAAATAAATAAAAACATTGAAGAGGCATTCCAGGTGTGACTGGAATAATTTGAGCTCACCAGCGAAGTCATGAGCAATTAAAAATATAGCAACTACAGCAAACAGAGGTAGATGTGTAATTAAGTTAATATTGTGTAAACATCCACAGGATGTCTTCCAGATCCACAGGAAACCATTAAATGCTAGTAATGCCAATAAGACAATGAAGTAAACTGAAGCACAAGAAGCTGAAAAAGAGGAACTTAATCATATTAATGGAAGCACTAAAAAGGTAATAAAATAGCTAGTGCAGTGCTATTAAAAATTTGAAACTCCTTTTTGCTGATAGATAACATAAATAAACTAAATAAGCTGCTCTATTTCTACCTTGAAAATACAAATGGACGGTCTTGAAAAATTACGGGGATGAAAAATTATTATAAGAACATGCAGGTAACAGTATTAAACAAAACTTTTTTCTTTTCTGTAAATGTATCTAAGTGATATTGCCCTTAAGGTATCATTACACTAGTTCTACAAAGGCTTAAATATTCATTTACTGATATGTACTCTATTAAATTACTTTTCTCTTTTGCTCTCTTTCCAGGATAAGTTATAAGTTACAAAACATACCTCTAATTTGTCGTCTTCCCATTTTGGAATATTGGCACAAAAAATATATATACATATACTTATGTGTAGGGAATTTAATATGTCACTATTTTAAGGTATTGTGGAAAAAATTTAATTAGTAATTAGTAATATTTTAAACTATTGATAAAGACTAAATTATTTAATCATCTTGTATACAACTTCTTACTTCTATTTTACATTTTGTAAGTATCTATCATTTTTTTCTCTTTTCTTGTCAATAGGAAATTTGGCTCTGCCATTTGATATTTTTCCTATGTAATTCACAGCTTTATTCCATTCTTAATGTATTCAAACTCTTTACTAGCTGTATTTCTATCAGGCCTTCTGTCCCCTCCTTCCAAGAAGAAAGGCTGCCATAATATTTAATACATATTGTTGCTATTTTGTTGTTTTATTTGTTCAATAGTTATAGTTCAATACATACGTAATAGTTTAGAACCAGAAGTTGTGGGAAATACATGCCTTTTTGGACTGACCACTAAAGACCTGGAGAGACATGTTAAGGCAACTGAAATGTCATGGCGGGGGGGGATGAAAAACACTTATTGGGGTACTGGATCATGAGTTAACCTCTGTTGATAATGAGAGAAGTTGAGATGATTGGCTCTGAGTAGATATAGACATCTAAATTTATTTGTCTTGGTGTGGTGGTTTTACTCAGGTGGGCAGCCAAGCTCCACCACAATTGATCTCTCACTCCCCCTCCTCAAAGGGAAAGGGGGAGAAAGTGTGATGCCAAGGGCTCCAGGGTTGAGATACGGACATGGAGATCACTCAACAATTACTGTGATGGGAAAGACAAACTCAGAGTAGGGAGACTAGTAAAATTGATTGCCTATTACTAGCAAGCTAGAGAAGTGAGAAACAAAGGAAAGAAACTAAAATCACCTTCCCCCCACCCACCTTCTTCCACCTGCACCCGCCAAGCTGTGCAGGAGAATGGGGTCTACAGTCAGTCTCTGATGCTTCATGTCTGCGGCTCCTTCACAGTCACTCTCTGCCCCTGCTCCACATGGGGTCCGTCCCATGGGATGGTGTCCTTCACAAACTGATCTTGAGTGGGCTTCCCACAGGCAGCAGCTCTTCAAGAACTGCTCCAATATGGGTCCTTACCACAGAGTCCATCTGTCAGGAGCAAACTGCTCCAGCACAGGTCTCCCATGGGCAGTGGCTCCCCCCAGACTCCTGTTCCTGCACGGGCTCCTCTCCATGGGCTGCAGCTCTGGCCCGGGGCCTGCTCCTGTGGGGGCTCTCCATGGGCCACAGCTTCCTCCAGGCCACATCCACCTGCTCCACCAGGGGCTCCTCCATGGGCCGCAGTGTGGAGATCTGCTCCATGTGGGACCCATGGGCTGCAGGGGGACAGCCTGCTCCACCAGGGGCCTCTCCACAGGCCACAGGGGAACTCCTGCTCGGGAGCCTGGAGCACCTCCTCCCACTCCTTCTGCACTCACCTTGGTGTCTGCAGCACTGTTTCTCACTCATTCTCCCAGCTGCTGTTGTGCAGCAGTTCTTTTTCCTTTCTTAAATCTGTGCTCACAGAGATGCAAATAGCATTACTTATTGGCTCCCTTTGGAGCCAGCTGAAACTGGCCATTATCTAATATGGGACAGCTTCTGTACTCTTCTTGCAGAAGCCACCGCTGTGGCCCCCTGCTACCAAAACCTTGTCACGTAAACCCACTACACTTGGTCTCAGATTGAATCTCATCTTTGTAATTGGATAACTGAAGACTGTTTCATAACTGTTTATCATGAAGAAAGATAATTATTTTAAGCAGGAGCCACTGAGTTTATGTGCTATTTTTTGTTTAAACTCTTCAACGTCTTTGTTCCTGTCTTCATATAACATCTCCTAAAGATTTTATTTTGGTTTGATATAAGAGTGTATTTGTGTATAGTACAGAAATATACATATATCTGTTTAAATACACAGGCATCCTTATATACCTTGTCAAGTCTTAAAAGACAAATTCCTTATCAGGGACTGATTGTTTGGGGAAAAAATATATATATACATATTCATATACACATATAAATTAAGTAACTTGCTACTATAATTAAATATTCTGAAAATGCATACTAAACTCTAAATATTACAGTATTATCTTTATCATTGCCCTTTGTCAGTGATTTTTACTTTAAGACATTTCTTCCCAATAAATTCATTTATCATTATTCATAAGTGTATCTGGTCATAGGTTCTGTCTACTTATGTAACCTCCAGTCCTACGGTAGTAGATACCAGCCACTAATTTCTTTGTACTGATGAAGTAAAACTGTATTTTGTATTCTTTTACTTAACAACTTCTGAAATTATTGGGATTACAGTAATCTTAAAAGTGAGCAATGTTTTAAGCATTTTAATATAATAATTACTATTGGTAATTTTCCTTATAGTACTTATGGACCAAAAATAAAACCACTACAAAATTCATATCATTTGAAGGTTATAAAGCATTTCCTTTAAATGGAGAACATCTAAAGATCCAAACTTTAAGAGGCAGTGTATGGCCTTAGGAGAGAAGGTTAGAATAGCTTATTAAATTATTGTCCAAAGAGATTTAAAGAAATTTCCCTTAAAAATATTATTGGAAGATATATACTTCACAGTATGATGCCAATGCAAGTGTAGATGTATAAGAAAACTACACATTTCTCATGAAAGAGAAGGATTTCTTCTTTAATATTCAAATATTTCACATCTCTTACACTGCTTATCACTATTCATTAGAGGAGTATTGCACTGAATATTCCCAGAGAAGCTTGGATTTTTATGATAAATTCGGTCTTTGTCTGCTTTCCCCCCCTCTTTTCCCTCCAAGGGACATTGGAATAATGGGTATTCTAACCTTCATCACAGTCCATTCACCCTCCAGCAATAGGAAAATTACACAGAAAAATGTGACTTTGAATGTTCAAAGTTTGTTAATATACTGTTCAGTGCAATAGAAAAAGGTATATAAAAAGTGTATATATTTAAACTTCTTAAAGGATCACCTAATTGGAGGGATAAAAAGGTCTTTTCCTCCAAGACCCATTCAAACAGTGAATCAAACTCAAAATCTTTTTATCAATTGTCAGCCCTAAGTACTTGAGATCTGCAGTAAACTGCAGATTACCATGTGCATGTATAATAACATGCGTAGACCTATTACAATGTAGCATCATTTAAAGATTTATGAGTATTTTGTGTTCATAGAATCAGAATGGCTTGGTTTGGAAGGGACCTTAAAGATTATATAATTCCAACTGCCCTGCCTAAGGAAGGGACACCTTCTGTACTCCAGGCTGAACAACACCAACTCTCTCAGCTTGTCTTCAAAGGGGAGGTGCTCCAGCACTTCGATCATTTTAGGAAAAACTTTTTTACCAAAAGGGTTGTTAGGCATTGGAATGGGATGCCCAGGGAAGTGGTTGAGTCACCATCCCTGGAGGTCTTTAAAAGACGTTTAGATGTAGAGCTTAGTGATATGGTTTGGTGGAGGACTTGTTGGTGTTAGGTCAGAGGTTGGACTAGGTGATCTTGGAGGTCTCTTCCAACCTAGATGGTTCTATGGTTCTGTGATCTTTGTGGCCTTCCGCTGGACTCATTCTAATACTTCCATGTTCTTCTTGTCTTGGAGGCCCCAGAGCTGAACACAGTACGCCAGGTTGGGTCTCACAAGAGCAAAGCAGAGGGGGCGCATCACTTCCTTTGATCTGCTGGCCACACTTCTTTTCATGCAGACCAGGATATAGTTGCCTTTCTGGGTTGAAAAAAACACAGTTGGCTCATGTTGAGCTTCTAGTCGACCAGCACCCCAGATCTTTCTCATCAGGGTTGCTTGCAGTCCATTTTCCACCCAACCTGCATTTGTGCTTAGGATTGCCCCAGTCCAGATGCAGGACCTTACATTTGGCCTTGTTGAGCTTCAAGAGGTTTGCACCTCTCAAGTTTGTCCAGGTCCTTCTGGATGGTATCTTTTCCATCCAGTGTGTTCATTTTTATCCCACTTCAATCTTTTTTCTACAAGAAGATATCCAGATACATAATTTGATTTCTTTTTTATGGTTTGAGTAGAAAACAAAATTCTCATTTATTTGCTCCTTCAAAATTCCATGACACATACATTATCTAGGATGTGAAAAACCACGAAGATTTTAGTTAGTTACTTTAGGCCACTTAAATATTTGTGAGTTTCACTGCTGTCTCTTCTGAAGTTAGATTATATGTTCTGTTGGATCTCCCATTTTGCCAAATGTGTTAATTTTTATATATCCTTTATAGATGTATGCTTTAATTATTAGTTTTAAGTTGTTCCAATCTAAAAGTCTGACAGAGCTAAGTTATTCTTTCAGTGAATATTTCTTTGCATTAGTCATTAACAAATACAATTTGTCATTATGCTGGTCAGTAAGCTGGCTTTCTTTGGATCCTCAGTAATGATACACATTCTTTTCTGGTTTAATTAGCTAAAGGTAGATTTGTGTCACCTACACAGTGTGACATCAATTTACTTGCTAGTTTTAAGCAGATGTTAAAAGCAAAATATGAGACAGAAGGACTCCATGGAAAAGGAGGGGGAGAAGGAAAAGGGAAAATCCAAATTGTATGTCATTATAGCGTGCAAAAATACATTTGAATTTGAATTATTTGCACTTCTTGAATTTACAGTGGAGGTAAAGTTAATTAAATTAAATTAACTTCTTCTAGTACTTAAGAAAATATAACTACACTTGGCCTTGCCAGTGACTAGATGACTGTCAAACAGTACACTGATGGGAGAGCCAAAAGCCAGGACTTTCTGCTCCAGATCCTTTTTCTGATGAGAAAGGGTGGCGTTTAATTTATTATCACATGGTTCATGTTGTGAAATAAGTGTTTCAAATCAAACTAATACCAAAATGGCAATTTTGTCTTTTTTTCATGACTAACCAGTCTCATTGTTAGTTTCATGACTAACTACCTCATTGGTATGAGGAGATTAGTACCCTGGGAGATTAATATTGATCTATGTTCAGGGAAACAGAACTAAAGCCCCCTCAAAGACATTAGTAATTTTCACATAGCGCAACTGATTTCGGCTTTTGTGTTGAAGGTGCTTTGCTCTAACACTTAACCAACAAATGGGAAGTTACTAGTTTCAAAGGAGGCTAAATAGCTAAATATATGTATTTGCTGGGAATACGACAACTACTAAAGGAAGGAATATTTTAGTTAAGCATAGTCTCCAGCCATCTAGAGAGAAAGAGATAAAAATTACTTAGAGTAGGAATCAGTGGTGCGTATTTTCCAGCACAGCTGAATACTTACCTTAAACACCAAACACTGCTTTATTACTTCCATATGCCTAGTTGCAAGGAAAGTCTGGACATTTTTAACCAAGGATTAGACGTCTTTATGGTGATAACACTTGTGGGATGCAAGACATCTTGCTTCTCACTTAGACCAACTGAAGCATAGAACCAAGGACTTTCCACATGCCCTATTTAATTTAGTTTTCCACAGAGTCATTAAAAGAGACAGGTGTTTAACTTAGCAGACCAGACCAACTGTGTAGTTGAAAAGAACATGAAACATCTGTCTTGAGTGGCCACCCTTCTGCAAATTCTCAGGGACATAAACATTTCTTCATTTATGTCATAGGGAAAATATCTAAATTATAATGACATACATCTCTGAGCAAAGTACGTAATATTTTGGTGAGGTAGTAACTCAGCTAGACAGGTAGCACCTGAAGCTAGAAGGCTCCAGGGAGACCTTATAGCAGTCTTCCAGTACCTAAAGGGGACCTACAGGAAAGATGAGGAGGGATTCTTTATCAGGCAGTGTAGTGATAGAACAAGGGGTAGTGGCTTTAAACTAAGAAAGGGTAGGTTTAGATTAGAGATTAGGAAAAAATTATTTAATCAGAGGGTGGTTGGTGAGGCACTGGAACAGTTTGCCCAGGGAAGTGGTGGATGCCCCATCCCTGGAAGTGTTCAAGGCCAGGTTGGATGGGGCTTTGAACAAACTGGTCGAGCTCTCCTGCCCATAGACAGCTTGGAACTAGATACATTCCTTTCCAATGCAAACCTATCTACGATTCTATGATTCTTCTAAGGTGTAGTAAAGTCATTGTCATTTTTATTTGAAGGACTGTTACAAACTACAGAAAATTTTTATTATTAATAATAATAAAAAAGGCCTGAAAGTATTGTGATCATTCTTGTCCACATCTTCAACTGGAAATTTTTTCTTATCGATAAACTCTGCAGTCTAAAGTATAGTACACAGAAATTACCATTCCTCAACATTTGTTTGTTGGTACTCATAAATCCAGAAATGGTCTTACCACCTTGACTAAATGTTGTGTGATTCAAACAACCTTTCCAAATGGTAAAAGGTCCTAATGCACATAAGCAGACACCTTTTGCTCATACATCCACGTTTGTTTTTTTGTGTGTACATCTTGAACTTGAAGTGCAATTACATTATAAAGTGAGACAATGTAACAGCATACTTTCTAGTATTGAGCTCTCACATTGCAATGACAGGTAAACTAGCCTCAGCAGAAAAAGCAATGCTACTAAAATAAATGGACATAAGTACACTAGCTGCTTAGAACACGTAAATTCAATTTAATGTATGAAACAACAGTTCTGCTGTTTTATCTCTTTTCATTACTAACAGTAACCAACAGGCGGTATTGCAGTTTGCTACTTAATGAGTTATAAATGATCTAATTAAGTGTCTCCTTGCAATTGTCTTCACACTTCATTAGTAAGCTGGTTGTTTATTAAGCTAGGAAATGTTTTTCCATTCTAACTATTCATTCAGTTTTAGTTACATTTATAAAGGCCTTGATGATATTGTTTAGGCTTTAGAATTTAACAAACTGGTAAATTTTTTTCCAAAATTATATATTCTTTGATAACATACTTTTTTTCTTATAGTATTGAAATAAATGTAGAAGATATATATACGGTATTCGTTTTATAGATTGTTTCACCCAGTGTTATTTTTTATTCTGCCAAATTCCTTTGTCTCTTTAACTTTAGAAATATGAAGAAACATGCATTTGCTGTAAAATACTGGCATTACCTTAATACATCAACTAACCAAGAACTAACTGTCATAGGTTTGAGTGGACTTGAGGAAACATTATGCTAAGTGGAATTCAGATTAATAAAGTGTGAACATTTTGTTTTAATGTATTATGTTTACATTATAAAACAGATATCAATGGACAAACTTAAAATATAGTTTGTGAATAATAAAGTAAGCAGCCACTCAAAACAGATACAAAGGGAAAGTATTATACAATGGCTGCCAATTCCTATAGATCAGGAGATCGTTCGGGGGGGCAGAAGGAGAACAGCATTTAAATTGTATATAATCTACTTCAAAGGCTTCCTGTTTGCAACTTCTGTTTCCAAGATTTATGCTTAATTTAGGAATCTATTTTGTCATGTAGAACCAATTAATAAAATTTCTGATGTTTAGCAAATACTTCAAGTCAAAGCCCATCTCAGCTGTGGTATGGTTTTACCCTGATGGGTAGCTGAGCTCCACCAAAACTGCTATCACTCCCCCTCCTCAAAGAAAAGGGGGGAGAAAATACAATGGAAAAGGCTCAAGGGTAAATAAGGACAGGGAGACAGGGAGATCTCTGAGCAATTATTGTCACAGGCAAAACAGATTCAACATAGGAAGAGTAATATAATTTATTGCCTATCACTAGCAGACAAGAAAAGTGAGAAACTAAAAGTAAACTAAAAATGCCTTCCTCCCCCCCATCCACTCTCTTCTATGTCCTCCCCCTCAAAGAGTGCAGGGGAATGGGAACTGGGGCCTACGAAGTCCATGATGCTCCGTTTCTACCACTCCTTCATGGTCATTCTCTTCCCCTGCTCCAATGTGGGATCCCTCCCACGGGATGCCGTCCTTCCTGACCTAATCCTGCATGGGCTTCCCACAGGCAGCAGCTCTTGAAGAAATGCTCCAATATGGGTCTGTACCATGGGGTCCATCCTTCAGGAGCACACTGCTCCCAAGGGTGGCAGCTCCTGCCTGGTCACCTGCTCCTGCACAGGCTCTTCTCCACAGGCTGCAGCTCTGGCCTTGAGTCTGCTAGTATGGAGGCTCTCTGTAGGCTGCAGCGTCCTTCAGGGCAAATCCACCTGCTCCACTGTGAGATCCTCCACAGGTTATAGGATGGAGATCTGTTCCTCCATGGTATACCATGGGTTGCAGGGGGACAGCCTGCTCCACCAGGGGCCGATCTACAGTCCACAGGGGAACTTCTGCTCCAGTGTCTGGAGCACCTCTTCCCCCTCCTTCTACACATACATTGGTTTCTGCAGGGCTGTTTCACATTCCTCTGTCCCAGCTGCTGTTGCACAGCAGGTTTTTTTTCCCTTTCTTAAATCGGCTCTCACAGAGGCACAAACAACATCACTCGCTGACTCAGTGGTGTGTCCCTTTTGGAGCTGGCTCGTCTGACATGGGGCAGCTGCTGGACTCTGTTCACAGAAGTCACTCCTGCAGCCCTTCTCCTTGCCATGTAAACACAATACACCCATGTATCCTTGAATAGTCAGTGTACCATTTATCTGAATGCAATACCGTTGTGAGGTCAGTTGGGAGTTTGCTTTTTGCCTTGACTGAAGGATAAAGATCATAGGCTTGTCTCTCATTCTCTTTTATGAATATCATAAAAATAAATAAATTAAAATTTATTTTTCTAAAAAGGGATTGAGGCTTCAAAACGTAGTGTTAAAGCCATCTGCAAGGAAACATTTTTTGGGAAAGTGTTTTTTATGTAATTATCAAATTGTCATTTTAATATCTTCATAAGCCCACATTTATGGTGTGCAAACAGGCTGATATGATACTGGAAAACTACCAATTTCATATTTTAAATGTCTACATAACAGATCGTTGGAAACAATTGCCTTACATGAAGCCTTCTGGTAGAAAATAGAATTTGATGTGATGACAGATAAAAACGTGCATCTACCAGACATGGAAAGAGAGAAGGAAACTTGCGATACTGTAATATTACAAGCAGCAAATTGTTCCAGAAGGTAAGCTAAGCTAAAAGTGAATTAGGGACTCAGTAATAATGTGCTAAGGATACATACTCAGTAGAACTCAAGCTATGTACACCTATATTTTGCATTTAATGTGATTTTATTTATTTATTTTAGTAGCAAAACTACATTTGACTTTTTTTTTCCTGTACTTCTCTTTCCCCCTGTGATTTTTGGAGCGTTAGGTCAAATAGTAATATTTTCTTCTATGAAAATGCCATTACACAAGGTCCCTATGATGACTGATCTCCCAACCAATGAGAGTCTCTGTGATGGAAGACCAGCAGGAATTAACCTGCTTTCAGTTAGGTACTGAAAAGTGAATTAAGCACCTCTGTAAACATCTGCATTTACTCTGTTTTTATCCAGTGTGTCTTGTCACCATTGTCATTCACTGTTTATGTCAGAAAATTCCATTTCTGTTTAGTTGTTGTTTTCTTTAACACTCTACTATTGGAAGTTTTAGACAGCAATAAAGTCTGCACTGTAGCCTTCACTCTTCAAGTCTGAACAAACACAGTCCTCTCAGCCTGTCCTTGTACATCATGGGTGCCAATCCCCTTAGAATTTTATGACCACCTGCTGCATTAACTTCAGGTTGCCAGTGTCTTTCTTGTACTGTGAAGCCCAGAATGGATACAATCTTCCAGATACAGTCTTTGGGAACCAAAGAGAAGGGAATAATCACTTCCCTTCATCTACTGGAAGAGTATTGAAGGATTAAAACTACTGCTCTGGTGCAATAGCTTTCCTAAACTGTGCAACGTTTCTCCTTAAGATCCTGAATAAGCAGTCCACTTTCTGTTTACGTTTTCTGGTTCTGCTGTGTGACCAAATGGGTCCTGGCTTCTTGTTTGCTTTCTGAGCTGATACGAATATCTAAATACAGGGCACTTGAATGTTGGGGTGTTCCTAAGCGAACAGGAAAGCCGCAGTTCTGGAATACTTACGCACTATACATAATCACAGACTCTTTAAAGAAATGGGAACTAAAAAGAATAGGAGAAGAGAGATTTTCTTCTTTTCTTTCTGAATCTGTCTTTCAGAAAGCCATCAGATGAAAGAAAGGCATAACCAACTAATAAGTAAAGGTGGTACTAAAACAAATCTACTACTACTAAAACAAAAGACTATGGAATGTAAGGATAATCCTAATATTTCACAGTCATGGCATAACCAATATATTAGTGTAGAGGAAGTACAGGAGGGTGGTGTTTGCCAACTCTGTTGTATATGTATATATCTCTGTATATATATATGGGAAGGTAGTCTATTTCAGACATATGCAGTAGGGGACGCTTTACTTTCTGTATTTGGCTTTTGTTGCTGTTACACCAAATGATTTAGGCTGTCACCTGGGTGTTGTATGTACTTGTGTAGAAACCAGTCCGTGGTCCAGATTCACCAAATCAGACAGGTAGTACTAGGACATTGCACACATAGATCACAGAATAGGCTCAGCCATCCAAAGTTTCTTAGTACACAGTTCAGAATAACTGAGTAAGAAGAAAGATTCTAAAGAAGTGTTGTCTTTTGAAATTGCTGTATCTTTTCTTATGCTTACCATCAGCACAATGTCTAAACCATTCACCTCCAAATGTTACATATACCTATATCTTTGCTTATTTTAGATAGAAGAATCCAGTTTTGAAGAATTCCTGGAAAAATAACTAATACTTACTATTGAATGATACGTATGGGGTGAAATTCACCATTAAACAGAGGAACTGTGTATGCAATTATCTCTAAAAATCAGGACCATCAAAACCAGACATATGCATCTACAATGCATTGGTCACCTTGACAGTTTGATTTTTCTTTGAGTAAATGTCATTTTTCTGTTTACAGCTCTTCGCTTTCTTTTTCTTTTTTTTCCCCACACATCAAATATTTCAAATTGCTATTATCATTAGCAATTTCCAGTACCAATTTTACAACATACAGATTTTTCTTTAATATTCTCACAAGTTCTTCTAGACAGTGAATTAACTGTATTTTTATTTTATTTTTTCCAGTTTGTCAAATTATTCTTCATTATAAAGTGTTTGCTCGGTGTTCTAGAAACTAATTTCTAATATCAAAACTCAAGGAGTATCTAAGTTTACTTCCTGAAATCTTTATTTCTGTAGTTCGATGTTGCCTTTTTTTTTTTCGTTGCAACAGCACATAGAAGATCATATCTGCTTTGTTATTGTCTTTATCTCTAATCTTTATTGCCAACTTTTTTTTTCTTCATCTTCCTCTCTCCCTCAGGTAGTCTTTCTGGATTGTTATTCCCCAGCTGTACAGTTTGCATATTTCCAAAGACTAAATATTTTATTTCATGCCAATAATTCTAACCTGTCTTAGCATGCCATTTACTCCTTCATTCAATGCAGAGACAGATAAAACTGGTTCTAACATCAATCTTGACTACACCTCCTTGGCCACTTTAATTTAACATCACTTTGCTGATTGTCCTTCAGCTAATTTTCCATCTGTGTAATAGTCACCAGTTTGACTTAATTTTAAAAGTAATGGCAGAGGTTTTGTATTAAAAATATTCAGTACAAGTTATTATAAATGTTGAACATTCCTTTCACAGACAGATTGCATTTCAAATCGTGAAAACTTACAGACCTAATTTAAGTTTATTTCTAAGAAAACAGGTGCCCTAAAATCATGGAGGTTGTTGGAGACATTTGCATGATGCTAGCAAATATTACACAGGAAACCCATGATTTCCTACAGCGTCAGCCTGGAGATCAGAGAGAATAACCTGTAGTATCTACAGTGGAACCAAGAACCAATATTTAAAACTGAGCCACTCCTTCATTCTCCATATGTATTAAGTAGAGCATGTTCTTTGTATACAGTAAGGAGCCTGTCTTTCAAGCATACAAACCTACTGTATTGTCTCCAAGAACAGACAGTCTTTCTCTCTTTAACTAATGAAAATTGACAATAGAGTTCATTTTAGCTAACATAATTATACAGAAGACAAATAGCAGTGGCTCAGCTTAGTTGCCCACACACAGGCATCAAGTGATATTTGATATTCTGTAGGGTATATGAAACATCCTCACAGGGCTAACAGAAAAATGTAGGACCTATAGGAGAGCCATGCTATTCTGGAACAGCTGGAATTCCTTAAACATCTAAAAAGCACTAGATGCCTACCTATACAAAATTGATTTAAGCCTCTGTATTCCACTTAATATTTGAGTAGATCACCACCATGCTCTTCCCCTAATCTTCTCTCCCTTTTGCTTCTAGCTTTAGTATATAACTCTGTGCTAAGATCCCTTCACCTTGTACCTTTTAGTCTATACAGTCATATTACAATAAATAATTTCTAGTGGATAATTAAGTAATGTTCATTTTAATATTTGATAATTATTGCCTGATACATGCACAAAGCTTAACAAACAATAGGCTTGCTACACCTACATCTAATTAAACTACTGCAACCAACAATAGTATATTCATGAACAGAAGGTACCACTGGGGAGCTTGAGGGAGTCCCAGTGAAAAAAGTTTTTATACTCAAGAGATAAAAATGACACTTCAATGCATCTTCATCATCTTCACTTTCATCACCATTTGGTGTGCAGAAGAGGATCACTGGAGGATGCTTTTCTGATGATTCCATTGCTTTTCTTCTGGCCTGGCCACTGAAAAGAGGTTTCCTTTATATTTTCCTTTCCTTCCCTGCTTTCTGCCTGTTAACTTTAAATTGATATATCCCATCAGTTACAGACCCTATAAGGGGATGTTTCTTCATTTAAGATCATTTAAACTCTTTGTGCAACAACTGTGCTATCACTCAGAGACCAGCTGGAGTATAAAAGCAAAAGAACAAGGAAAAAGGGAAAAGGAAGTTGTCTCGTCACTGAGCTGGTTTGATTAAAAAACAAACAAAAAAATCCACTGGTATGTAGAATCATGAAATGATAGAATGGCTTGGAAGGGATTTTAAACATCATCTAGTTCTCCCCCCTTCTCCCTCTTCCTCCACCCCTGCAGTGCAGGGGGAGAATCATCTCCCTCAACATGCTGGCCATGCCTAGAATATGGTTGGCTTTCTGGGCTGCAAGCACACACTACCAGCTCATGTGGAACTTCTCATCAACAAACAGTCCAATTACTTCTCTTTGAGCTGCTCTTAATCCATCCTCCATCCAGCTTGGATTTGTGTTGCCCCAGCCTAGATGCAGGACCTTGTACTTGACATTGTTGAACTTCATGATGTTCACACAGACCCACTTTTCAAGCCTGTCAAGTACAGAAAGAAAAACAAAAGAAAAAAACAAAACAACAAAAGCTTTATTTATTTATTTTCCAAACATAACCTTTTTCAGTGGAAAGAGGAAAGACAAATAGTCAAACTCTGAGGTAAACAGGAGTTTCACACCAAGCTATGTGTGTCACAAAATCTTTCTGAACAAATTGTCTGCCTGTGAGTTGAACAGGTTCACTCTAAGCTGTGTGATGAACTGGCTGAATAGCAGAGCTCAAAAGGCCATAGTGAACAAGACTACATCTGGCTGGTGACCAGTCACTAGTGGTGTTCGCCCGGGCTCCATTCTAGGGCCTATCCTGTTCAACACTTTTATCAGTGATCTGGATGCAGGAATAGAATGCATGTTCAGAAAGTTCACTGATGATATCAAACTAGGAGATGCTCTTGACTCTCTGGAGGGACAAGAGGCCTTGAAGAGGGATCTAGATTGGAGCCATGGACAATCAGCAATGACATGAAAATCAACAAAAGTAAATGATGTTTTTTTTTTTTTTTGCCTCTGGGACAGAGTAATTCTGTTTAAAAAAAAAAAAAAAAAAAAAAAACAGACCAGGAGACAAGTTGCTGGAGAGCAGCTCAGCAGAAAGAGATCTGGGGGTGCTGATTGATAGTGGGCTCAACATTAGTCAACAGCGTGCCCTGGCAGCCAAGAGGTCAAACCACATTTTTGGATGCACTAAATATAGCCATAGCTAGCCAGTAAAAAGAGGTAACCCTCCCTGTGTATTTAGCATTGGTGCAGCCTCATCTTGAACATTTTGTGCAGTTCTGGTCTCCACTGGTAAGGTACTTGAATGTTTTCAGAGGAGGGCAACAAAGATGGAAAAAGGGTTGACAGGCATGTCTTATGTGGAGAATCTGAGGACACTTCACTTACCTAGTCTGGCAAAAAAAAAATAAATCTAAGATGTGACCTTATGGCTCTCTACAATTTCCTGAGTAAGGGAAGTACAGAGGGGTGTGCCAAACTCTTCTCTCTGATAACCTGTTTCAATGTGTGTGGGAATGGCACAAAGCTGCAGTAGGGGAGGTTCAGACTAGACATTAAGAAGAATTTCTTTACTGTAAGGGTGGTCAAACACTGGAACTAGTTTCCAGTGTACTGAAGACACCAAGGTCAACGAACAAGGAGGAGAAGAGGTGCTCCACACGCCAGAGCAGAAGTTCCCCTGTGGCCTGTGGAGAGACCCATGGTGGAGCAGGCTGTCCCACTGCAGCCCATGGTGTACCACAGTGGAGCAGATCTCCATGCTGCAGCCCATGGAGGAGCCCACAGTGGAACAAGTAGATCTGGACTGAAGGAGGCTGCAGCACACAGAGAGTGTGGAAAGGTGACTTCACCACCAGAAAAGAGGGCGCTCAGAAGTGTGCATGTGAGAGGTGGGTTGTGGAGGGCTAACCTTGAATAAGGGTCACTCACATGCAGCCACTCACTCTGCAGGACAGAAGGAGAAAACAGGTTGAGATAAAGGCAGGGAGATTGTTTAACAGTTACCATCATAAGCAAAACAGACTTGATTTGGGAAAAAATAATTTAATGTATTGCTTATAAATTAGGATAGGGATAAATACAAAAATAAATAAATAAAACCACACCTTTCCTGCCTCCTCTCCCAATAAGTAGTGGAATGGTAATCTCAGCACCAGAGTAAAAGGGTAGATACACAGAGGTGTGCACATAGGAAGTAGGAATAACAGTTTTATCTGTATTACTACTAAATATCTCGTGCATTCATTAGCTAATTTGGACTGGTAAAACATGAATTGGACTAATATTCAGTCTAACTTTATACACACTGTGTTCCCTTCTGCCTGTAACAAGAATCTGAGGATAACACTCAGTTCCTCTTCCTGGAGTAGCTGAAATATTGCCACAGAGCATTAGCAAAGGTTTGGTGACAGCGACCCTTTCTCTAAATTGTCTCTCTTTTTAACAAAAAACTGCATGAGTAAAAACAGCTGTATTCATAGAATTCAATCCCAGACACATACCAGCATGCAGTTATCATGAACTAACATGAGAGCACGTATACAGCTTCCCTTTCCAACAGTACCATTTTTTTGTGCAGTCTGAGAAGACAGTTGTGTAGTGCTAACCCTCACTGAAGTTTTGTTAAAGAGAAAGTTCTTTTAGCAAGTAATAATTGCATTTGTTTTCTGAAGTCTTTTTCTCACTTTTTATTTTCTTCCCCCAAATTATTCATGCTTACACTCACTGCACTAAGTAATTTGTGTTATCACTAATTAAATAAAATGGTCTTTTCAGACATCAGCATGCAGATCACTGCATACAATATGCGATCAAGTTATTGGAAAGAAAAACAGCCGTAGGTAAGTCTTTGTGTGAATCGCATTATGTCTATGATAACAGGAATATTTCCTAGTCAGCTGTGGTTTATTGCTTTTTAATAGCTATATAATAAAAGGGCAGTCTTAATTAACATTTAACCTACTTATCTATGTCAGATTTTTAATATGGAATTTTATTTTCCAGACACTATTTTCATGTTTTCCAGGATCTCTTCACTTTATGAATTAATTCATACTTCACTGAATGAAGTAATTATATAATAATGTATAATATCTAATATAAACACAGGAAAATAACAGTACAAAGTAATAATTTTGGTCAGCAGCAAGACTTCAAAGAATTTAATTGTAGCAACTATACCTTAAAGGAGGAATTTAAGTAAAAAGCATATAATAGATTTTAGTCCAGTGCTATACTATATCAAATGCTTGTCTAATACTTGACTTATACCTATTTTCCCGTGATTTGGGAAAGCTATATTTATTCCCTAGTAATAATATCTTTAATATCCTAGAATTCACATTACTTTAATATGATTATTCATCATCATCATGAATAATGTGTGTCTTAATGTGGTCTGCAGTTTTTACCTACTTTCTTTATGTGGTTATTTTTGAGACTTCTATTGTTTAGTATGAAAAATTGCAATTTAAATGTTTTTAATAGAAAATTGTGAGGTATTTAGTTTTATCTCTTTCTTAATTAGTCCTGAAAATGCCTTTTGTTTTTTTGATCTTTTAATGAGCTTTTGCAAGACTAAAAGGTGTTTGCTCAGTGCAGACTGGGCAATCCCCATGTTATGATACAATTAGATCAGTGCAAGAGCTATCATCTCTGAGGAATTCCAAACTAAAACAATTAAGGCCTGTTATAGGAAATACTGCTTGTAGCTGTCTTCACTTATTGAGATGACTTCAGATGAGTTATCCTGCAAATTGAATCAGATAATTTGTCTGATCTTACACAGTTTTTCTGGTTGTATTTAATTTCATTTAATTTCAATTGATTAATTAGAGAACTCGTTAACAAATTGTTTTGGTTAATTTAACACTTGAACAATAATGAATGAGAAAAACATATTTTCTAGAGTCAATCCATACATATTTCCCTTTTTAAAGAACCACAAAAATTTTACCACCTTATTATGAATTTGAAGTACAGCTTGAGTCTTGTGTTCTCATTTTTTCTGTGGATGAACATGATTACCCAAAAATCTGTCATTGGTAGCTTTTTTTGACAACTTGTTAATTGTTAAATCTATATCAGTTGCTTTCTGTAGTGAATATTAGGCTACAAGACTTCATAGCTTTTTCTAGAAGGTTATGATTGACAAGTGTGATTAAATGACAAAGTTAAAAATCTTATAGATATAAACTGCATTGATAGAAATAGATACATAGAATATTAACATTTAAACTACAAAACTAGTACTATCGAACATCAAGTATTTATTCTATTTCATAATGTGGAGTTTGTGGGACTCCACACGTGCTATTAAGTCATTCAAAACATATGAATTTAGAAGCTAATCCAAGTAGGTGTTACCTTTTTTTTTCTTTTTTTTTTTTTTCCCCATATGGCCCTTTCATTAGTAGTTAGGTGAGTCTGACAGAGAAGATACTGATAAAGGAATCCCTAGGGCAAAATATTTGGTTCTGATCCTCACCTGTACTATTTCCTTTGTAGGTTTAGAAAAATCATTTCAGTCTCCCTATATTGCTGATCCTTTGAGTATCCTGTCTATAGAAGAAAGAAATGCAGTTCCAAGGAGCTGGTTTGTCAGAAGGCAAAACACACTCGATATGAAAAAAGCATAAAACCTAGTATTCAGTTTCAGGCTTATGTTCTCTAGTTTTCTTTAAAATTTCCCATACTGGAAAATACAGATTTTGGAATTAAGGTATTTAAACTTGGCGTTATGATTCCTTACTTATTTTGGAGAAGATTATCCTGGGTGATATTGAAAGGCATTGAAAGAACAAAATTGTTAGATGTAGTCAACATGTATTTATCAGGGAAAATGTTTGCCTTAGTAATTTGATCTTCTCATAGGATAAGGTCACCTGCTTAGTAGATGTAGGAAAGATAGTGGATGTAATCTTTCTGGAGTTTAGTAAGGCCTTTGATACATCCCTCACAAAATCTTTCTGAACAAATTGTCTGCCTGTGAGTTGAACAGGTTCACTCTAAGCTGTGTGATGAACTGGCTGAATAGCAGAGCTCAAAAGGCCATAGTGAACAAGACTACATCTGGCTGGTGACCAGTCACTAGTGGTGTTCGCCCGGGCTCCATTCTAGGGCCTATCCTGTTCAACACTTTTATCAGTGATCTGGATGCAGGAATAGAATGCATGTTCAGAAAGTTCACTGATGATATCAAACTAGGAGATGCTCTTGACTCCCTGGAGGGACAAGAGGCCTTGAAGAGGGATCTAGATTGGAGCCATGGACAATCAGCAATGACGTGAAAATCAACAAAAGTAAATGATGTTTTTTGTTTTTTTTTTTTTTTTGCATCTGGGACAGAGTAATTCTGTTCAGAAGAACAGACCAGGAGACAAGTTGCTGGAGAGCAGCTCAGCAGAAAGAGTTCTGGGGGTGCTGATTGATAGTGGGCTCAACATTAGTCAACAGTGTGCCCTTGACATTAGGAAAAAATTCTTTACCAGGAGGGTGGTCAAGCATTGGAACAAACTTCCTAGCAAGGTTGTGAAGTCCCATGCTTGACAGTATTTAAGAGGCATTTAGGTAATACACTTAACAGTATACTTTAGCTTTTGGTTAGCCCTGAAGTGGTTAGGCAGTTGGACTTCATGATTTCTGAAGGTCTGTACCAACTGAACTATACTTGTCTAGTCTAGTTTATATCTTCCTTAGGAATTAGGTAGTGTTTTTACTTCTGCTTGAAAGACATCATCTCTGTCAGAGACAAAATGACTGTACCAGACACTTACTTGGAAGATAAAGATAGCAGAAAATGTGAAATATCTACTATTACTTTAGAACATACACTGGTCTGTGCTAATAAACTGTTAGACTGTTTCCTGGCACAGATTTCACCCATTCCAAATAACACTTGCCTTTTCCTGGACCTGGACCATGTCCTTTCCTGGACATGGTTTATCTGATAAATTGTTCTTGTCTACTATGCAGTGTTTGGGATGCTAAGGCACTTTGCCAGCATAGAAACAGTATGTATCATGGCAAATGCAATCACTGCCTTAGAAGGGTCCTGAGCACTTTTATTGTGAACTTAACACTATTAATGTAGATGCAGCCAGAAAATATGTGTATATATATGTTATTACTGAGGATCCTTAACCTTAGAACTGAGAATTGTAGTTAAACAGCAATATGTTTACAAGAAAAAAAAAATAATAATAAAAAAGTCTTGTCCTCATAGCCTGCCAGTTAATAATTATCCTTCACAGGAATTAAAATGAACATATGCACTTGTAAGCGTTTTATTTTCTAATGTCAGATATAGAAGAAAAGAAAAGCAAATTGATAACATATTTCAATGATCAGAAGAACAGAGTCAGTCAATTAATTTCGTTTGCTGTGTTCATAGATTTTTCTTCTCAGGAATATGAAATGAACTTTCTGTGAATGCCCAGTTGCAACTTCAATGTAATCCTCATTCTTCTTCCTTTTTTTTTTTTTTTCTTGTTTGTTTGTTTTCTTTAACCGGTTTTAAACATATGAAGGTTTGGAACTCATTGCTTTTATCTACAGGATAAACCAGGGAGAATATAAAAACATGAGTATTATCTCCTACCAAAACCTTAAAAAATTTAGATGTCATATTTGTCAGATATCTTCTTTACATCTATGAAAGTTCTATTTCTCTTTGTTCTTTACAAATGCAAACGCTGTCATTTTCCATAATGCAGCCACCATACACACTTTGTGCAATGTAATGAAATCTATTTTGGTGAGATGATTAAATGCAGGAATGCAAGGCAAGACAGAAAGGAAAGGCAGGTGAGGGGGGGAGGGAAGGGAAGGGAAAAAGGAAAGGAAAAAGGAAAGGAGAGGAAAGGAAAAAGGAAAGGAAAGGAGATTGGTCTTTTGATGTAACCACAAGGATATGTTCTCTCTGTAATGAGCAAAACAGGATACTAGGTCTCTTTACGGGTAAACAGAAAGCAGAGATTGCTTTCAAAACTTAAATATATCTGATATACACGTGATGTCATTCTTCATTTCATACACCACCGAGCTCATTGAAATTTCTCAGTTCACCTGAGCCTAGCTTTCATCACTAATCTGTGCTTCTCTGACTTTTAGAGAACCTCTTTCACAAAAACTGACGAAATGCATACTTATTACATGATAACAAAACCTTTATTCCTCTTTGAAGTTCACTCATCTAGCATCATATATTGCCAATGCTTGCAGCACCTCATGGACAGGCATTTAGAACTCGTGTCTATGATTTTACACCTACCTGCAGTATTTTAAGAAGGTAGACAGGTATCAGTCATAGTCATCTGTCAGAAAGAATAACCCTGTCTAGTCAGCCTTTTAAAAGAGATGAATTTGAAATAGAGTCAGTTTGCTGTTCTATAGTCAGTAATATAGTGAACATGCTTTGGGCTATGTAATAGCTCAGTAACAATATGAAATTGTTGTTGTACATGTTTTGTACACGCTTTTGTACATGCTTTTGTACAGGTTTTACATGCAGTTGTATGGGCTTTGGGCTATTCAATCGCCCAGTAACAATAATAAATATTTAAAGTGATGTCAGCTAGAGCCATGTTCTAGGGGGCTTAATATCATAGGAAGCAAAGAAACCCATAGAGGGGTTAGGTAGATAGCAATTGTAGGACAAAACTGATAGTGCTTTGTGCAGCGTGTGTAATGTTTCAATAAAAGCTTAGGTTCAGTGCCATATAATTTATCACTGACAAGGTTAGAATGGTAAGTAAATCAGGATACAACTCACAGCTGTAAAATCAGCGTAACTATGTTTTAAAAACACCATTGTCTGAGCTATTACTTACGCAGCAGCAGTTGCCAACCATTCTCCTGCAATTGCCTTTTACACATTAAGCAGTTAAACTTTTATTGTATTGATAGCCATTGTACGTACGAAGGATTTCCAATAAATGTACAGAAACACACATTTAGCATTTCTGTTTTTCTGGGACCACATTTTTCAGAATTATTTTTATCCTATTTGGACTGTAATTCATGAATGCACCATTTAAAGCTTTGTACACAACTTACAAATGAGCCTTGACAGTATTATTTCAGTCTTTCTTTCATCCTTTTACAAATGTTTCTGGTATAGCTAGGGCCAACAATATAATGCTATCATCAGATAACAGTGTTAGTAAATGTGAAAGCTATAAGTGCAATAAGCAAATGGAGAGAATAATATTAATTGCACTTGAATTAGCATATTTACAAAATATGGGTGAAAATAAGCTATCAATTATAAATGCTAAAATGTAGTTGTCTAATGTAGTTTTCTACATATGAACTGGGTTATCTCTTTTGAGTGGGTGGTGATTACATGTGGGATTCAGTTGCCTAAACATGATGACTTAATGCCATTTAAGACATCCTATAGAATGTAAAATGCTACTCAGGGATGTAAAATATGTCACAGGACGTACAATAGTCCCGTACATTCCTGGACATAAGCTGCTCTTATATGGGCAGATGGTATTATATGATATTCCATTGAGGGTCTTACCTACTCTTCAGTTGTTGCTCAGAAAAGACAAGGTCTCTTGGTGTTCAAGATGTTAGTAGATATAATAGAGATGATGTAGATTTGTGCCTACGTTGGCAGCTGGATGTCAGAAGAAATGTCTTAAGGCATCTTGAATGGCACAAACCATTTACTTGGTGGCAAGTGCATTGACCTCGTCTGTATAGACACCTAAATCTAGATTTCTTGAATCTGGAGCTGAATCAGAGCCCAGAAATGAATTTCAGTAGTGTGGATGTGGCCACTCATCTCTAGAGGGCCTGGCCTGGAAAAGAATTGACATGAATCACTCTAAAGCAACTGACCAGGTAGTTAAGAGTCAATTCCTATTTTAGATTGTCAGAAGTGTGGATATAACCTTAATGTTCTCCATCCATTATGCAGGAAGTCTACAGGATTAACTCAGTTGTATGAACCTAAATCATAGTTTTCTACATTTGACTAGATGAATCCAGCTCAGAACAGCTTATATGCCACTCTTCATTTCATAATAACATGTAAAATTACCCTTTTTCTTCAAATGAATTTCCTGAAGCTTCTATTTATTTATTCCAGCATGTCATTTCCTATGCAGTCTTTCAAGTTTAAATAATCTCCTTTAAAGGTCAAGTATAGCCTACTTTGATCCATTTCAACATTTATAAAAGGTGATGTTTAACATGGCTTCCTGATAATAAAAGCACCATCATTTTTACAACAAATTTTTGCTGAATCAGTGTCTACAACACCAACAATTTTGAATGCAAGTAACTTAACAAAGCCAATTTATATATATATATGTAGACGGATGAGGAGTTCTACAGGCAGCTGGCAGAAGCTGCGAAATTGTCAGCGCTTGTTCTCGTGGGGGACTTCAACTTCCCAGACATATCCTGGAAGCACAACACAGCCCAGAGAAAGCAGTCTAGGAGGTTTCTGGGGAGCGTGGAAGATAGCTTCCTGACGCAGCTGGTTAGTGAGCCTACCAGGGGAGGTGCCCCGCTAGACCTTCTGTTCACAAACAGAGAAGGACTGGTGGTAGATGTGGTGGTTGGGAGCTGTCTTGGGCAGAGTGACCACAAAATGGTAGAGTTCTCTATTCTTGGCGAAGTCAGGAAGGGGACGAGTAAAACCGCTGTCTTGGACTTGCGGAGGGCTGACTTTGAGCTGTTCAGGACACTGGTTGGCAGAGTCCCTTGGAAGGTGGTTCTGAAGGGCAGAGGAGTCCAGGAAGGCTGGGCACTCTTCAAGAAGGAAATCTTAACGGCTCAGGAGCGGTCTGTCCCCACATGCCCAAAGATGAGCCGGCGCGGCAGAGGACTGGCCTGGCTGAACGGAGAGTTGTGGCTGGAGCTTAGGAGCAAAAATAGGGTTTATAATCTTTGGAATAGATGGCGGGCCACTCAGGAGGACTATAAGGATGTTGCAAGGCTGTGCAGGGACAAAATTAGAAAGGGCAAAGCTCATCTGGAGCTCAATCTGGCTACTGCCGTTAAAGATAACAAAAAATGTTTTTACAAATACATCAGCGCAAAAAGGAGGACTAAGGAGAATCTCCATCCTTTACTGGATGCGGGGGGAAACTTAGTTACGAGAGACGAGGAAAAGGCTGAGGTGCTTAATGCCTTCTTTGTCTCAGTCTTTAGCGGCAAAACCAATTGTTCTCTGGATACCTGGTACCCTGAGCTGGTGGAAGGGGATGGTGAGCAGGATGTGGCCCTCACTATCCATGAGGAGATGGTTGGCGACCTGCTACAGCACTTCGATGTACGCAAATCGATGGGGCCGGATGGGATCCACCCGAGGGTACTGAGAGAACTGGCAGAGGAGCTGGCCAAGCCACTTTCCATCATTTATCGACAGTCCTGACTATCAGGGGAGGTCCCAGTCGACTGGCGGCTATCAAACGTGACGCCCATCTATAAGAAGGGCCGGAGGGTAGACCCGGGAAACTATAGGCCTGTTAGTTTGACCTCAGTGCCAGGGAAGCTCATGGAGTAGATTATCTAGAATGTCATCATGAGGCACTTGCAGGGCAACCAGGCGATCAGGCCCAGTCAGCATGGATTTATGAAAGGCAGGTCCTGCTTGACGAACCTGATCTCCTTCTATGACAAAGTGATGTGCGTAGTGGATGAGGGAGAGACTGTGGATGTGGTCTACCTTGACTTCAGTAAGGTGTTTGACACCGTTTCCCACAATATTCTCCTCAAGAAACTGGCTACTCGTGGCTTGGACTGGCGTACGCTTTGTTGGGTTAAAAACTGGCTGGATAGCCGGGCCCAAAGAGTTGTGGTGAATGGAGTCAAATCCAGTTGGAGGCCAGTCACTAGTGGCATCCCCCAGGGCTCAGTACTGGGGCCAGTCCTCTTTAAAATCTTTATCAGTGATCTGGATGAGGGGATTGAGTGCACCCTCAGTAAGTTTGCAGACGACACCAAGTTAGGTGCGTGTGTCGATCTGCTCGAGGGTAGGAAGGCTCTGCAGGAGGATCTGGATAGGCTGGACCGATGGGCTGAGGCCAACTGTATGAAGTTCAACAAGGCCAAGTGCCGGGTCCTGCACCTGGGGCACAACAACCCCAAGCAGAGCTACAGGCTGGGAGATGAGTGGTTGGAAAGCTGCCTGGCAGAGAACGACCTGGGAGTATTGGTTGACAGTCAGCTGAATATGAGCCAGCAGTGTGCTCAGGTGGCCAAGAAGGCCAACAGCATCCTGGCTTGTATAAGAAGCAGTGTGGCCAGCAGGGCTAGGGAAGTGATTGTCCCCCTGTACTCGGCTCTGGTGAGGCCGCACCTCGAGTACTGTGTTCAGTTTTGGGCCCCTCTCTACAAGAAGGACATGGAGGTGCTCGAGCGAGTCCAGAGAAGGGCAACGAAGCTGGTGAGGGGTCTGGAGAACAAGTCTTATGAGGAGCGGCTGAGGGAGCTGGGGTTGTTCAGCCTGGAGAAGAGGAGGCTCAGGGGTGACCTTATTGCTCTCTATAGATACCTTAAAGGAGGCTGTAGCAAGGTGGGGGTTGGTCTATTCTCCCATGTGCCTGGTGACAGGACGAGGGGGAATGGGCTAAAGTTGTGCCAGGGGAGGTTTAGGTTGGATACTAGGAAGAACTTTACTGAAAGGGTTGTTAGGCATTGGAATGGGCTGCCCAGGGAAGTGGTTGAGTCACCATCCCTGGAGGTCTCTAAAAGACGTTTAGATGTAGAGCTTAGTGATATGGTTTAGTGAAGGACTTGTTAGTGTTAGGTCAGAGGTTGGACTGGGTGATCTTGGAGGTCTTTTCCAACCCAGATGATTCTGTGATTCTGTGTATTCTTCCCCAAATCATATGTGGCTGAGGGAATGCACTTTATATACACAAGTCATTATTAAGGATATAAACCAGAAATAACTAGGTACACTGCTGAAAACAAATACATTCTACAGTTTCTGTTATATAACAAAAATCGTAACAAAAAAAAAAAAAAAAGGAAGAAAATAGAAGTTGTAAAGACATTTAAAGTAGAAATGGAGTAATTTAGTAATCTACCCTGCAGGACTGGAGAGAACATAACTGCAATCATATAAAATTAAAGAATTTTAAAATACTGCATCCTGTTTCATCCTTTTTTGTCATTTTTAAATACAACATGATATTTATGAAATTCTGTGTAACAAAATTTACACCAGAAGATTGTCATACATTTATAGTCATATTTTTTTAACCCTAATAGCAAATAAGCGATATTTGTTCAAAATACTATTATATGTTTTAAAAGGTATGTATCCCAGTATGTTTTTTTATACTATAAATCACTCCATCTAAGTGATATATATATATTTTTTTGAAAATATTTTTCCTCTTTTAAGTTTACTTGCATATGTTTTTGATTTCTGTGAAGTGATAAAGATATGAAAGAATAGGTAACTGCATGAGAAGCCCCTTTCTGCCTACTTTCTGATAATGTTCCTCTTTTGGCAAGTTCTCAGCCATGCCAGGTTTGTTCATCAGAGTGATCAAATCTTTGTACCTGGCAAGATCATGAAGCAGATCCTCCTGGAAACTATACTAAAGCACGTGGAAAATAAGGAGGTGATTAATCACAGCCAATATGGTGGCCTTCTACAATCGGGTTACAGCATTGGTGGATAGGGGAAAAGAAACTGACATAACCTACCCGGACTTGTGCAAAGCATTTTACACTGTCCATCATGATATCCTTGTCTCTAAATTGGAGAGGCATGGATTTGATGGATGGACCTCTTGGTGGGTAACAAATTGGCTGCATGGTCAGTGACTCAACGTCCAGGTGGAGACCAGTGATGAGTGGCATTCCTCACGGGTTGATACTTGTTAACAACATGGACAGTGGAATCAAATGTACCCTTAGCAACTTTGCCAATGACACCAAGTTGTGTGGTGCAGTAGACATGCTGAAGGGAATGGATGCCACCCAGAGGGACCTGGACAAGCTAGATAAGTGGGCCTGCATGAATGTGATGAGGTTCTACAAGGACAAGTACAAGGTTCTGAACCTGAGTCGGGGAAACCAAGCAAAAATACAGGCTAGGTGGAGAATGGATTGGGAGCAGCTCTAAAGAGAAGTAATTGGAGGTGTTGGTTGATGAGAAGCTCAACATTAGCTGGTGATGTGTGTTTTCAGCCCAGAAAGCCAACCGTATCCTAGGCTACATCAAACACAGCATGGCCAGCAGGTTGAGGAAGGTGATTCTCTCCCTCTACTCTGTTCTCATGAGACCCAGCCTGGAATACTGTGTACAGCTTTGGGGCCATCAACATAAGAAGGACATGGAAGTGTTAGAATGAGTCCAGAGGATGGTCATGAGAATTATCAGCAGGCTAGAACACCTCTCCTATAAAGACAGTCTGAGAGAGTTGGGGTTGTTCGGTCTGGAGAAGTGAAGGCTCCAGGGAGACCTTGTAGCATTCTTCCAGTACCTAAAGAGGGCCTAAAAGAAAATCGGAGAGGTAATTTTTTTATGAGGGAATGCAATGATAGGGCAAGGTGTAATGGCTTTAAACTAAAAGAGGGTAAATTTAGATTAGATGTAAGGAAGAAATTTTGTACTCTGAGGGTGGTGAGGCACTGGAACAGGTTGCTCCGAGAAGTTGTTGATGCCCCATCCCTGAAAGTATTGAAACCTGGTCTAGTGGAAGGTGTCACTGCAGGAGCAGGGATGAAGGAACTGAAGGAATTTTATTAAGGAACTGCAGCCTGTGAAGAACCCACACAGGCACAGATTTTTTCCTGATAGGAATTGCTGCCTGTGAAATTCCCACAGTAAAGCTTTTGTTTGTTTGTTTGTTTTGTCTCCTGAAGGACTGTAGCCTATCAAAAGACCTACGCTGGATCAGGGGAGTAGTGTGAAGAGGAAGTTCCTGCAGGGAGAAACTGCTGTAGCTGTCCATAAGCACCTGTTCCACATCCCCCTTGCACCGCTTGGGTTGGGAGAGGTAAAGGATTCAGGAATGATAGAGTGAATTTGAGCCTGGGAAGAGGGGTGGGAGAACAGTTGTTTCAATTTTTGCCTTTGTTTCTTACTACACAAATCTATACTAATTGTCAATACATTAATTTTCCCAAGTCAAATCTGTTTTGCTTGTGTTAGTAACTGGTAAGCAGTCTCTCTGTCTTTATCTTACCCTTGAGATTTCTTATTCTATTTTCTTCCACTGGTCTGTTGAGAAGGGTGAATGAGTGAACAGCTGGGTGGCAATCTGGCTGCTGGACAAGGCTATCTCACCACTGTGCTAGAATGAAGGAGTTCACCATTACTGTTAGGATATACAGTGGATGGTCTAAGGCAATTTATCAAAAAGATTGAATTCTTTCCATGCACCTGCATATCACAGCTGCAAAAATCTGAGCAGAAAACAGAAATATAGAAAAATTTCTTATTACTATTTTTGTGTGTAACTGTGAACTCTAGTTCCACTGAAACAATGGAGAAATATTGCAGGAGTAAATGATGACTGAATGTTTATCATCCAAAAAATATATATCTCTGGATAGTCTCCTGAAGACAAAGATGTAATATTACTGCACCTGACAATTACTAGATAAACACCCAAAAAGTCTTCCTGAATACAGAATAGAGACTGAAACTTAAATTTCCTCCATAATATCTTTATTTATTTATTTATTTATTTATTTTTAAATACAGGTAGCAATGGACATTCAGAGGACATCTATGTATATTTTTGCATCTTTTTGTTTAATCTGCAGGTGAATTGCACCTTTATTATTATTATTATTATTATTATTATTATTATTACTTTCAGAAGCTGAATAACCTTTATAATTAAGGTTGGATAACAATTTCGCTAAGACATTCTCAACCAAACAGGTTTCACTTCTGAATATCACATTTCTATTTGGGACTATTAATTGGGAGTACTGTCACAACAACAAGTATGTTTCAGAAAGGTTTAATAAAGTGTTACTTTTTATGCATTAATAAGTGCGAGGAACATTCTTTTTCCTGAAATGAACAAAAACAAACAAATAAACAAAAAATAAACCATTATTCTCTAAATAAAAATAAAAATAAATACTTTTGGTATTACACATATATATATATGTATATACACATAACTGAGTTCAGAAATATGCCTCCTGATATCCAAAAAAAAAAAAAAAAAGTCTGCTAATGTTTTATTATTTGAAATCCATTGTTCCTATATAGAAAGTTGCCAGATATTAACAGGAAAAGAAAATCACACACAAAAAAATCTATTAATTACTTCTGGAATTAATGGGGCTTGGTATGGAGTTGTGGGGGATGAGCAGCACTTCTATTGTCACTTATTCTCCAAATTGCTCGATGTCTGAGTGTGCATATGGTGATGTTAAGTGAGGTAAAGAGCCACAAGAGCGAGGCTGCCTCCTCCAGTTGTTCTGACCCAGGAATGTTCCTGTCTGACCTCTTGGGCCCAGCCCATTGCCATTGACCTGTAGGCTGCAAATGCAGCTGCTGCTTTCCCTGTGGCTCTTCGTCAGCCACTGGCATGGAGCCTCACACTCACGTCTATCATACTGGTCCCCCCCAGTAGCAGGTTTGGGAACACATGCAGCACCCACCCCAGTGGCTGGGAGTAGAAGACCTCACACACTCCAGTAGCTGGCAGCAGAGATCAGGGTGCCTGCATCCCTGGTCTTACTCCAGCAGCTGTCACCTTGTTCTCTCATGCACATCCCATCAAGAGCTGGCACTCTGAGCTCAAAATCTGTAGTAGCCTTCCAGAGCCAAAAAGCTATAGCCCCTCCAGCTACTGATGCTAGGACCCCCACTTGCTCCAGCAGCTGGCACCACAGTCTGCAGGGTGGCTAGACCCTTGGCCTGACTCCAGAACCTGTCACCAGTTCCACTCTCACACGCAGAGGTCCCACCGGTGACTGGTGCCTCCCCACACACACACCCCACCCCATTCTTCCCCCTTCCCATACACTCCAGTAGCTGAGACCCCTGCACACAATCCAGCAGCTGCCACCATAGGCTGGAGTGCCCTTCCCCAGCCTGACTCTAGTAGCTGGCCTGAGGCTCATTCACCCACGCTCAGGTCTCAACAGTAGCTAGTAGTCAATCCTTTGCAGAGTGTAAATGCACAGAAAGAGAGAGAGGAAAATGATTTGATGAAAGTTATAAAAAGATGGGACAGGCTGTGGTGATCAGGCACAGGGATCGGCCAGACAAGTGTACTGACCAGCCCAGTTTTGCCTGTGACTGGCTCTTTTATACCCTTTTCTACTCAGGTTTGCAGAGCTCTGCAATTTCTGCACCCTCTCAGGCCCTGGTTCACACTCTTATCCGTTGGAAGGTTCATCCTTCCTGGAAGTGGCTACTGTAGCTTGTTAGCCCACCAATTAGTGTGGCTGGGAGGTCTGTTTCTTGTGATTGTTTCCCATCTTAGAAGTCTTCCATCAGATAACCCCACTGGCATAAACTGCATGTTCTCATAAATTAGTGTGAGTGACCAGACTTAGTTCCCACCACTGCCTCCATTTCTTTTCTCCTGTTGCCTTGGAAGAAAGTCTTTGACTAGGTACCCTTAAAGGAGCAGACAATCTCCTTATACATACCCTTATACTTGTAAAGAAATAATCACTATTGCCATAGGCAAGTACTGGAACAGATTGCTGAGAAAGGTGACAGAGAATCTGTCTTCTGAGAATTTCTGGGCAAATCGCTGATGGTAAAAGATGGTAAAAGACCATTGTTGACTGTGCTTGGATCACAAATTTACCTGGAAGCCTCTCACAGGTTCTATGATTATAAAATTGAGCTAAGTATTGGATAATATATCATATCAAATTTGAGTGATTAAATTGGTTTCTGCAAAAACAAAACAGAACAAAACAGATACTATTACAGGTGAATCTGCCATTTTGTCACCCTACTAAAGAAGTCTGATACATTTTCAGTTATAACCTTTGTCTGCTTCCAATTACCTTACTTTGTACAGCTAGTGTCTGTAGTACTTTTGAAGTTTCATCCCTGTGAGTAAGCAATGTGGAAGACCTAAGCAATTTCAGATTATGGTATTTATTATGTTATTTTTATATTTTAAAAAATATAAAATATATTTATATTTTTAAACATTCGGGGGGGGAGGAATATATTTTTAATATTGTCAAAGAAACAACAGAAACTGTGACTACACAAGTCAAAATTAATTTTGAGCTGTCAAAGGAGCATACCTTAAGGTGATATAGCCTCAGCCTCCTTTCTTGTTGAAGCAAGGAAGTATATAGTGAACGAATGCAACAACTATGAAAGAAATGGCTGAGGCAACTGGATGTCAGAAATTAATATTAAACTATATCATTGATTCTTCTGTAGATTTTTAATGTGATGGTGAACAGATTACTTCAATGGAGATACTCATGGGTGATCATTAACTGTGGAAAATCAGGGTTCCTGTCAGCAAAACATTTCAATTTTGAATGAAAAGTGTGATTAGAAAATATTGCGTGGTATTAGTTTGCTGATGTTGATGCTGGGAAAGGAAACACAAAGAGAAAAAAAAAATAAAGAAACAGAAGAAGGAAGAAAGAAAAAGAAAAAAAGAAAAAAAAGAAAAACAAAAACAAAAAGAAAGAAAAAGAAAAAGAAAAAGAAAAAGAAAAAGAAAAAGAAAAAGAAAAAGAAAAAAAGAAAAAGAAAAAGAAAAAGAAAAAGAAAAAGAAAGAAAAAAGAGGAAAAGAAAAAAGAAAATAAAAAAAAAGAAAAAAGATTATCAACAGTAAATTAGGGGTTAAGCAGTCAAATATCAAAAACCTAGAAATTCATCTTCAATAAACTGCTTGAATTTTTTCTCCTTAATATGAAGATAAATTGCCAAGTGTAATATGTGTATAATAGTGTCTTACCTAGTAAGTATACTATAAAGATGAAGTCCTTGATATTTATGAAGGATTTATCTATGATAAGGAATGCCACAGAGAAGTTTATGTAGAACTTAAACTCATCCTCAAATATACTTTTATTAAATATTTTTATATACAAAAAATGTCTAGGGACCACATGTAGAACAAGGCTGAAGGAGCAGTATAGGATCATTTTCTATTTAGAAAATGCTAACTTCCACACTGGATGCAGCATAAATTCCGTAAAAAGAAAAAAAAAAATAGTATGAGTTCACATAATAAAATACTTTTTATTTGTGTGTATATAAGTGAACTGTAACTTGAGCCTTATTTTTCTTTTGCTTTCCATATTTTTGATGCATATTTAATAGAATTCATATAGTAACTCTCTAGGAAATTTCAGCCTTTCAGCTGACAAAATTTTACTGCACTAATCCTGAATCTGCAAGGAAACTTCTCTTAGCTTAGCATTCTGATACCACTCTACTGCATTACATCTCATATGGAATGTCAAATCATGCAGTTTTTCTACTTCTTTGCTCATCTAATTAATGCCCCTGTTAAGGAAGGTCAGCAGTTAGTTTGACATTAGCTGCAGTTCAGTAATTCGTGCTTAAATTAAAGCTCTAGTTCTTCCTTTCTTGTTAATTGGTGCTTTTCTTGATGAGTACTGATGGTCTTTTTTGGGGAATAAAAAAAAAAAAAGTTTCTTTATGGATTAAAATTGCGTACAACATGAACAAGAAAGGGAGACTAAGTCAGTGAATTATTCTAGCTCTACAAGTGGGAACACTTTATTATGTTCTTATGTCCAGAGAAAGTTGCTATATTGCTCCAAAAGCAGAACTGAAATGATTTGGGATGGGTAAAGCTCAAACTACAACTGCAGCAATGACTCACTTCTCTCTACTTTATATAGTGAAATAGTATTAGTAGCATTTGAAAGCCCACTCCCTGTGCTGTTTCTTTACATTAAGAGATCTGATGTCATGGGAGGGCTTACACATCCCCACTTCTGTAAACTGACTTACATAGAATGAAAAGGATGCAAACCTTTGTTTGTGAGTGACTTTAAAGTATTTGATCTGGATAATCAGAGATCAGAACCTTGGAAATATTTGAGTACACCTGGCAAGTAGTTGAAGATAAAATTATCATTGTCAATAGTAACTTCTCCATTGCCAACCAATTTCTAAGCGCTACCAATATCTTGTGATGGTGGGAAAAAGTGGTGATAGCTTTTATTTTTTTTTTTTCCCATTTGCCTATGAATGGATTCAGCCTTAACAAATATACTTCTATTGCAGTACTTTTAGACATTAAATCTTTTGCAGCTGCCGTGGCGCTTGCCGTTGCGGGTTTGAGGGAGTGTGATGTAATCAATCTGCCAGGCCTCTCCATATTTATATTTCAGCCATCGTCCTCCATACCAAAGAGGTTTTGACCGTTTGGCTTGCTTGATTGCAGCACATGTTTCACAATCATGAATAACTTGTGCTATAGTGTTCATGGTCAGGTCCACCCCTCGATCACGAGCCCATCTGTAGGTTGCATCTCTACCTTGATGGCCTGAGGTATCATGGGCCCATCGGGCTATAAATATTTCACCTTTATGTTGCCAGTCCAGGTCCACCTGAGCCACTTCAATCTTAGCAGCCTGATCCACCTGCTGGTTGTTTTGATGTTCTTCAGTAGCCCGATTCTTGGGCACGTGAGCATCTACATGGCGTACCTTTACAACCAGGTTCTCTACCCGGGCAGCAATATCTTGCCACAATGCCGCAGCCCAGATGGGCTTGCCCCTACGCTGCCAGTTGTTCTGCTTCCATTGCTGTAACCACCCCCACAGGGCATTTGCTACCATCCATGAATCAGTATAGAGATAGAGAACTGGCCACTTTTCTCGTTCAGCAATATCTAAAGCTAGCTGAATGGCTTTTACTTCTGCAAACTGACTCGATTCACCTTCTCCCTCAGCAGCTTCTGCAACTCGTCGTGTAGGACTCCATACAGCAGCTTTCCATCTCCGATGCTTTCCCACAATACGACAGGACCCGTCAGTGAACAAGGCATATTTCTTCTCATTTTCCGGTAGCTTGTTGTACAGTGGGGCTTCTTCAGCACGAACCACCTCCTCCTCTGATGATATCCCAAAGTATTTGCCTTCTGGCCAGTCCATAATCACCTCCAAGATTCCTGGGCGACTGGGGTTTCCTATTCGAGCCCGCTGAGTAATCAGTGCAACCCACTTGCTCTATGTAGCATCAGTTGCATGATGTGTAGAGGGGACCCTTCCTTTGAACATCCAGCCTAGTACCGGCAGTCGGGGTGCCAGGAGGAGCTGCGCTTCAGTACCGACCACTTCCGAAGCAGATCAAACTCCTTCATATGCTGCCAATATCTCCTTTTCAGTTGGAGTATAGCGGGCTTCAGATCCTCTGTATCCCCGACTCCAAAACCCCAGGGGTCGACCTCGAGTTTCCCCAGGTTCTTTCTGCCAGAGGCTCCAGGTGGGACCATTCTCTCCGGCTGCGGTGTAGAGCACATTCTTTACATCTGGTCCTGTTCGGACTGGCCCGAGGGCTACTGCATGAACTATTTCCTGCTTAATTTGTTCAAAGGCTTGTCGTTGCTCAGGGCCCCATTCAAAAGCATTCTTCTTACGGGTTACTTGGTAGAGCGGGTTTACAATCAGACTGTAATTTGGAATATGCATTCTCCAAAACCCCACGACACCTAGGAAAGTTTGTGTTTCTTTTTTGCTAGTTGGTGGAGACATAGCTGTTATTTTGTTGATCACATCCATTGGGATTTGACGACGTCCATCTTGCCATTTTATTCCTAAAAACTGGATCTCTCGTGCAGGTCCTTTAACTTTATTCTGTTTTATGGCAAAACCGGCCTTCAGAAGGATTTGGACTATTTTCTTCCCTTTCTCGAAAACTTCTTCTGCAGTGTCACCCCACACAATGATGTCGTCGATGTACTGCAGGTGTTCAGGAGCTTCCCCCTGCTCCAGCGCAGACTGGATCAGTCCATGGCAAATGGTAGGGCTGTGTTTCCACCCCTGGGGCAGCCGATTCCAAGTATATTGGACTCCCCTCCAAGTGAAAGCAAACTGTGGCCTGCACTGTGCTGCTAGAGGGATGGAGAAAAATGCATTAGCGATATCAATTGTGGCATACCACTTGGCTGCCTTTGATTCCAGTTCATACTGGAGTTCTAGCATGTCCGGCACTGCAGCACTCAGTGGTGGCGTGACTTCGTTCAGGCCACGATAATCCACTGTTAGTCTCCACTCACCATTAGACTTTCGCACTGGCCATATGGGACTATTAAAAGGTGAATGAGTCTTGCTGATCACGCCTTGGCTCTCCAGTTGACGAATTAGCTTATGGATGGGACTCAGGGAGTCTCGGTTGGTGCGATATTGCCGCCGGTGCACAGTTGTGGTAGCGATCGGCACTTGCTGTTCTTCAACCCTCAGCAACCCCACAACAGAAGGGTCCTCTGAGAGACCAGGCAAGGTAGACAACTGTTTAATGTCCTCTGTCTCCAAGGCAGCTATGCCAAAAGCCCAGCGGAACCCTTTTGGGTCCTTGAAATATCCTCTTCTAAGATAGTCTATGCCAAGGATGCACGGAGCATCCGGGCCAGTCACAATACGGTGCTTTTGCCACTCATTACCGGTTAGACTCACTTCAGCCTCCAATACAGTTAACTGCTGGGATCCCCCCGTCACACCATAAATACAGATGGGCTCTGGCCCTTTATAGCTTGATGGCATTAGAGTACGTTGTGCACCGGTGTCTACCAAAGCCTTATACTTCTGTGCGTCTGACGTGCCAGGCCATCGAATCCACACAGTCCAATAAACTCAATTGTCCCTTTCCTCCCCCTGGCTGGAGGCAGGGCCCCTCTAGTCCTGGTCAGAATCTTCATTTCTGTGTTTAAAGGACTGCCTGCTGGAAGTTGGAGCAGCAAACCTTTCAGAGAACTCCTTTTTCCCAATTGTTTTCCTTTGCAATTCATGTACCCGTGCCTCTAGGGTCGCAGTAGATTTTCCATCCCATTTTCTCATGTCCTCTCCATGGTCATGTAGGTAAAACCACAGGGTGGCGCGGTGTGTGTGCCCACCATATTGTCTTCCTTGCATAGATGAACGTTTACCCCTAATAGCTGAGACACTGGTTTGTACAGGTGGGGAGGAAAATAATCTCTCTTCAAGTTGGTGGATCTTTTCAGAAAGTTTCTCCAAAGTATTCTCTTTTAGCTGGTGGACACTGGTTCGTTCAGGTGAAGGGGAAGATAATCTTTCTTCAAGTTGGTGGATCTTTTCAGAAAGTTTCTCCAAAGCATTCTCTTTTAGCTGGTGGACACTGGTTCGTTCAGGTGGAGGGGAAGATAAATTCTCTTTAAGTTGGTGGACCTCTTCAGAGAGTTTCTCCACAGCTGAGACACAGGCCTTTAGGGAAGAGGAGAGATTTCCTTCGTACTGCCGGAGTATTTTAGTCACTTCATTCACTGTGGGATTCTCCTCCGTTTTCCAGGCTAGTATTGCCAATGAGCTGGCATATGATGATGGTGCACTCTGTACAAACTTCCGCCACATGGGTAGTGTACACCGGACTGCATCTGGATCTGCAGATGTTTGTGTGTCATCTAGGTCCTTATAAATGACTTCCCGTACGGCCAATTCCCTCAGGTACTGAATTCCCTTCTCCATGGTGGTCCATTTGCTTGGTAGACATACAAGTTCTTCCTTGAAGGGATACCTTTCCTTCACAGCTGACAGGAGACGCCTCCAGAGGCTGCGAGATCGTGCTCCATCTCCAATTGCTTTGTCAATGCACGCGTCCCTAGCAAGGGATCCCAGCCGCCTGGCTTCCTTGCCCTCTAATTCCACATAATTGGCTCCCGTGTCCCAGCACCGGAGCAGCCAGGTGACAAGCTGCTCGCCTATACAGCGACCAAAATCTTTTCGCACATCTCGTAGCTCACGCTGGTATAGAGTCCGGGTAGTTACTGTTGATTTTTCGACATCCTCATCCTCATCTTCAGTCTCCTGCACCTTTGATGGCCCAGCCTCGTCTTCACTATGCCCAGACTTAGCAGAAGACTGTCTGCGTTCTAAACGACCTGAGCCTCTATACCATTTTTTTCACCTTGTCTACAGGGGCAACTTGCACTGCTACAGCTCGTTTCTCTGACCCAGCCACAGGAGTGGGAGCAGCTGCAGGAGCTGGAGCTGCTGCAGGAGCTGAAGCGGCTGCAGGAGCTGGAGCTGAAGCGGCTGCAGGAGCTGGAGCTAGGTTGCTAGTAGCATCAATTGCAGCTCGATAGGCACAAGCCAGACCCCAGCACGCTACAGTGATTTGTGTCACTTTGGAACTGCCAGAGTCATGACACCTTTTTTTCAAGCATTCTGCCAGCTTTTTAGGATTTTGCAGTTGTTCAGGGGTGAATGTCCAAAACACTGGAGGTGACCACTGCTCTAGAAACCTGCCCATATCCTCCCACACTCCCTGCCACTCGCAACTATCCCGCCTCAAGACAGATCTCCGGATGAGATTCCTAAGTAGTTGTTTAACCCTCCACAAAATCTGAAGTGCATTCAGGAGACATAACAACAAGAGCAGGCTGGTCTGAGTATCCCAAGGATATTCAACATCTCGGAGAACCACCGTAACTAGCTCGGGGGATAAGAGGGTGGTGGTGAAGGAGAAAGGGAGAGTGAACAGGTAGGGAAACATGTCTTCCCCTGTCCCCTTCACAGATTGGCTCCCTAACAAAAACAGGCAATAGGTGTAATTGCTAATAGTTTCCGAGATATGGGTTCCAAAGTATAGAGTCGACGTCAGTGCTGAGTACAAATACCAGGTTAAAGTCGTGACCAGATATTTCATCATTTCATACGCCATTGTTACACCGCACAGTACCATAACAATCTTAAACCAGGGCCCGGAAAGGATAAACAGTGCAACAGGGAGCACATACAGAAAGTAACGCACCATAAAACTCAATTTGGAATACAGGTACAGCAGACTGGAGATTAAGGCAATCAACATCGTGACTAGCAACTATTAAGCAGGTCCAATACTTATACCAATTTTAGTTTAACACACTCTGGTCAAATCTGTCGATATCTCAACCCTTCGTGCCCCACGTTGGGCGCCAAAAGGACTGTTGTGGTTTAACCCGGCTGGCAGCTAAACACCACACAGCCGTTCGCTCACTCTCCCCCCTCCCTCTCTGGGATGGGGGAGAGAAACGGGAAAGTGAAGCCTGTGAGTTGAGATAAAGACAGTTTATTAAGACAGAAATATAATAATAACAATAATAATAATAATAGTGATAATGATAATAGTATTAATAATAATAATGTGTAAGAAAACAAGTGATGCACAATGCAATTGCTCACCACCCGCTGACCAATGCCCAGCCTATCCCCGAGCAGCCGGCCCCCCACCCCGGCCAGCCACCCCTATATATTGTTTAGCATGACGTCAGATGGTATGGAATACCCCTTTGGCCAGTTTGGGTCAGCTGTCCTGGGTCTGTCCCCTCCCAGCTCCTGCTGCACCCCCAGCCTGCTCGCTGGCAGGACAGAGCGAGAAGCCGAAAAGTCCTTGGCCTGGTGTAAACACTGCTCTGCAACAATTAAAACATCAGCATGTTATCAGCGCTCTTCTCATCCTAATCCAAAACATAGCACCCTACCAGCTACTATGAGGGAAAATTAACTCTATCCTAACTGGAACCAGGACAAATGCAAATGCAGCAGTGATATTGGATAGTATGAGGTAAATGGAATGGAAGGTGTGGATATTATCCTGGTTTTGTCTGGTATGGAGTTAATGTTCTTCATAATATCTAGTATGGACATATAATGTTGTGTTTTGGATTTATGATGTAAGTAGTGTTGATAACACAAACATGTTTTAGTTTGCAGAATGACAGAATAGTCTAGGTTGGAAGAGACCTCCAAGATCACCCAGTCCAACCTCTGACCTAACACTAACAAGACCTCCACTAAACCATATCACTAAGCTCTACATCTAAACGTCTTTTAGAGACCTCCAGGGATGGTGACTCAACCACTTCCCTGGGCAGTCCATTCCAATGCCTAACAACCCTTTCAGTAAAGAAGTTTTTCCTAACAACAAACCTAAACCTCCCCTGGCACAACTTTAGCCCATTCCCCCTCGTCCTGTCACCAGGCACGTGGGAGAATAGACCAACCCCCACCTTGCTACAGCCTCCTTTAAGGTACCTATAGAGAGCAATAAGGTTGCCCCTGAGCCTCCTCTTCTCGAGGCTAAACAACCCCAGCTCCCTCAGCCGCTCCTCATAAGACTTGTTCTCCAGACCCCTCACCAGCTTCATTGCCCTTCTCTGGACTCGCTCAAGCACCTCCATGTCCTTCTTGTAGAGAGGGGCCCAAAACTGAACACAGTACTCGAGGTGCGGCCTCACCAGAGCCGAGTACAGGGGGACAATCATTTCCCTAGCCCTGCTGGCCACACTGCTTCTTATACAAGCCAGGATGCTGTTGGCCTTCTTGGCCACCTGAGCACACTGCTGGCTCGTATTCAGCTGACTGTCAACCAATACTCCCAGGTCGTTCTCTGCCAGGCAGCTTTCCAACCACTCATCTCCCAGCCTGTAGCTCTGCTTGGGGTTGTTGTGTCCCAGGTGCAGGACCCGGCACTTGGCCTTGTTGAACTTCATACAGTTGGCCTCAGCCCATCGGTCCAGCCTATCCAGATCCTCCTGCAGAGCCTTCCTACCCTCTAGCAGATCGACACACACACCTGCTCAGTTGTTGTTGAGCAGTGCTTGCACTAAGTCAAGGACTCTTCTGCTTCTCATACCACCATGCCAGCAAGAAGGATGGGGATGCACAAGACGCTGGGAGGGGACACAGCCAGGACAGCTGACCCAGACTAAGCAAAGAGGCATTCCATACCATATGATGTCAAGCGCAGCAGTAAAAGCTGGGGTAAAGAAGGAGGAAGGGGGGAGTCTTGGCATTTGTCTTCCCTAGAAACTATTACATGTGAGGAGCCTTGCTTTCCTGGAAGTGGCTGAACATCCACCTGCTGATGGGAAGTAGTGAATGAATTCCTTGTTTTGCTTTGCTTGTGCATGCAGCATCTGCTTTACTATCATTATCTCAGCTGTGAGTGCTCACATGTTTACCTTTTATAATTCTCTTTCCCATCCCACTGTGGAGGGCATGAGCGAACAACTATGTGGTGCTTAGCAGCCTGCTGGTTTTAAACCACATCAGGAAATAATTTTTAATGCTTTTCCCTTCTTTCTTATGTATCTTTCTATAAACATTTGCTATATATTTGTACTTAATTTAGTCACTGCTTTGACCTTCCCATTTAATAACTATATTTATACATATATACAGTTGCATTAACCAGGAAAGAACAGCCTATTTCATGCTAGATGACACTGGAAACATATTAACAGGAATTACTGTCCCACTGTGCTGTGCTAAATGGCATTACTAGCTATGAAATCATGCAACCTGTCTTTGCACTTGAATCATAGCTATTGCATACCATCCAAGGACTTCTGCTACACACCAGCTGCACCAGTAGCCAGAGGAAATGCAAACTCACCATTGATTCTTTTGTGAGGTTGGCAGGGGAATCACATCAGTAAGGGTACAGCTTTTCTGGTTTTCTATACCACACATTCAAAGCACTGATTCAGCAAGAATCACAGAGGGACACATCCTGTCGCCTCTATCACCTCTGGGTAATATGTTTGATTTATTATCAAATATAGAAAATGCCAATTTAACTCTCTGTTTATTACAAATACAGCCTTTTCCTTCTTCGGTGATCCAAGAGAAGAAAAATAGTTAGGAAAATAGTTAGCAAACAATGTTACAGCTGCTTATATTAACTAAAACATCAGACTATCTTACAAGGTTAAGATATCTTGCAAAGATACAAAATAAAAATTCTGATCTGCACACCGACATATGTTCACAATGATATTCATTAGAGATTATCCTCTGAGGTACTTCTGTATTTAAATACAAATCTTTCTAAATTGACTGGAGAGTCAAATAATGAAACCTTTGGCACTGAATTACTTACAGAACTGTTTAAAAGAAGGTGAATCTGTTTCTCTTCGATGTTTCTTTTAGGACATTAATTGCTGATATATACCGAACTATAGTTTTATTTATAGTATTGTATTACCTATTAAAGTTCAAAATAGGCTTTATTAAATAAATTAGTTTCTCCATGAACAAAAACCAAGTGATACTACAAGTGACATAACATAGACGTTTTCACTGTCTGAACAAAAACTGTATTTTCAGCAAGATCAGTTATTAACATCTATTTTTTGTCTCACTCTAAAATTGCTGCTGATATTAAATGAGTGGGTTTTTTTTGTTGGTTTTTTTTTTTTTTTTCATTTTGAAGTAGTTAGACAAGGTCAACAGTATTATTCTATATCTTCCTCACCTATAGTGTGACTGTGATCAGGTACATAGTAGGAAAGGCTATATGGTCTTTTTGAGAAAATTCTGTATCAGCCATTAACTGTGTAGCTCTAAAAAAAGGCATATTTGACAGTCTAATTTTTCACTAAGAACCCTATCACTAGAGGCTGTTTTTGGAAGTCATGGTCATACTTTAGATAGATTGCAAAAAATGGCAGTCATTGAAAAGATTGTTAAAAAGTAAAATAAATAAATAAATAAAATTCTGATCTTTCTTAAGTTGCATGAAGAAGAGTGACATTATTACAGTAAGTGCCATTTGTGGTGGTTTTATTCAGCTGTGCAGCTGAGCTCTACTACAACCACTCTCTCAATTCCCCTCCTAAAAGAGAAAGGGGGAGAAGGTACGGTGGAAAGGGCTTAATGGTTGAGATAAGGACAGGGAGGTCAGTTAACAATTATCATCATGGGCAAAATGGACTCAGCATAGGGAGATTAATGTAATTTATTGCCTCTTACTAGCAAGCTAGAGCAGTGAGAAACTGAAGAAGAAGAAAAAACAAAACAAAACAAAAACTAAAAACACCTTCCCCGCATCCACCCTCTTCTACGTCCTCCCCCCAAGTGGCACAGGGGAATAGGGAATGGGGGCTGCAGTCAGTCCCTAATCCATCTCAGCCACTCCTTCATGGTCACTCACTGCCCCCGCTCCAGTGTGGTGTCCCTTCCACACAATGCTGTGCTTTCCAAACTGATCCTACATGGGCTTTCTACAGGTTGCAGGTTTTCAAGAATTGCTCCAACATGGGTCCTTTCCACTGGGTCCATCCGTCAGGAGGAAAATGCTCCAACATGGGTCCCCCACAGGTGGCAGATCACCTGCTCCTGTCTGGGCTTCTCTCCATGGACTACAAGTCCAGCCCTGAGTATGCTCCACAGCCTTAGTTATTGGGAAGCTGTAGACTGTGGTGAGGTCTGCCCTCAGTTTCCTCTTGTCTAAGCTGAACAAACCAAGTAACTTCAGCTGCTCCTCACAGGTCCTGCCCTCTAGACTTTTTGCTATCTTTGTTGCCTTTCTTTGGACACATTCTAATAGATTTATATCCTTATGTTGTGGTGTACACAATGTTCAAGGTGAGGTGATCCCTGTGTACTGATTTACCTAACAAAATGGTATACCCACATGGGTTGTTTCATTGTCCCAGGAATCACTTTTAATCTTTCTTTCAGGCAGAACATGACCATATATATTCCCATGCTCTGACTTGCAATTTGAAAGGCTATGAAGAGGAAACAATTCTATTGTTTAGAAATCAACAAAGATTTTGAATGTATATACATTTTCTCTGGGCCTTGAGTACACTAATAGGCCTTAATGGGCTTAGAATAGAATGAAATAGTTCAGTTGGGAGGAACATACAAGGATCATCGAGTCCAACTGCCTGACCAAAAGGCTAACCAAAAGTTAAAGCATATTATTATTTAAAATGACACTAAATTAGGAAGAGCTGTTGACTCCCTTGAGGGTAGAGAGGTCTTGCAGAAAGATATTGACAAATAAAGGTCTGAGCATTCTTCACGAGTCATATGAAAGTTAACAAGAGTAAGAGCTGGATTCTTTACCCAGAACAGGGAAATCATGGATATACATAAAGACTGGGGGATGAGAGGGTGAAGAGCAGCTCCACAGAAAGGAATCTGGGGCTTTTGTCTGACAGTAAATTTAATATGAGCCAACAGTGTACCCTAGCAGCCAACAGGACCAACCATATCATGGGATGCATTAAATGCAGCATAGCCATATGGCCAAAAGAGGTGAATGTCCCTCTGTATTATGCCCTTGTGAGGCCTCACTTGTAGTACTGCATCCTGGTTTGGGGCCCCCAGCAAAAGAAGTATATTCACCTGTTAGAGCGGTGTCCAGAGGAGGGCCACAAAGTTGATCAGAGGACTGGAGCACCTCTCCTATGAAGAAAGGCTGAGAGAGCTGGGGTTGTTCAGCCTGAAGAAGAGAAAGGTCTGGGGAGACCTCTTTGTGCTATTTCAGTACTTGAAGGGGGCTTATAAAAATGATGGAGAGTGACTTTTTACTTGGGCAGATAATGATAAGACAAGGAGGGATGCTCTTAAGCTGAAAGAAGGGATATTTAGACTAGAGGTTAGGAGGAAATTCTTCACTGAGAGGGTGGTGAGGCACAAGGGCAGGTTACCCAGTGAAGCTGTGGATGCCCCATCCCTGGAGGTGTTCAAGGTCAAATTGGGTGGCGCCCTGAGGAACCTGATTTAGTGGGTGGCATCCCTGACCATTGCAGAGGGGTTGGATCTAGAAGATCTTTAATGTCCCTTCCAATCCAAGCCACTCTATGATTCTATGATTAATCCAGTAGAGAGATAAAAAACTCTGCTTCATGTTGCCTAACCTAATGAATTAATCTCAGTGGTAGGAAATTTCACCTCCAAGGAATCATCCTACTGACGTGTCTGAACTTCATTTTCTCCAACTGAAGTTTTGCCAAACTTTGGTTTATTTGCAGTCTATCCCTTAAATATATCCTTGGGTATCTAGGACAATCTAATTCTTTCTAATTTTAGGCTAATTTAACTAGCCTGAAACACTTTGACTTGATTCAGTTGCTCACACATAAGCATGCCATACCATCTGGATACTAAATTATTCCACACAGCATTGATCTACTGTGTCAGGAAGATGTGAGTCTTTCTAAAGTGCTGTGTCAGTTCTGTGAACCTCAGCAGACTGTGCTGGATACTCTAGTCTTTTCTAAGTGTCATTAAATGTACATAATTTGGTAGCAGAATCACTCTCTGAGAGTCTGAAGGCTGAGTATGGATGTCATCTTGTTTTTCCATTTGTGACATTATGGGTGTAGTTTATTTATTTTTTTTGTTTTTTATTTTTTATTTTTTTATTTTTTAAATAAAAAAATAACCAGCATGGCTCTTGGATTCAAAACAACTAAGTGCTGCATAAATGTTAATGAAAAAAAAATACAGTTTCAAAGTAGGTTTTGAAAAGTATGTGGCTAATATAACCAGTTGCTTCTCACTATACAATAAACAGAAAAAAAAAAGGTGACAGAAGTACTGGAAACCGTGCATGGAATAAAGAATAGACTGTCTGGGAGTTGTGATCAAGCAGTTAGGAGCAATAAGATTACACATACATTTACAATTCCACAGAGAACCTTAATTTTATCATTCTTCCTTCTGGAAGGTTGGTTTTATAGCCACAGTAAAATACTTTTGAGAACTTGTTTTTCTCTGAAGTTTTCTCAAAATAGGATTTTTGGTGTTTTTGTCACATAATCAGTTTGTTGCTCCAGGTACATCCCTTGAAAATGCTTAGGCCAGAGTTTACAGCTTTCAGCAGTGGCAAAAATTTCAGTTCCTAATTCCTAGGCAGAATAGTTAACTCTTTTGTTGCAGAGCAGTTACCATAGAGCAGGGCAGAGCAGTTAAATGTTTCCTCATACAAGTGAAAAGCTCATGGTATGACATGGTATGACTCTAATCAGCAACTAATGTTAGGGAGGATGTGATGGCCAGCAACAAAGTACACACCCAGCTGCTTGTCCCACACGCTTCCCAATAAAAGAGGGGAGAGAACTGGAAGAGCAGAAGCATTATTTATCTTGTGTTCTGATAAAGGCGGTTTAATAAGTGAAGGAAACAGTGATGTAAAAGCAATCACTCACCACTTCTCACAAGCAGACTTATGCCCAGACATTATCCAAGCAACAATTAGCTTGGATAGGCCAATCCACTTATTTAATTAATTAATTAATTAATTGCTCAGCATGATATTATGTGGAAAGGAATATTCCCTTGGTCAATTTGGGTTAGCTGTTCTGGTTGTGTACTATCCCAGCTGCTTGCCTATACCTAGCGTATTGACAGTGTGAGGTAGAGTGAGAAACAAGAAAAGCCTTGACACTTGTTCACGTGTGCCCCGTACTGTGCCAGCATACCTGGTCTCTCAAAAACACACCCAAGATCATAGAACCCAAAACCTTGATCATGGCACCAGCTAAGCAGCCAGTCATTCACCTGATCCATACGCTGCTTCTTCTGCGGGTCCCAGTCTCTGACTGGGAAGATTGAGGAAAAGACTACTTGTGCTCCCTTTAGCATCTTTCCAAGAGACATAAAGTCCCTTTTGATGTTTCTGAATCTCCTCATCACAGTCTCAGTTATGCCTACATGAAAGAACAGGAACGCGTGATAGTCCTCTGGCTTGACCAATCTCAGTAGCCTCTTTGTGATGCCACAAATATGGGCTCCAGGCAGGCAGCAAACCTCTCTCCAGAGATTGTCTGGGCAGCAAGTGCTTCTCAGAGAGGAGTCTCCAATTATCAACACTCTCTGTGCTTTTTTTGTGGAACTGGTTCTTAAATAAGTGGTATGCTGGTCAACCTTTTTACAGTTGCCCTTTCCTGGGTGTAGACCATTACTATTGTTGTTGTTGTTTCCACACTATACTTTTTTTGAGCCCCAGATCATCATATCTGTTGCATAGGGGAGTAAGAGCATGTCAACATTTTCCCTGATAGACTGTCACACTTAAAAAAAAAATCTTGTTCAGAGACACAGTGTTATCTTAGTATCTAAGTCAATAGAGGGGTTGTCTTCCATGATTTTTACTATATTTCTTTGAAGCTTTTAAAAATTTTTATCAGTCGCAACAACTGATATACCTGAAAGTTTATTTTATACATGTAATCTACACTCATGGACAGTAAGATTCTTTGTCTTATTAGCTTCACATATATTCACTGACTACGTAAACATGATGAGACATCATTGTCTTAGGTTTTAATCCAGCATCTGAGAAGAAAATATTCTGAGTTATCATAAAGAAGCTGGATCTTGTCCATGCAGTTCTTGTTATCCCCTGACTTTACTTCATCTCCGTCAGTCCCTCTGGATTACTTAGTTCTTTACACAGTACTAGCTCCCTGTCTTTGTCTCCTAGATGTGACAGTGCCAATTTTCTACGATTTCTTTAAATCATCTACTTTTTTACTGTTTGCTTGGTCTGGACTCCAGTTCCAAAGTCATCCATATGCTCCTTAGTCTTATACTTTTGTTTCATTCCCTTCCATTTCTCCAAAATATACATTAAAATCTTACTGGGAATGGAAAACATCAAACAAAAACAGAAGCAAAAACAGGAACAAAAAAATACCACCACCACCACCACCACCAAAAACCACCAACAAATAATAAAGAAAAATCTGTTCCCTCTTAAATTCTAAGTAAGATGTTATCATGCAAAAGATCTCTGATGGAAAATAATGCACGCATATTATTTTGTAGTATGCACTGAGCATATTGCAATTATAATTCTTAAATGAAATTTAATACATATTTATATTGTGTTATACTGTTTTATAGGTAGATATTACTTAGAATGTGTATATTTATAAACATATATATAAAAATATCATATTGTTATTTATTATACACATGTAAGAAAGGTGAAGTCTCATCTGAGTGTTATTAGTCACCCCTCGGAAAAAAAAAAAAAATACTGCAGGAGTTGAGGGGGCTTATGTATGAGTAATAAGACCAATAAAGGCACATAAAAACTATATTAAGAAAAACTGAAGAAACTTGTTTTGTTACCAAAATTAATAAGTAAACAAATAAATCAGAGAAGATATGATTATCCTATAAAATAATGAGTGTTTCCAAGAAAATAGATCATAAGCATCTTACCTCCTAGCATGTAAACAATGACACATTAACTAAAACTGAGGACTGAGAATTTTAATACCAATCAGGAATTACTACCGAATAGTTTACCTGGGAATGCTTTACCATAGAAGTCTCTAACAGTTACAGTTTATATTTCAAGAAAAAAAAAAAAAAAGAAAAAAAAAGTCATAGTTATTTTATTGTAATTAGCTAGAGAAATATTCTAAGGCAGGAACATTACTCTAAAACCTTAAATTTCTCTGTAATTTTTACAGGTCTGAGCTGAAACTGCATGTTTTAGAATTTCCTTTTATCGTCATCTAGAGTATTCTGTCATCTTCTGTCACCATATAACAGCTAGGCCTATACTGCCACAGTGAGAATACCAGAGAAAATGAGTGTTTTACTTGAATTTGATAATGTGGTGATTTCTACAGGCTAGATTTAATAATGCAAAGGAGATTTGCTCCTTGGCCTTTGAGCCAACACACACGCCTCATTAACTTCCCTATACAGTGCCTGAAAAGAGTTACATATCTAGGAATAAGATACAAAATTTCACGCACTGCAAGAGAAAAAAAAAAAAAAAAAAAGCTTTTAAAGGTTTTGTCTGTTAGAACAGTTCAGTGTTTGTCTTTTCTCACGTTTAAAGGGGAAGACATCTTTCAGTAGAGTTAAACAGGAGATTAGAAAGCGATTTTTAAAAGAAAAAAGAAGCCTAAAAATTGTAGAAGAAGCACTGAAATGTCAGGAGAAACATTAGATAGGAAAGAGCAGAAGTCAAAACCTGTTCCAGCATTACCAGAAGTCAATCCAACCGCATCACAATCTCAGCCTAGACCTGATAGAGTAGCCTCCTTGTGGCTTGTCACGAGCAGCCTGCATGCAGCTAGTGGGTTGTTATTATGAGGTGCAACAAGTATGGACCTGCACTGTGGGTGTGCATGTGGGATCTTGTGGGGCATTTTGTCAGCTGTGAGTCAACAAGTTGTAGGATGCACACAAAGCTGGAATAACCACATCTCCTACAAGAGTTGCATGCAAGCAGGGGAGTGCACTCTCAGAAGAGGGAATGTGTGCTTGTAATCCAAACTTCCTGTGGAATGGTTTATGCACATATCTGTGTGTGCATGTACGCAGGTAGAATTAGTTAGAGAAGGATGTACAGGGATTTTTTAGATATTGATTAATATTTTTAAAGTGTCTAGTATCATGCTTTATCTTATATTATTGATATTGAGCCTGAGTTGTTACCGATTGTTTGCTAATTATGTGCTGTTAATAAATTAATAAACCATACAGATTCTGATTTTACCTTAAACTATGTGAAAGTAGAATTCTTCTTTGTTTTTCCCTTTGACAGTTCTGAGTTAATGTTAGGATGCAGCCTGAGTATATAATATATCCCTACCAATTCTCTGATCCCCATAAAAAAGAAAGTTGATTCCTTGCAGATGTCTTGGATACATCAGATATCTGAAATGACACAAGAAACCTGTGTTTAAGCAAGTGACTCCTTTTCTGAATGTTGTTTTTAATCTAGAACTTCAAATTAAAGATCAGTGGGGTCACTTCACTTTTTTAACATCTTTTCACATCTTTTAACAAGATCCATTGCTATTGTCCCACTAAATTTCACCATCAAAATATCCGCTAAATTGTATTTCCTGAGGTTTAAATGATTTATCCTATATAGACCCTGAATAAAATGTACAAAAATATTATCTGAGGGCCAAGGTAGGTGGTAACTCAGAGGAGTGTGGTAACTACACTGTTAAAAGACCTTTGTGGTAGAACTCAACATAAATCTGGTAAGAAAATACACTTACAAAAAGCGTGAAAGACTCTCATTTTCATCAAGTTTATTTTAAATCACCATTTACATTTTACACTATTCATTGTCTATACTCAATATGTTTATATCACTGACTTTCGTACTACTGAACCAAATGGTTCTCTCCTTTACAGGAGAGAGAGAATAGAGGAAATAATCAAAATAATAACAACAATAATAAAATAACAATAATAATAAAAACAACAACAACAATAATATATCCTTTATCTTTTATTTTTATTTATATATATATTTTTTCCCTAAGTATATATATTAAGTCCCTAATCAATGACTTCTCAATGCTGAAAGGCTGTGTAGTTTCATAATATGCTCATGTGTTATACTTTTTTGGTGGTCAGAATCTCAAAAAGAATAATGTGTTTTCCTAAAACCTTTCATGAACAAAGCAGAATTTCAGAACTTATTAATGAAATGTTATTAATGAAATCCAGAATATTTGCCATACATATTTGATGAATATTCTTAATACAATGAATTCTATTATGAACTCATTTTTGATCACATTCAGTTCAAATAGTAATTCTAATATCGGTCTAAAATAAGAAATATATATATATATTACTTAAGCTGTTCTTTAGGAATAGTGCTTATACCATTTCTGAGAGAGAAAGAGCTTTGCAAAACATGACAGAAAAAGGGGGGCAGGGGGGAGGGGGGAAGACAGTGGAAAAGTAATTAGCAATTAGTCTATAATTAATATACTTTCATGTGTATAATTCACTATTTGATAAATACACTATTTTAAAAGAATAAATATTTGAAAATAGGTTCTTCAGATCACAGATGATCTGAATGATTCTGTGAATGATCACAGATGATTCTTGCAAAATTAGAGATAATGGCAGAAAAAGATGAAAAGTGAGGATGCTCTTACTAGAAATGAAACTCTCTTATAAAATGTGCTCATAATTAATTTACATATATCTAACCCATGTGTAAGTTTAACTGTTGAATTATGAAGAATCATTAGGGTTTATGTTCATTAAATCTCACTGTAAAAGTACTACCCTGATCAAACATATCAACTTCATCTTAGAATATAGAGTTATGAGTTTTGGAGTGGACCATCAAAATATTAAAGCAGAAACTAAACTGTATTTGAATTAGCCCATGCTTCAAAATATTTATTGACTGACACCAACACTTTAGCTAGCACAGATTAATCCTACTTCCACAGGTGGTTTGGAGAGGTTCTTGTAGAGACTAAAATCTGTAAAACTATGTATGAACTCATATCTTGCTTGTGCAAGTAAAATGTGGCTTTCAGGGCTTTCTCCATTTGTCTCGTAATCTTAAAGGGAAGTAAGCCATTCTCTAATCCACTATAAAGACAAAAAATAATTATTCCATCCTATAGCATAGAGGTTTTGCTACCAGAAGAAAAAGAAATTTAAGGAATTTGAAAACAATTGAAATATTAATAAATGTGATGGAATCAATGCTAAAATAAAGGTATGAAGCTCTTGGTAGGAAATGTGCTCAAGCCACACACTTTCAGTGTATCAGCCCACCAATATTCTCAAAAGAAGTTATTGAACAAGCATTAAATGTACAATGTAAATAGTTACAAGAAAAAAAAAAAAGCAAATATTTTGTTTTAAAAAAATTAATGCAAAATTTACTCACAAAACCATTGCAAAAAAAAAAAAAGTGCTTAGTGAATTTGCAGAAGAATCTTCTTCATTGTTATTGTACATTAGTTACTCCCTTCTTCATCTTTTGTCTCATGAGAGATGAAATCGTTTTTTTGAAGAGGTTAACATAAACTGACAAGATGTTGTCAGGCAATCCTGTGGGTTATGACTGCCTGATGTCTACAATGTTATATAGAAGATATGGGTTCAGATCTTATGCCACGGGCAAGATTGTTTTGAGCACCTCATGGTTACAGCTGTGTAAATTACAGCTTTAAATATGAAGTATAATTATTTTGAGATCATCTTGTAAGATTTCATATAGTTTTATAAGATCAAAATAATTTCAGATGTAATTGCCAGATCCATAGAGAATGTTCCTGTTGGAAACTATTGTTTCCAATAGCTATGAATTGTTATAAGTGATAGATATATAGATATATAGATATATAGATATAACAGAATCATAGAATCATTAAGGTTGGAAAAGACCTCCAAGATCATCTGGTCCAACCATCCCCCTACCACCAATGTCACCCACTAAACCATGTCCCTAAGCACCAAGTCCAACCTTTTCTTACACACCCCCAGGGATGGGGACTCCACCACTTCCCTCAGCAACCTGTTCCAATTCTTGACAACTTTTTCTGAGAAGACATGACTCCTAATTTCCAATATAAACCTCCCCTGAATAATATATATGTATATGGTAATTATGTAAATATATAATTGTTACAGCATTCAGTTCATTGAATTCCTGATGATTAGACACTGGAAAAATACACTAAGGAAATAGTTGTTGTAAATTGTTATTATTATTTCCTAGAGTGCTTCTTAAGTCTTGTAGCGGCTAATGAGAAATAGAGAAAAAAATATACATCTATTCTTATAGCTTATAGGTTTTAATAATAACAGTTCAGACTCCCTTCAAGTAAAAACCCAGAAAATAGAATCAAATGGGTGCATGAACAACATAGCATTGTTATCTTCCCTCCTTCCTGCCTATCCTCTTCCAACGCAATCTCTTTACTACTTCTCTACCTTTCTGTTTTTACAGCTGGCAGACGATCATGCAAGTCTTTTGTATCCATCTCTAATCTGCCCAATTCAAAACAAGCTTTTTTCTTAGAACTAAATTAAAAGTATTTTAATGATTTCTGTTGCTCTTCTTCTCTCATGATGCTTAGAATAAATACGGTACTGCAGCACTGGAATGAAATATCCTGTATCCCTTTTGAATGCTGACACTATGATATTTTATATCCATACATCTCATCAGGCCTCATGCTAACTGATTCTTTTGTCCTGGTTTTGGCTAAGATAAAGTTAATTTTCTTCACAGTAGTGTGATCCTGTGTTTTGGATTTAGGAGAAAAATAATGTCGATAACACACCAATGTTTTAGTTGTTGCCGAGCAGTGCGTATACCAAGTCAAGGACTTCTCAACTTCTCATACTGCCCTGCCAGCAAGGGGGTACACAAGGCTGGGGGTACACAAGAAGCTGGGAGAGGACAGAACCAGGACAGCTGATCCAAACTTTCCAAAGGGATATGGTGTCATGTTCCCCCCCAACCGGGGGGAGTTGGCTGAGGGAGCTGCTGTTGCTGAGGGGCTGGCTTGGCATTGGTTGATGGGTGGTGAGCAATTGAGTTGTGCATCACTTGCTTTGTATGTTCTATTATTATTATTATTATTATTATTATTATTGTTGTTGCTGTTGTCTGTTGTTGTTGTTGTTATTGTTGTTGTTGTTGTTGTTATTGTTGTTGTTGTTGTTTTCCCTTCCTTTTCTGTCTTATTAAGCTTTCTTTATTTCAACCTATGAGTTTTATGTTTTTCCAATTCTCCTTCCCATCCCAATGCATGAGAGTGAGCAAATGACTTTGTGGTGCTGCCTGCTGGGTTAAACCACAATGACTTTTAACTTCAGGGAAGGAATGCAGTTTTTTTAACTTGCTAACCTGCAAGAAAACAGATATAATGTTGGATCTTAGAGTATCAAATTTTGTTGCTTAAGTGTAGGTGTCTAGTGTAATTTGAGATACCCTAGCATATCTACCTGTGGCTGGAAGGTATCACAGGACTTTTGTTGTGTCTCTACTTTACTGGAATGGCAGCATGAAATAAGGTAGGATGCTCAAGCGTCTCAGATATCTACAACTTGTAGGACTCTTTCTGAACATAATAAGCAACTTAATAATAATTAAGTTTTTTATTAAACATTTTAATTAAACATAATAATAAACAACTTTTCTGCTCTTCAGTACAACTTAGCCCATGTTATCTGTTTGTTATTCTACAGATCGGGTGATCTTAGAAGAAGAAATGACCCAAACTTTCCTTGGAAGTCCAGATTCTTCTTGAGGGTATGTTTAGACTGACCGTTGAGAAAGATGCATGTCCTAGAACCCTTTCTCAAAAAATGTGTTAGCAAACTTGGGTTATACCAGGTTTCCTAACTGGCCTCAGAATCCATGTTTCTGTTGTCTGCAAGGGGAAAAAAAATGATTATATATGTCTTGGTCTCTTTTCTAACATGAAGTCAATATGAACCTATACCACAGACCTGAACCAGGATCCCTGGGCCCAGAAATATAAACTTTATTAATCTGTTATATTGAATATTTAATTTTGCATAAAGAGACAAAAAAGTTACATTCATTGTCCTCAAGTTAATATAAAATAAAAAGGTATCAAATCTTTATTATTGTTATTATTATTTATTAAAGAAATTTATAGAAATGTTCTTACTGGCCATTTTCTTTAAACATATATGATTTTTTCTGATGCTTTAATTAAAACAGAATTTTAGAAAATCTTTGCTATCGAGAAGGTGTTTGTTCAAGTTGTTCTCTAAGTACCTCTAAGAGGATATAAATGACTACTGTTTTAATATTCTTAAACTATGTAGTATTTTAAAAAATACTAAAATAGTATTTGTGTATAAAAAGTGTCAAGCTGTTTGGGATTACTAAGTACTACAGTAAGTAGAGAAGATGAGACAGTTCTTTGATCTTAAAGACTTTATATCTTTATTTTGCATAAGGAAAATGAAATCAAATCAAGCATTTGTCTAGAGCTTAGGTAAAACATTATGTCAGCATGTCAGCCTTCACAAAATGTTAATCTATTGAGTGATTTTTTATTTATTTTTTAACAAATCCTCATGTGGTATTAAAATTAAAATCCATGTAAGAAATAGATAAGAAAATGCAGTTTATCATATACATTGTATACCTCGTAGACTTGTAAGTATTGTTTTATGTTTTTGAGAATTATGAATGACTCTACTAATTTTATAACTAAAAAGTGGTATGCTCAAGTCATAAAGGATTTTTTTTTCCTCATGTAAGCCAGCAGCTCTACAACACAAGAAAGAACCAAAGCAATACATATATTTCTAAAAAAAAAAAAAAAAAAAGTACAGAACATGTAGATTTCCTTTTCTAATATTATTTTTTTTTTTAAATTTTTCCTGTAATCTTTTCAGGAAATTACTGGAATCCAATCCCAAGATGCTAATTTTTGCATTATAATATCTTCTTGTTTCCACTTGTGCCCTCTAGGTGATTTGGATCTGTGGCACTACTAACCATGTTCATGAATGAAATATGTTATGCCTCAGGTTCAGCATAAGAACATTGTGAATCAGGCCTGAGAGCTAACAACACAGAAATGAGTAAAAGGTCTCTTTTTTTTTTAACTCAGAGAGATTTCTAGGAAAGGTAGGAAGCAACTACCTCCTGAACATCTCAGGGAGAGAGATGAATTAGTTCAAAACTAAGCTCAGGAAGCTTGAAAGTGAAGAAAGTTGTCGGCTGATTCTTTTCTTTTCACAGAAGAACTAAGGCTGTCATAGAGGAAGTTTTTGTAGTTGTTTTTTAATTTAATTAAATTAAATTTTATTTTATTTTTATTTTATTTTATTTTATTTTATTTTATTTTATTTTATTTTATTTTATTTTATTTTATTTTATTTTATTTTATTTTATTTTATTTTATTTTATTTTATTTTTTAGTTTTATTTTTTAGTTTATTTATTTTATTTTATTTTATTTTATTTTATTTTACTTTATTTTATTTTATTTTATTTATTTTTCCTAGAATGAGATGAACCACAAGAGGAAACATACAGTTAGATTCAATGTTTAAAGTTATATTTTTCATCCTGTCCTGCATCTTCATAATAATCTAATTTAGATTATAAAAATATATATATATATGTTTAAATATCTGAATAGATCTGCTCATACTGCCAAACAAAGCAGTGTCTGCCATTTTTCACATACGTTGTAACTGTGGTAGCAGATTTAAGAGTGTTTCCTTTTGAGCAGGAGATTACACTATGGCTTTTAAGGTCAGAAAACAGGAAAACAGCTGAATTTAGAATTACAGAGACATTCTCTCCTTTCACATAAGGTAAATGGTTCTTGGCTAAAAAAAAAAAAAAAAATAATAAAAATCTACCATTACATCCTCTGGAGCTTAAATGCCTGTTATATGCTTTAGTCTATAAATAAAATATGGTGGAACTCCTTTTTTTCATCCGTACATTTTTAACAGACTTATGAAACAACTTATCTTGTTGTCTACAACTACCAAGTGGGAGAGCATGGAAAAGACAGACTCTTCTCTAATGGGCATAGTGGAAAGAGAAAGAATTTTGTAATTGTCCAACAGTCCAACAGAAGGAAAAAAAAAAAAAAAAAGTCAGACCAAGACATAGGAAAGGCAAAGAGAGAGGATGAAGCTGACTCTGTGTTTGCAAATCCAGCCTGTAAGGGCTGCATGATTTTCTTTTAGGGGAGTGAAATTACATGTTTGCATTTAAATCTGTATTTAGATTTGTAGTGCAGTGCAGCACTTCCATTTTTCAGATGATTTGTCTTTATTATTGTCCTTAACTCATCTGTAACTGAACTGTATGTTTTTGAAAGAAGTAACAAAGTCCCCGAAAGACTCTGGAGAGGAGGAGGGGGCATTAAAATTCAACTTTCTTCATTAATCACTATTTTCTGATGTAGAATGCTCAAATGCAGTAGGATCTCACTCAAAATTGATGTTGATTGCATACTTTGAGTTCCACAGAGAGTAACGTTGTCTTTCTTAGGCAACATTTCAGATGTATCTCAGAAAAACATTTTTGGATCTGAGACTAAATATAAACTTCAGCTGTCCCTTACCCAAAAGCCATGTATACATGGCTATCACATAGGTACCAATATGCATAATATAAGCCCTAAAAATGGAGCTAGTATATGGATAAAAACAGTACTTCAAACTACTGTGGAGAGTTTTGGAGGATGATATGAACCTGAGGTCTTACTGCACTGCATGATCACTTCTGAGCGGGAGTTTCTGCATCTATATAGTTGTTTGCAGGCTGTGTGCCAAGACTGTACTTTCTTTGTTCTCATCTCACTCTTTTCAGGTTTTCAAAAATGTATGTGAGAGTCTCTTTGTAGCAAACCACAGGAGTAGCGTTTATGAGTAGTTCTTGGTGGGTGTGTTGTCTCCTGGCTTTTATGAGTCTTCTGCAGATTCACAGAATCACAGAATCACAGAATCGTCTAGGTTGGAAGAGACTGCCAAGATCATCTAGTCCAACCTCAGCCCTAACACTAACAAGTCCTACACTAAACCATGTCACTAAGGGCTACATCTAAACGTCTTTTAAAGACCTCCAGGGATGGCAACTCAACCACCTCCCTGGGCAGTCCATTCCAATGCCTAACAACCCTTTCAGTAAAGAAGTTGTTCCTAACATCCAACCTAAACCTCCCCTGGCGCAACTTTAGCCCATTCCCCCTCGTCCTGTCACCAGGCACATGGGAAATTTAGAACAGCAACAGCAAAAGAAGAATAGATGATATCCTTTTTCAGTCAGATGCCTTCTGTGAGGAATTTGTCATTGATAGAGAAGGAAATAATAATTGCAAGGTTTGTGACAACTTGCTGAAAGGAATAATGTTTTAAATGAGAAATGTAATATCTGCATAGTGCTCACCTCTTTGAGAGATACCTGTATTATACAGAATTATGAAAGGTATAATTAATTTACGGATTTTATTTATTTATTTATTTTCCCACAAAAGGATATTGTGGAGGTAAAGAATATAATAAACTTTAAGAGGTGCTGGCCAAGTTCAGAACTCACATGGCTATTAACGATCTTCTGTAATAGAAAGTACCTAAATCACTTACTACAAGAGAATGAGAAGGAATAATTAATGAAGGATTGTTTGAAAGCTTCACTGTTAAATACAAACAGGAGCAGGAAAGATAACTTTCAGTGAAGTAAAATTTGATTTCCGCCCATCCTTAAGATCAGTATTCATGTGGTGTGTTTAGTCATAGACTAAAGAAACTTCATAGACTGAAGAAACTTTCCACAAGTCTACTGCTGAGAGCAATGTTTTTTATTGATCTTACTGTCATTGGTAATAAGTTAACAGGATCACTCCTATTGCCTTCTCGCATATTGCCACTTAGTTTTATCAGTAAAAGTGCCTCTCTTTTACTTGATCTCACAGTTAAACTCAGGTTTATTACAAAAAGGCTGAAAAGAACTTCTGATCTTTAAGGAAAAATTGTGGAGTAGCATTCATCTCTACTTTCATTTTCCTTTACACTTTTGGTTTATCATAACAGGGCAAAGAACTGCCACCAGCTTGCTCAAAAATAGAGATATTTTCTTTCTTTCTTTCTTCCTTCCTTTCTTCCTTCCTTCCTTCCTTCCTTCCTTCCTTCCTTCCTTCCTTCCTTCCTTCCTTCCTTCCTTCCTTCCTTCCTTCCTTCCTTCCTTCCTTCCTTCCTTCCTTCCTTCCTTCCTTCCTTCCTTCCTTCCTTCCTTCCTTCCTTCCTTTCTTTCTTTCTTTCTTTCTTTCTTTCTTTCTTTCTTTTTCTTTTTTTCTTTCTTTCTTTTTCTTTCTTTTTCTTTTTTCTTTACAAGTTTAATTCAGATTCTTAAGTTGCATTGAAATATCTCTTCTCCTCTCTCTCCCCCCTTCCCCCCCCTTCTATTTTTTTAGCTTCATGATCCATCAGTAAAAGATTATGGAAAACATCCACAGGGAAATTTCAGTTCTCCTGTGAAGTTTATTTTTATTATAACCTGGCAAGTGAATAAAACCAGACTATATTTCTATAACTAACTAGGGAAAAATCACTTCTCCTTGCAGCATCTAATAATATTATGTCTGTAAACCTTTTAATAAAATGTTATTCATATAACTTTATGTAAAATTGCATATTTCTTATTTCATTGTGTTCGGTATGTATCTCAGTATGACTTTATGTCTTTAAAAGACAATTTTCCTGCCAATGCCTGTACAGTAGAATATTTCAGTGCAAAGGTGAAAGGATTAACTTTGTTATATCATCTGTGTGAATACTCTCCTAACAATAATTGAATGTGCAGGCTAATTAAATCATTATACTCATATTTATTCAAATTCTGTTATAGTTACAGTTCAATACTTTATTCCAAGATATTTGACTGTTTCTGTTTCTGCATATGGTTTCCTAAAACACGTACATACACCATTTCTTTCTTACTGCTCTGTATTGTTTGAACAATATCTTGCTTGTGGTTTGAGATTACAATCCTAATTATAACAGCAGATTTGACAGCCCTCAGGTCTGGTTAATTTGTATAACTCAATTTAATTCTATGGAGCTGTGCTGTTTTGTGATAACTGAGGATCTGATTTCACATTGCAATTCTATGTCCAATAATCTTTATTATTATTATTATTATTATTATTTAATAAAAATAGGTTTTTCTACAGATAATATGCTGGATTCTGATTTCAATGATATTGATCTAAAACTGGAATAATATAAATTACTTCAGTCCATATGTAACTGAACACAATCTACCCCTATGTGAACAGAGTATGAAGACACACATGGAATCATCCTCAGGGAGTAACAATTAGCGTAAGGACACTATAATGATTCTTTTGTTTAAATAAAAACTACCATTCTATGTTCTGCATTGTTGGTTTATTCAGCTCTCAGCAAGCCAGCTGCATGGAGTCAAGAGCTTTGTGAGACAGCCCAAGGGAAGAACAAAGCAGCAACCTCTCAGTGAACAAGAGTGCCCTATGGCTAGAGTGCATACAAATTCCATTATGAACTTAGAAATAATTGTGAATTTGGAAAACTTAGGTCTTAGAAAGTTTTCTAAACATCTAAACATCCAGGTTTATCTCATGATAGAACAAGAATGGCCTGTCCTTTTTGATGATAATGCCACAAAAAAATAAAGCCAAGCAGAGAACCTATATAAAAGCACTGCTGGAGTCTTGTTCAATGATATTTGATATCTTCTTAGCTCTGAGAGTTGGAAGATATGGAAATAAAAAATTTCTACAGTACAGTTCATATGGTGAATTTATAATGTGTGATCAGGACAAAACTTACTGTGACCATGTGTGTACATTTCAGTGATTATAATTAGAGACTAAGAAAAAAAAAAAAGTTAAAAAAAAAAAAATCGTACCCTTAGATGTCTGTCATGATTTCTCTATTGATATTCCAGAAGGTCACCTTCTATTTCTAGAAAAATGCAATTATCATGGGGAGTTGACTGCAAGTATTCAATCTGATTTTCAAGTTCTTTACACAGCTATTGCTCTTTTGATAACAAGCTCTTGAAGTGGTATAAGTACAGACATAGCCTTTTGTTAATACGTGAAATAACTCAAGGGAAAAGTCAAAACTAATTCCTCCAAGATCTGTGGGTTTTTTTTTGATGCACTTAGACTTCTTATCTGCAAACATGTTGCAGAACAGCTCAGGGATCTTGTCCATAAATGACTTGATTTGTTTCCTGCTGGAGACTGTCATTACATCTGGTCTGGATGGTCCCTATCAGAACAAGGACACAGGGTTTATAAGGATCAGTTCTCACCATGATGTAGAGCTGGGATAAGGCCAGATTTTGAAGTGGAAAATGCCCTGGATTCTTTACATTAGGTTTAGACAATATTTTCTGAAGATGGACTTTGTATTATGGATAACATTGTTGAGGAAGAGAGATTCAATCCAGCCCAATATGAATAGCATTGAGATATATACAGCAAAGATGAAATGAACAGCTTTTACATGTTGCCACGGATATACAGAGAGCACTTATGTAAAAAGCAAAACCCAGCAAGCTCTGTGAGTCACTGTAAAAAGTTCTGCTCCAGCACTGTACAGTATGCAAAGTCATGTTTTTCTGACACTATAGTTCATAAAGGAGCCTTTGGAAAATTGTAGCTAAGAAGACACTCAGATCATTTTGACTGGTAATCTACCTTTTAGCCAAATAAATAAATAAGTAAAAGAGCAGTAGGATATAAACACTGTTTTCCTTGGCATGTTGTAGTAAATACAAGATTTTAAGTAATGTATTGTACGTGACTCATAATAAAGCCATAGTCTGTTGTCAGTTGGAAGCAATTTTTCAAGGAGCTCTTGATCATTTGTCTCGAATGATGCAATTTTTAAGTTACTTAGTGTGGGTAGAAAGGATTGTAAATGAGTACTTCGCAATGTAAATCTTGACATACTACAGAACAGCAATAAGAAGTCAAGATGTTTGTACAAGATAGGTACTAATAGTTTGTTCCCAGTGCATACACTTACGCTTGCAATAAATCTACGAAAGAATTAACATGCTCACTGATTGTTAAAGCTGTTTTTTACTTTTTATGCTTATTTTTATTTCCTTTTTTTCATATATATTTCTCCTCCAACTGCTCTACATATCACAAATTGCATATATATAAGACCTCACCATCTTTTTCTGTTTCTTACATAAATAAAAGTTCCCAGCCCATAAAATAAATTAATTTGAAAAGAAAACAGATGAAATTAGGCATCTCCCTTAATCTTATTGAATGCTTCCTTATCCTTGGGTCCCCACATCCACTGTTTCAGAATAGGTGTATTCTGAAGACCTATAGAATCACAGAAGAAAAAAAATAAAAAAGAAAGAAAAAAAAAGTAGTTTCAAAGAACCTCTGAAGTTCATCCATTTTAATATCCTGTTTAAATGATGTCTAACTTCAGAGCTAGATGACTTTGCTCATTTTGAGTATCTTCGAGGGTGGAGTTTCCACAGACACTGCATTTGACTATAACTTTGTGAAATGGCATCCAGATTGGGTCAACATGCCAATAACTCCTGTGTAAATCATGTGTTGGACTTGTTTCTTAACAGTTTATATGATGTGAAATTTAGTTTGTTGAGCTAACATAACTATATATCACAATTAAAATTATTTCCTCATCTTTGTACAGATTCATTTTATTTTTTACAATAGTATTGCGGTGGTTTCACAATGATAGACTGTCAAGCTCCACTATGCTGCTCTCCCCCTCCCTCTTCTCAGAAGAACATGAAGAAGAAAATAAAAAATAAAAAATAAAAAAATAAAAAATAAAATAAAAAATAAAAGGTTTATAGGTTGAGATAAAGAATAGTTCCTGAATGACAAGAGCAAAGTCAGGACCCCGAATTTTAGAAGAGAAAAATTCTAGCTATTTAAAGATGTAGTGGATGAGATCCCCTGAGATGCTGTCCTTTGGGACAGAGGAACTGGTCAGAGATGGCAACACTTTAAAGACACTTTCTTAGAGCACAAGATCTCTATCCCTCTGTGTAAGAAATCTAGCAGGAAGGGCAGGAATCTGACATAACTGAGCATGGACCTGCTGGTCAAACTGAGGAGTAAGAAGGAAATAGGCAGTGGAAGCAGGGACATGTGGTCTGGGAAAAGTACAGGGATGACATCCAGATGTTTAGGGATGGGATCGAGAAAACCAAGGCACAGATGGAACTGAACTTGGCATGGGATGCAAAGAATAACAAGAAAGAAATTCTATAGGTGCATTAGTTGGGAAAGAAAGGCCAAGGAGACAGCAGACATGGAGAAGGCTGAGGTACTCAACAAGCCCTTTGCCTCAGTCTTCACTGCCAGTCACTCTTCCCATGTCTCTCAAGTCCCTGAACATGTAGATGAGGGCTGGGGGAGCAAAGTCCCTCCCACTGTAACCAAAGAGCAGGTTCAAGCCCACCTGATGAAACTGAACAGGTACCAGTCTATTGGGCCTGATGACATGCATGCCAGGGTCCTGAGGAAGATGGATGATGGAGTTGCCAAGACTTTCTCCATCATATTTGAAAGGTCCTGGAAGTCCCTGTTAACTGGAAAAAGGGAAATATCACTTCCATTTATAAAAAGGATAGAAAGGAGAACCTGTGGACCTGCAGTCCGGCGAGCCTCACCTCCGTGCCTGGCAAGATTATGGAACAGATCCTACTGGAAGCAAGACACATTAAGACAAATGAAAGACAAGGATTTGATCCAAGACAGCCAGCACAGCTTTCCCAAGGGCAAATTGTGTCTGACCAACCTGGTGGAGTAACTGCATCAGTTGACAAGGGAACTCCTACCAATGTTATCTACCTGTACCTCTGTAAGGCCTTTGGGATGGTCTCACATGACATCCTTGTCTCTAAATTGGAGAGAGATGAATTTGAAGGGTGAACTATTCCGTGGATAAGGGATTGCCTGCCTTAGAGTGTTGGTCAATGGATCTATGTCCAGATAGAGGCTGGTGATGAATGGTGTCCCTCAGGGGTCTGTCTTGGGTCCAGTCCTGTTTAAATTTTTTATCAGTGGCATAGACAGTGGGTTTGGATGTGTCCTCAGCGAGTTGGCAGATGACACTAAGCTGTGTGGTACAGTTGCTATGTCTGAAGAAAGGGAAACCATGCAAAGGGTCCTGGACAAACCTGAGATGTGTGTGCACATGTACCTGAAAGCTGGGGATGTTCATCCTTAAGAGAAGGCTCAGGCGAGAACTCTTTGCTTTGTTTCAATACTTGAAAGGTTCATTAAAAAGATGGAGTATGACTTTTTACTCAGGTAGATAATTAGGAGAAGGGGGAATGCTTTTAAGCTAAGGGGAGATTTAGATTAGAAGTTACGAGGAAATTCTTTACTCAGAGGGTGATAGAGTGGAATAGGTTGCCCAGAAAAGTTGAGGATGCTCCTGATCCTGGAAGTGTTCAAGGACACATTGGGTGGGGCCCTGAGCAACAAGATCTATTGGGTGGCATCCCTGGCCTCAGCAGGGAGGTTGGATATAAATGATCTTTAAGATCCCTTTCAACCCAGGCAATTCTATATTTATGGGATGTGATTCATCCTCAGATTCAGACACCAGGATGTCTACAATATAGCTCTTAATAGCTTATTAGAATGCTACGATTTTACTTTCTTTTGCTAGCAACTGAATTTTGATTGAATCTTACTTTTAAGTGGCATTGAACATGACTTTAAATATGTCAATTGATGTTTTCTCTTCAGTCTTCAGAAAGGTCCTTTGAGGACAAAGTTGAAGACATCTGTTATTTTACTAGGCTATGCATGGCAGTGAGTTTCAGTGAGTTTCACTGACTATGCACACACAATTAACTTCAAAATAGAAAAAAAGGAGGAAAAAAAAAAAAGCCTTTGACCAAGAGTAGCTTTTTGATGTAGGAGTTGTCAAAATACACGAGTCATGCAGTCATCATCCTGCAGATCATGATCTGTACATACACAGAGTTAAGCATACCCTTCCCACAGTGTGAGCTTCCCACTCATAACTACACCAGCTTACTTTTATTTTAGGAACTATGCTTCAAAATAAAGCATATGCTTAAATATACTATGAGTTTTTAGCCATAGTATTTGGATTTGCATTACATTTCAGGTTATATTTTTCACAGAATTACTAAAACAACTTATCAGATAAGAAGTATCCAAATGCAGATCAACAGAATTATGATTTTTTTTTGTTTTAGCCAAGATTATGGTACGTTTGATATTCTTATTCTCAAACATTTTGACTTCTGCATAGGTCTTAAACAGTATTAGTTAGCATACATTAGCATAAATTAGCATAAGAACATACTAGATTAAGCAATATTGCTATAAGGAAATACATTAGAAAGGAAATAATCATAGATGAGAACACTTAAGAGATGCTGAATATCCCACAGCTGACATTTGGATGTATTTAAACACCAAATGATAAAATAGGATTGTTAGCACTAGTTTAACTTCAGAATATCAGAATAAAGTGCATTTTCTTGCATTATTTATATTAATATACTTTTAAATTAATGATTTGATGATAAAATTAAGTTTGACATCGAACTCTGAGGTTTGGCACTTGAATTACAGAGCAGAGGCTGATCAACTTTATGGTTTTCAGTTTCATTTTACTTGTAGCCCTACCTATTTTTTTTTTTTTCAGTGAACATGCATATAAAATGTGATTCTACTTCCTATTGTAGTTTATTTTATTTTATTTTATTTTTTTAGTTAGCTGTCATGGACAGCATACACATTGCAAATGCAGATTACAAACTGTTTTCCTTCACCATTCTAATTCTCTTGAAATTAGTTCTGGTGCAATGTTTCAGACTTTTGGCCATCTTCCCACCTTCCCATTAATCAATTTCTTCCTTCCTTTTCTCCCAGCTTCTTCTGTTCTAGCACTCAATTTGCTGTTTTCAGATATTTTGTTGTTCTCATTATTCTTAAAGTTTTAATTAGAAATTTAATGTCTCCATTGGTGTGTCTGTATTGGTATTTATTTATTTCCTAATAAAGTTATGAGGCCTTATACACTTCTATTCTCTTCTGCATAGCTGATGACTTGAACTTTTGATTGAATAATGCTATGTTAAATGTTATTGAGCAGACACTAATAGGTAACACGGCCTTCAAATTCAGTAACAGAAGGGCTTGAGTGGGAAGATGTAAGGAAAAATATTGTGAGTATTGTGTCTGAGATGAGCTGTAGACAAGATGTCTAATGAGGAGTGTAACTGGCTAAACTGTGAAAAGAAAAAGGGAAAAAGGAAAAAAAAAATGAAACAAAGCACTAGCCTGAATTTAGAATTCTTCCCAAAAAAATGGTATTGCACCCATACTTGTTTAAAACCCTTTACAGCTAGAATCCAACTGCAATCCTGTTCTTTACTGGAAAATCTAATTTAGTTATGTCACTTACCATTAATTTATTCTCCAAATATCCTTTAGATAGGAGATGATAACAGAAAAAATGGGACTTAGGTAGATTTTATTGCCTTAGCTATGGGAGTAAAATGTTAAAAATCTATGTTCACTTTTTTCCTAGTCCTATACACATTTTAAAATTTACAGATGCTCCATTTAATTTTCCTGAAGCACTTTGAAGAAAGTAATGAATGTGACAGCACACAGTAAAATTTTCATGGCAGTTTTGCATGGGATGGGCCAGAGGAAGAAAGTCGAAGGATAACTCGTAAAAGCAAGAAAGCTTGGTGAGTTTCAAATTTAGATAGTCAATGGATTGGTATATCAAACAGATCCCTATGATGAAGAAGAGCTTCCTTTAGCCTGGAAAGATAAAAAGACAGCTGCTGAGCAGAGAAGTTTACTAAATGGTTAATTTGTACTGGGAGTGGTAATCTAAAAGAGTACAAAAGTCACTTCTCCCTGCATTCTTCCTACTTTCAGTTATGTCTGAATCTGAGGTATAACTAATTATCTAAACCAGACCTCACTGTATTGTGAATTTATTGAGGAGGTAGTGTAAGGTAGGAGCACTGGGAGTCTTTGAGGGTGAAAGAAGTAGGAGCTTGTAGTAGCAGATTTGATAATTATTCAAAGTGATTCCTGAGTTTGTGGTACCAAAGATGATCACATAATGGCATTTGAGGTGGAAGAGCAGAACTAATTGTCCCAATCCATGCTGGCAACAATAAAATATAGGAAATATAGGGAATTACAGGAAGAACATTTTAGGGATGAATATCAGGTTGCTATGGTTCTGCCCAGCAGGGAGTCCAGAACTCCTGGCAACAGCTTATGTAACACTGCCAGTTGCATACACAAGACCTTAAGAAATTTTACAGGAAGGAAGAGTTTCAGTAAAAGTGTTTTCAGTAAAAGCAGAGGGAACACCAACAGGTATGGAAGAATGCTTAGTTTTGATACAGTTATAATCTTGTTATAGGCAGAAAGGAACCATATATATGGGGGAAATAATCATCATAATAATAATGATAATAATAAAAAGCTCTATTAGTCCAGTTAATGTTTTAACTGTCCAATACTTCAGATTTTTTAAATAACACTGAAGACTCATTAATATTACTCTTAAAGCTGTTACAGGTAAATAAATAGATAAAATAAAATAAAATAAAACAAAATATAAAATAAATAAAATAAAATTAAATTAAAATAAAATAAAATAAAATAAAATAAAATAAAAAACAAAACAAAACAAAACAAAACAAAACAAAGAAAAAAAATCCTGTTTTCTATCCTTCTCTGATGTTACAAAGTCCCTAGGGTCCCTTGTTCAGCAGCATTGAGCCCCTTAAGTGTGGTGTAGTGGGTGTCACAGCGACAGTCAAAGGTCAGCTCCCCACAGTCCCCACAGGGCCTAGTGGAGTGGCTTTGTCAGGTGCGGCCCCCTTGTTCCAGAGTAAGGGAGCATGCCTCTCCCCTCCCTCCTGCTAGCTTTCTGGGGTCTCCACAGGGGTCTCTACACAGGAGGGCAACCCCATAATACCTCCTGCTTCCCCCACCATGTGGTTTGTCAGGCTGTCTCTGGTAGGCCAGTGGTGCTCCCTGAGACAGTGGCAGATCCTGACTGAGTACAGGGACAAGGGAAAAAGATCCAACCACCTCCAACCCATCATGGTCTCCCAAAGACCCCTGAAAGAGATCTGCTTTGCCCCTGCTGGGGCCATACTGAGGCCACAGCAGGATGGCAGTGAGAGGGTGGAGGGGTGTGGGGGTGTGGATCTGTATGCTGTTAATAAATTGACCAGAAAACTGAGATCACTGAAAAAATCTTGTACAAAATTGATGAACAGCTGCAGTAGCTCTGTACACCCAGCAAGTGTATGCTGTCAGTCCATGAAGGCCCTGTGCCTGGGTAGTGGTGGACAGTCACTGTTTTTTCCATACATGGAGAGGCTGTGCTCCAGAGGCCTCCCTGGGACCTACAGGCTAATGGGTCTAACTTGCAAACCTCTTTCATTGAGTGACTCTTTCTTAAAAAAAAAAAAAAAAAAAAAGAAAAGAAAAAAATAGCCAACCACCACCACCAAGCAGAAAGAAAAGCATGGCAAGCTAAGAACCCAGCCCTGAGTAACCTGCTGTGAGAAGAAGCAGAGAAAGTCACCTTATATGTAAGTAAAGCCAATAATTTATTATTAATATAACTGAAATCTTAGGAATCTAAATATTACTAATCAGATCTAATTGTTCCAGAGACAAAAAGAAGAAAAAAAATATATATATATATATTTTTAATACATACTTAGTTTCAACATTTATTCCTATCATCTGAGTCCTAAGGTTGAGACCTTCTTTATGGAATATGTGGTGGTGATAGTGGTTGGTGTACAGTATGTTATCAGCATCTGGAGTCCTTTACCAGGAGGAAGATTTTGTTCACATTGGTGGTTTCTTACTATAGGAATAAGTTGGGATTATTTTGACACCTGCTAACATGCTTTATACCCTTTTGTCCTCGACTCTACTTTACGTCCAAATTTACTGTATATGGTTCCTTTTACATTTGTTAGATACTGTTTATTTGTTCTCTTTGTTATCCCTAAAAACACTTCTGTCCATCTCCCAGTCAGTATGTCTTTAATTGACTATGGATGAATTGTTTATTGCTGTGGAATCTCCAGTGCACAGTCTGTACCTCATCTCTTATCACCACTTGCCTGTGCTCCTCTACACAACACCCTGTGCTGCTATATAAGGCCTATCTTTTTCCATCATTGTGCTAGGGCTGTAAATATCTCATCCTGAACAGAATAACTATTTCTTTCTGCCTTCTATGTAAAATAGTGGTTGCATCGTGCAAAGATGAAAAGAAGCAAAACCTATTGGCCTTAAGATACCTGGTCAATTAGAAAAGTCTTTGTCACAATAAAACCGTTTAAAACAAAGTTGCAGGCAGGCCAAGAAAAGTTCCAACAGAATAGCCATTACAAGTCTTAGTCCTGAGGCCTTGCAGGCACACCTCAAAGTACCAGCTTGATGGCTCATGCCCATGAGTGCTGAGGGACCTGTTGGATGTCATTGTAATGAGATTTTTAATTATCTTTGAAAAGTCATGGTGATTAGAATATGTTCCTGAGGACTAGAAGAAAGCAATTATCATTCTTATCTCCAAAAGGTGAAAGTAAGAACATGTAGGCAGGTCTGGTCAGTCTCACCTTGATTCCTTGATTGATGGAACAAATCCTCCTAGAAACCAAAGATATTAAGGAAAAACAAGATGACAGGGAGTTGTCAGCATGAATTTATGAACTAGAAGTCATGCTTAACCAGCGTTAATTGTTCAGAGTCAATTGGTTGTGTGCATGAGGGGAGAGCAGTGAATGATATTTGTCTTTATTTTGGTAAGGTTTTTGGCAGTTTGCTATAACCTCCTATTAGACCATCTGATGAAGTACAGATTCAGTAAGTGGACAGACAATAAGGGGGATTGAAAACTGAACTGACCCTCAGTTAGTGTTAGATTTTGTTTAGATTTTCTGTTTAGTTATTGTTTGTTTGTTTGTTAATTTCAGTTTATACTCTAATAAGATAGACAAAGTTTACATAAGCCTTTACCTTAAAAAGTACCTTCATCTATTTCATTTCCAATGAACAGTACAAACATACGTTTAACAGTTCATATGTTATTCACACACAGTTCAGAAATACTCCTGAGACAGTAACTTCAGTAGAACTTCTATGAGGATGTTTGAAGTTCAGTATGATTAAGCTGGAAAATTACTACATCATCAGTCTTGGGACTGCAGTATTACTGCTGTTAATATACTAACTCAAACTAGGACTGGAAAAGGTAATTTCAGACTTCATGTACTGAAACAGCATCCACAGAATTGACATCCTAGATCATCATCATAGAATGGTTTGGGTTAGAAGGGACCTCAAAGTTCATCCAGTTCCAACCCCCATTCCGTAGGCAGGGATGCCACCTACTAGATCAGGTTGCTCAGGGCCTCATCTAACCTGGCCTGGAACACCTCCAGGGATGGGACATCCACAACCTCTCTGGGCAACCTGTTCCAGTGCCTCATCACCCTGAGTGAAGAAATTAATAAATTAATACGTTAGTTAGCAAAAACTGAAAAGAAAGAAAGAAAGAAAGAAAGAAAGAAAGAAAGAAAGAAAGAAAGAAAGAAAGAAAGAAAGAAAGAAAGAAAGAAAAAACACTTCTCTGATCAAAGGATTAATTTTATATTCCTTTGATGTAAATAGAAATTTGAAAATGGATTATAGCATTCTATCATGGTGTGATGGGGCACAGATTGTACAACTCAATTATTTGTGATACTTGTTACATGATAGCAGAGTGTGAGAGAAACAACTCTGCAGACACCTTGGTCAGTGAAGAACGAGTTGGAAGAGGTGTTCCAGGCACTGGAGCAGAAGTTCCCCTGCAACCCATGGAGAGGACTCTGGTGGAACAGGCTGGACCACTGCATCCCATGGTGTACCACAGTGGAGCACATATCCGCATTGCAGTGCTTAAGGAATCCTCACAGGAGCAGACTCCAACCCGAACCTGCAGCCCATGGATGGGATTCCACACAGGAGCATGTGATATGGTAGGAGCTAGTTCCCATGCTGGAGCAGTCCATTCCTGAAGGATGGACCCCTTGGTACGGACCCATATTGGAGCAGTTTTTGAAGAACTGCTGTCTGTGGGAAGCTCATGTAGGATTAGTTTGGGAAGAACTGACCCCATGCTGGAGCAGAGGAAGAGAATGAAGATGAAAGAGTGGCAGATAACAAAATGTTATGGACTGATCACAACCCCCATTCCCCATTCCCCTGCACCACTCAAGGAGAGGAGGTAGAAGTGGGTGGATAGGGGGGAAGAGGGGGGAGGAGTTGTTTTTTATTTTCTTGAAGGTTCTTTCTGCTCTAGTCTGTAAGTAATAGGTAATAAATTATATTAATTTCCCTTATGCTGAGTCTGTTTTGCCTGTGATGGTAATTGGTGAGCAACTTCCCTGTCCTTATCTCAATGCTTGAGTCCTTTTCCACTGTATTTTCTCCTCCTCTTCCTTTGAGGAGGGAGAGTGAGAGAGCAGTTTTGGTGGAGGTTAGCTGTCCATCAGGCAGGGTTAAATCACTACAAAATAATATGAGTCTCTCTACACTGACTCTGTTTTGCCTGTGGTAGTAATTGGTGAATGATCTCCATGTCCTTACCTCCACCCGTGAGCTATTTCATCATATTTTCTCCTCCATTTCTTTTGAGGAGGGGGAGTGAGAAAGAAATTGTGGTGGAGTATATTCTTATGAATAATATAGAATCTATAGTAGACATACTATTTTGGGTGAATGTGTTCTACATCATGAATGTTTCCCTTTGAATATCTGCTATGTGATTGATCTATTCTATCTATATTCATACACAGTCCTTGCCCCATGGTATCCAAATGACTTCTTGCAATGCAAGAATCATAGAATTATTAGGATTGGAAAAGACCTCCGAGATCATGTGGTCCAAGCACCACCCTACTACCAATGTCACCTACTAAGCCATGTCCCTAAACACCAAGTCCAAGAAGGCATATGTTTTCCATAGTTCTCTCATCTGTTCAGTTCCAGCATCATCTGTAAGTAAAGTATTTTCCCATTTGTAGATGCTTATATAGACACACATTTTTTGTTTCTACAGATATTCTTACACATACCTATGTGTATGTATTTAAGTGTATGTTGTGGTTTAGCCTGGCAGACAGTCTATTAGGACAGAAAAGAAATAAAATAATAAATAATAATAATAATACGTACAAAACAGATGATGCACAGTACAATTGCTCAGTACCCACTGACCAATGCCCATCCCATCCCTGAGCCATGGCCCTCCCCATGCCAGCCAGCCCCCCTCATATTATTTGCTCAGCATGATGTCATATGGTATGGAATATCCCTTTGGCCAGTTTGGGTCAGTTGTCCTGAGTCTGTCCCGTCCCAGCTCCTGCTGCACCCCCAACCTGCCCACTGGCAGTACAGTGTGAGAAGTTGAAAAGTCCTTGGCTTAGTGTAAGCACTGCTCTGCAACAACTAAAACATCAGTGGTGTGTTATCAACATTATTCTCATCCCAAATCCAAACCACAGCACCATACCAGCTACTGGGAGGAAAATTTATTCTATCCTAGCTGAAACCAAGACAGCGTACAACAACTTATATGTTGAATGCACTTAGAGAAGTGTGTTCAGGTTTACTAAGAAGTAAACATAAGTTTAACTACATTGGATTGCTCAGATAGATACTGATGGGGTACATGATGGACTTACTAACACTACCACTTTTAACTTTCAGGGTTATGTAAGTATCCATTCAAAGGAGACAATGTGTTATAAATATTATGTCTTTGTCTGCTATGTTATCAGGAGAGCTAATAAAAATGGCTATTGGGCAGAGCTCTGCCTCCTTGGACTGCTAACCCTAGAGCCTTTGAATCCTATGTTTTTGTTTCTTGTTTTAGGCCTGCCCCAACAATAACTTACTAGGAAAGCTATCTCAGCTTTGCCCCCTGTAACTTCTGTGTTTGAGAGTTCAGAATGTTGGTTCACAGGTTATAATTTACTTGATTTTCAGCCTATTAATAGCAGTAGTTGTACTATGGCAAATAGCCCAAGAAGTAAGGTAACTACATAAACTAGAAGAAAAATAATATAGCTAATAGCAATAGTGATCACAATTGTCGTCTCATCTGCAGATGATTTTTTGTTTTTCAAGCTTCCATGAACACATCCTAAGGTTTGCCCCAAAGCTTGAATTCCAAACACTAAAATCTATAAATTTCCCTTTGATCATAATCAAAAAGGGAATATCTTTGTGAAGAGAATGCACTGCAGTTCATCCTTCTCCTGGTGGCAGTTTTTATATGGTCATTTTAACACCTTATTTCAGTCATTACACTGATTCCTTCAGGCCTGTGTTCTCCCTTCAGTTCGTTTCTTGACATTTTTTACATAATGTTCAGCATATTCATGTGTTCAGGTTTACTTCATGAGCTATGGTGAGTAAAGAATCTACTCAATCTTTATCTCTTCTGCTTTCTGTAAAAAAAAGAATCATGTACTTCCAGCTGTGGATTTAGACTTTAGATGAGCTGAATCACCTTCTGGAGGTCTTTACTGTCAGAACCTTGAGTGTACCAGTAGACCTGAACTGCCTGTGCTAGCCTTATCTAGGACCTCCACTACACTCTCTCTGGCATTACTCAGGAGCTCCATTTAAGATCAGGCCCAGGATCCTGGTCCTTGCCTAAGACATGTTGCAGGCAAGCATGTGTCTATTCCTTGACAAGTCTAAGTTTCTAACTGAGCTTCTGGATTTACCTTGGACTTGCCTCATCACTTGAGGCTTGTCTCATGATTAGTAGGCTGTTGTCTGAACCTGTTGTTGCCACAGGATCTGCTCTGCTTGACTGGTTTGGATACTATGGGACTGTGTTCTTGGTGAGGTGATGATCTCTGCATATATTGTTATCACCCTTGGCTCCTGGCTTGTCTTTACTTGCAGAGCAGTCCCTCCTTTCCTAATTCCTCAGATTTCTTTTTCTTCATTGATCATATATCTATAATTTGAGATGGATGAATTCAGGCCTAGACCCTCATATAACTGTGCTGCTGAGTAATTTCTCAAGCCATTAAAAGACAACTGTGTTTCATTTTGGCAACTGATAACTGCTATTCACACCCACATTAGCTCTTACAAATCGTTTTACCTAAACATCTCTGAGAGTTTATGAAACTGCAGCTTATTTATAATGTTGTAAATATAAATCACACAGATATTCTTGTTCAAAACTTAGAATTTAGTCTCTCAGTTTAGTGATAGGTTATAATAATCTAAGTAAGCTTTCTGATTTTAATCATGATTTCCAGAAAACAGTTTTATGACAATCCAGTTATTAGATATATATTCTTAAATACATGACATTTAAAACTGTGGGAAATGGGTCAGTTTGTTATTCTTTATCTATCTATCTATCCATCTATCTATCTATCTATCTATCTGTCTATCTATCTATCTTTTATGAATGATGGCATTAGAGAATAAGGTCATAGTAAGCAAGTATTACACCAGCTCACTGAAAGCCCATATGGAACATGGATAAAACTACAGAATTCTATATCAACTTTTCTGCCTGTTATTTCTTCTTTTCCGCTAAGGTTTTCCTGGCAGTTGCTTTTAGGGGTTTTCCATTTTAAAATAAAGACAGGATGTTTCTTTTAAACTATAGCTTTTTGTGTGTGTTTCATTAAATATCAGCCTTCCACCCTGATCATCCAAAACCAGATTTCAGAAACAGATTAGAGATTTTAAATTGGAAGCTGAGTTCAAGTTTATGTATGCTGGCAGTTTAATTACTTTGAAGACCAAATGAGTTAGAATTTATATGTGAAATGCCAGAGATCAAAAAAGTAAGGGGTGAAGGAAATGTCAGTGGCTTGTAAGATGATGTAAAAAATAAGAAAGAAAACCTGATTTTCTTTTTCCTACCCAACAATTTCAGCTGGTTATGACAATAAGAAATGAAATAAAAACAAACAAGCAAGCAAAAGATTTATGTAGTTAATGAAGCTGAAACACTTTTAGGATTTAATTTCAGGAGACATTGTAAAAATTAGTCCCCACTCATTGGACAATCTAAAAAATGGTTATTGAATAATAATTTTCTGTTACTAAAGCTATTACATCTCACTAGTAAATAAGCAAATCACATCAGCATTTCCAGGAGTGTAATAATTGTGAACATTTAAATTCAACAGCAATTGAACTTGACCTTAGTTTGGTAAATTAGCAATAGTAATAATACATAACTTTTATAGGAGCAGTTACCTGCTACAGCAACAGTAAACATTAACGTAATAATAGCCTAAATGTGTGATCCCACTAGCTCAGCTTTTACTCTTTTTTTTTTTTTTTGAAAATGTGATTTTTAAAACATCTTCCTTGAGAACATAGTAGAAGGAAAATAACCTTTGCTACAACTACCACAAATAAGATTTTTTTTTTCCCTAAATTTTATCAGCTATCTCTGTTAACCACTACTAACTGATAAGAATCGGGGCATATTTTCATACCTCATGCTTAAACTTGCCTTGTACGGCTTACAATGATGTATGAAAGAGCCAAAACAGTTTATGTTTGCATTTAGTGTTTTCAGTGACTACACAGTAAGACTATGAAAAAGTAAACACTTATTTTTAGCTGTTTAATCAACGACTTGGATAGTGTATGCATCCTCAGTGTAAAATGTTGTCTTAAATGCATAAAATACCTAGAAATTATGAATTTAATCTTGTGCTGAAATAGAAAAAGCACTTTGGAATACCTGACATTGCAAAGTAAATACTTAAGGAAAGGAAAGTTTATGTCAGAATCATACAATTGTAATTACTGACACCACTGAAGATCTTATTTAAATCTCGTTAAAAAGGAAGTAGCTTTTAGAAGCTATTATTTTAGAAGTGCAAGGGCTCCCTATACTTTTGTCATTTGTGTTTTCCAACTGATTCTACATAACCCTCATTTTTCCATTGTCACTTTACCACTTCTCAGACACTTAGCCTAAGGCAATGTTGCAAGAGTTGTAAGTTGAAGGAATTCACATATCACTGAGATTGAAGAAAACTCCAGGAGCAACTATCAATGCTGAACTAGTCTTGGATGAAGTCTATAATGATAATGAAAAGAGTAAATGTGTGATCCCAAGTTATGAAGAAGAGGTAGCAAGCTGCTAGGTTAATAATGAAGTAATTGGTCCAAGCACCATTATCATTTGCTTCCTTCTTTCTGCAAACAAAGATCATCAGCAAATTGGTTTGGACATGCAACCCAATCAAGCTCCATAAAGTAGGGCAAATATATGCTTACACTGAGTATTTGATAACATTGCCACTGCTATTTATTTAGTAAGAATGGCGAATAGGAGGAACAAGGCTACCAAATCTGTTCAGCCACAGATTTCTCCTGAAGTGTTTTCTTATCTCAGCAATGAGCTGTATCTTTCTGATGCAGAATTACTGATACACTTGCAATTCAACATAACCTTTTGTATAGTAATATCATAACATAGTAATATCAATGCAGGGAATCAAAATATTATATTAGTCAGGTGTACTATATTTGTGGCGTTATTACATTTATGACATTATATTATAGCTTTATTTCCTGGTTTTAATATTTAAATTACATCTTCAAGCATTCCTAAACCTAGATATCAATAAGTTATTTATATAAATGTGATAGTCTGACCCCAGTTGACGCATAAACTCCCACCCAGCTACTCACTCACTCACCCCCAGTAGAATGGGGTAGAGATATGGAAGGGAAAATTTAAGAAAGAAATTAAAAAAAAAAGTGTCAGGATAAAGACAGCTAAATAAGCAAAGAAAGAAAAAAACAAGAAAGAAATAAAAAATAAAACAACAACAACAAAAATAAAAAAGTAATGCAAAAAAGAAATCACATATCACCAGTAGGCCAATGCCCAGACAGTCCCTAAGAAATAGTTACTTTGAAGAACCACCCCACTTCCACCCACCCCAGCATTATTACTGAGCATTCCATACATAGTATGGAATCTCTTGTTGAGTTGGGGTCAGCTGTCCCCTCTGAACTTCTTGTACATCTCCAGCCTACTCGTTGAGAGGTGCTGCATGAGAAACAGAAAAGACTTTGATGCTGTGTAAATGCTGGTCAGCAATTGTTAAAACATTGGTGTGTTATCAACACTATTTTGATCTCTAATCCAGAATATAGCACCTTACAAGCTGTTATAAAGAAAATTAAAGAAAATTAACTCCATCACAGCTAGAGACAATACACTGATAAAGCATAAATTTAGCCTAGCTATCAGTGTAGTATTTTTCTTCTCCAGAGGAGGTGGGCGGAAAACCCATTGTAGTTTACTTTGTTTCCTGAATGATGGCACATTGAGTAAAGCAGTAATTGCAGTAAAGCTGTGCAATATCTACAGCAAATAAGCTCTAGGTGATAATTCCAGAACACCCGGAAAAGAATATATAAAAGGCATGCAGAAGAACATCATGGATTCAGAACTGATTGCTAAAGATTCACTAGAAATAACAAAACAGTCACTTCTAATAACTTATGCTACTGATATGGTTGATGACTTATCTATTTTACATGGCTGTCCTCTGCTTAGCTACCCCATGGTTCAAAAATATGTTTATATGTTTACTACCTGTGAGTACGTCAGTTATTTCAATAGTGTGGCACTGGCAACCTTTACCTGTAAAGAAAAAACAAAGAAAATAAGAAGGCAGAAAAGGGTTTACAGCTAATGAAAATGCGCATGCTTTATGTAAAATGCCTTATTCATAGTATTCCAAGATCTGTCCTCTTTTCAGACCAGTTATTTTATAATGTTATAACAGAAATATAAGATACACGCACACAAACACAAAAAGGCATTTGAGCAAAGATCTAAAAGTTTTTGTTTGTTTTTTTCCAAATCCTTTTCCTGCTATTATCTGGTTACTCAGTTTAATGCATCTTGACAGAAAGCAGAGGTGCTACTACAAGTCTGCCACAACCATAGAATCCTCAAACTAACACACAATACAGATGGTACTCTGCTCATCAGTCTTTTTAATGAGTATGTTTGATGTTTGTCAAAAGCGTTCTTACTGAACACTTAGGTACACTGTAGGTTTTTATCTAGTGTGGAATAGCTATTTGCTAAAAGGCTTTAAAGCTCTGTTGAAACAAGGATAACATTTATCTTTTATTTTATCTAGCTTTGTAATATATTTCATCTATTAAATTTGTCTGAAAAACTTCAATATGCAACTGTATATTAATATACAGATATTATTTATCTACTTTTCTATGTATTTTAACCACAGATAGTAACTACCAGAACAGATACAAAATCCATTTAAAAGGTGAAGTAAAATGTTTTAAAAAATTTAAAGGGGTATTTAATGGTGTTATTATTTCCTGTAACTGGTGTTGGGAAGGATGAATTACATAAAGTCTCTGAAGTACAATAAATTTATAAATGAAGCTAGGCTAGTGGGAATCACCAATAACTTCATTTCTCACTTGTCATATATATGTGTGTGTATATATATATATATTTTTTTTTTTTCCCTGAAAACCTGGAGGCTATTCTTAACTAATCTTTTGAGCTTTCAACACCTGCTCTCTTTATATGAGCTCCTTTTTTTTTATCTTTTCTTCCTAATTACTCACTTCCATAAATGTTTTTTTTTTCTGTAACTTTAGTTCTTTCTGCTATTACCAATCTTTATAGCCAAAATAAATAAATCACAAATTAGAGTGAATAAATAAAGAAGATGCAAGTTAAGATCAGTGTTTAGCAATACACTACTCACTCTGTCAGAGTTCTTCACTGCTTCATAAACTTTTATTTTGGTTTATAAATGTTGCACTTCAACCAAAATGTACATATTGCTTGGCAGTATACAGAAGTGCAGAAGTCAATGAGCTGTCTCAGATTTGTGTGAGAGGAACAGTGTAACATTACTCATGGAGTGACTGTTTTTCATTACTTAACATAGGCTATACTTAGCTGAACACAGTTACATCAATTCCTATGAGACTCTTAAATGAATAAGGTAATAGCACTAGAGAAGTAACAAGGATCAAGACATTATGTCTGAAGCTTTATAAAGACAAGCATTTTTATTCTTCTACTCTGGCTCAAGCGCTGAAGTAAATTAAATTATGAAGTTGTCATTTATTTACTTATTTATTTATTTTAAGTATTTTAAATACAGTTTTGTCAACTTTGCTTTAATTGCATTTATATGTATATATTTTATCTACCATATGAAGATGATATGATAGAACATCAGTTGCATTCTGCAACTCTATATTAGCAAGAATTATTATATATTTCTTAAAACCATTATGATAGGTATCTGCAAGCAGGAATATGTGTTAGATAAAACAGAAAATGGATCTGAGATCCTGATAGTTTGTTGTATGCTGAAAGATACATAAAAGGGCTGATATGTCATTTTTGTATTTTTCTGTCTGATGTAAAGACTGCCTTATTTCCAAGTGAAGGAAACACAATGAATCATGGCAATGGAGTGGTGAGAGGATATTAGCAACCTTTACTTACTTTTCTAACAAGTTATGTGTGATGGTTTTGGCAGAGACTGAGTTGGTTTCCTTCACAGAGTCTTTTATGATGCTGTTCTGGATTTTTGATGAAAATAGCGGTGATAACACACTGATTTCTTCAGTTGTTGCAGATCAGTGTTTACATACAGCCAAGGACTTTTCTGCTTCTCCTGCTGCCTTGGCAATGAGGAGGCTGGGAAGAAGCTGGGAACAAACACAGCCAGGACAGTTGATCCAAACTGACCAAAGGGATGTTCCATACCATATGATGTCATGCTCAGCAATAAAAGCTGGGCTAAAGAACAGGGAAGGAGGGATGTTTAGGGTGGTGGTGTTTGTCTTACCAATAAATCATTATGTGATGAGCCCTGCTTTCCTGGAAGTGGCTGAACACATGCCTGCCAATGGGAAGTAGTGAATTAATTCCTTGGTATGCTTTGCTTAGGCATGCAGCTTTTGTTTTACCTAGTTAACTGTCTTTATCTCAGCCCATGAGTTCTCACAGTTTTACCTTTTGATTCTCTCCCCATCCCACCTGGGGAGAGTGAGCGAGTGGCTGTGTGGTCAGGACAGGCTGTGCCTGTCAGGGTTAAAAAACAACATTAAGTCATCATTGACCCTGTCAGCTCCCATGTTTTCTTAACAGGTAATATATATACAAACATAAAAGTAAGTTAAAAACACGTATATCATAGGGATCACTTCTTGTAAATTATACACCATAATGAAAAGAAACCAACTATGATCAGAATCAATATTTATCTCCATACTCACCACCATGAAATTACATATGCCATATCTAGAAGAAATATTGTCCTTATTTGTTGTAAATGAACAGGAAGTTTTCAGATTCTTGTGTAAACTGAAGAGGTGTTCAGATATAGTAGTGTTAAAGGACCTGCAGAAAGTTAGGTGGAATAAGATACCTGTACAAGGACTCTTTTGTCACGTTGTGGAATCCCCGTTCTGTGTTGCATCTATGCAAGGGAATCTGTCACTGAATCAGGCAAGAATCTCTCTCTGAGATGTGATGGATGCTTTTCAGAAGTACAAATAAATGTATGAAAATTTTGTCAAAGTGCTCCTGGAAATGTGGTCAACTGGACTTTAAAGAAGAAATGAAAATTCTGGCTACTTATTTACATAATTTTATGTTCTTATTTATATTAATTTCTATATAGTGAAATAATGAAAAGAAATTAAATACTGAAAAATGTATCCGTAATGATTTTTTTTCTTTTCCTTAGACAGGAAATTGAACTGGGGTTTTGTAAACCCAAATGAAATCACTGTCCACACATTGAAAGCAATTCTTACTTTTCACATGATCTGATAGTGTCTTGAAACCACACATTCAGACTCTTCCACATTGTATTTGCATCCCTGTATAAGGCATTGCAATGTATATGGATTTGTATATGTATTTGGATTTGTTAGCTGAATTTTACAATTTAATTCACTCTCCTCTATTCACTAAGATTTTTCTTAATAAAGACATGTTTTACATGTTTGTTTGTTTGTTTCAAATTTGGAACTTTCTGAGTGTTTGCATGCCAGTGCTATGAACAGCGTGGTGTTCAAACTGATTTATGGACATAAACAATACATCCATTGACATTTAGATACCACAGGGTATACTCTGTCAGACCCCTGGCTGCTTTTTCAGAGGAATGAGAACCTCTTATAGATTAACAGCAAATTTGCCAGATGATATGGATGTTACAGCCAGTACAGGGGTTTCACATTCATTTAGTCATGTGCAAATATATACCACATTCCTTAGTGATGTCATCTTACAAAGTGCAAGAAGATACTATTGCTTAGTAATTAAGGAAGTCTGTGCAAGCGATGGATTTTCCAGTCCAGCCCCTTCTTTAATAAAAAAATGCATTGCTTTGTATACACAACAAAAGCGTGTATACAGTAGATGTATATGACAGTACTGAAAATGCAATAGTAGCAGTAAGCTGGTTCACTCACTGAAATGCATGTTAAATTTTATGTTACACGCATCATACATATGTCCAAAGTGCCAATTATATAACTAAATATATGGGTGGTGGTTAAACAAACAAACAAACAAATGAACAAAAGCAACCAACTAACCAAACCAATAAACCAACCAACCAAAAACAAAGATACAAACAAAAGAAGAAAAAAAAAAAAGATTTTAGCATGTGCTAAACTGATGTTACTGCACACAGACAGAACTGTTCACGTCAGTCAGTAAACTTGAGGATGCCCTCAGCTTTTTCACAGCCATTCCTGTTATCATACTCTCATCTTTGACTGTGTATTGGGCTTCCATAGCAAAATTTTGTGTGGGTGGGTGAAGGCAGGGTTGGCCTCTGTGAGAAGAGAGCATGGGCTGCTGGAAGAGCCATAGCTGGTTCCAAGCAGCTCTGCAATGTACCAACAAGTATGAGGGGGAATGAATGACAGGGACCCTGAGAACTATCCCAGACTAATTTCTTGAACATTTCCCGCTATAAAACGTGCATGACCAGGAAATGGTAGCATAGGACTCCTGAACCTGCCCAAAGAGGCAGGTACTGAGCTTTAAAAACCCCGACACTAGAGCATCTGTGTGTACACCCACCTCCCAAGAGCCTGAAGAGGACAAGTCAACACAGGCTTCATGGGTGGTGATATATTTTTCTCTGACTCTCTCTATCCTGATATTTGTTTTTGCTTATTTGGAATGTATGTGCTTTTGCCTAATTTCATAATTCCTCAGCAAATTATTAGTAAAAGTTTAACCTTGTTGAAACTCTGGAAGACTCGTCTTGCCCTCTGAACCAGAGATTCAAAGAAACCTATCTCCTTCTTGCCAAGCAGGAAAAGACAGTGGGGAAGGTGTTCATAGAATCATAGACTCATAGAAAGATAGAATATCCTGAGTTGGAAGGGACATATAAGGATCATTGAGTCCAATTCATGGCACCACACAGGTCTACCCAAAAATTCAGACCATGTGACTAAGTGCACAGTCCAAATGCTTCTTAAACTCCGACAGGCTTCGTGCAGTGATAACGTCCCTGGGGAGCCTGTTCCAGTGTGCGACCACCCTCTCAGTGAAGAACCTCTTCCTGATGTCTAGCCTAAACCTCCCCTGCCTCAGCTTGACACCATCCCCGCGGGTCCTATCACTGGTGATTAAGGAGAACAGGTCAGCACCTGCCCCTCCACTCCCCCTCATGAGGAAGCTGTAGACCACAATGAAGTCTCCCCTCAACCTCCTCTTTTCCGGGCTGAACAGGCCCAGTGACCTCGGCCGCTCCTCATACGTCTTCTGTAGTTTTAGTTTTGGTCTTTGTTTCTCACCGTCCAACCCCCAATCACCATTAAAATAATTTTTTCCAAGTCAAGTCTGTTTTGTCTGTGATGGTAATTAGTAAATGATATTTCTGTCTTTATCTCGACCTATGAGCTTTATCATTTCCTTTTCTCCTTTTGTCCTGTTGTGGAGGGACAGTGAGAGAGTGGCTGGGTGGGGGTCTGGCAGCCAACCAAGGCCAACTCACCATACTGTAATAAATTAATAATCATGAAAATAACTTTCATTTAATATTTCTGTTTTTCAGAGATAAGTTTATTATTTAAAAAATATTGTAACATATGCAATTACACAATTATCATTAAATTCAATTAAATTATACAACATCATTCTTGCAAATTCTTATTGTATTCTCTTACTCTTTTCACTGTCTTCTCTCCCTTCTAACCTCTGCCTTATAACTTATTGATAAAGGCTTCATGTTTTTCTGCCTGTATATGCTGAAAGGCTATGTATGGGGAGAAAGAGGTATTATTTATATTTCATAACTTATTACCATTTACTTCATAGAAAGTATGGATCTTTTTGCTTGCATATTTTCATTATTAATTTTTACACCAGAGTTTGCATTATAATTCTAGGTATTCATTAGTTTGAAAACATCTTAATTATTTCCCAGTCATTATTCATACATTTCTGCTCACACTTCTTTTTTTTTTCTTTGTTTTTTTTTTTTTTTTTCTGAAAAATAATTAATTTTATAGTTTTCAAACTCATAATGTTCACTTTTTCAATAGCTGGCGTTTTTCTTTAATCGAACACTTTAACTATCAAGTGTCATTATTATGATCTGTTCTCCCATATTGCATAAAGGATTTTCAGAAGTAGAAAATGTTTTCTGCAACTTAGAAATTCTGTAGTTTAGTAATTACAACTTGACTCTGACAGCACATAGAATCATAGAATCATACATCTCAGATTTAAGCTCCATGTTTTATTTTTCTCAGATACTGTAAACTGATAAAAGTATCATACAGGATTAATAAGCATCTAGAATTTACAAATTAACTTTAGATATTATAGACACCTAGCTAAGATTAGGTACCTCTTAGTTGGCTGAATTTAGGAAAAAAGTATTTTCCATGCTCCCTAATCACTATATATCTTTAAAAGTTATATATATATCATTATATATCATTAAAAATATATAAGATTATAACTCATTAACATACTTTTATAAATATAAATATAAATAAAAAACTATATATGTAATTGCCCCCTAATTGCCCCCTCCCCTCTTCCTTGATCATTCAGGGAATGTTTGAAAAATGTATCATTTATTCATCCTTAACATTTTTTTGACAAGTATGAATTAGTAAATCTGCATCATTATGAAAAACTGACAAAATAAGGGTGTGGTCTTTCATATCTGCCCCCAAATATAATATCTGTGTAAACATTACCATTTTATATAAATAGCTAAATATTTAATTCCCTTCTACTTGACGCATATTCTTTGCTAAATGACCACCAAAAAAAGACCACCACTACCACCAATAAAAATAATTTAGAATTAAAAAACTTTCATTTTTCTTGTATTCTTTCATGTCAGCCACTCCTCAGTGTCATTTCTTGAATCTATTATTGTTGTTTGTAACAAACATTGAGAACAACGATGTGAATCAAAATCTTATTGTTAAATGTTAGGAGACATTATTACATTTCACGTGAAATGTTCAGTTCAGTGTACTCTGATTGACAAGTATTACTGTAACATTGCTGTAGCATCACTGAAAAGAAATTAGAATGTGATTTGACTAGGGATATTTTGCTATGCAAAGTTTTCTATGCCTTTACAGGTTTGCAAAATTTGTCATCTTTTAATTTGTAAATTACTACAAGTAATTAACTTGTAGTAAAGTTAATTTACAAATAATTAAAATACAAGTTTGTGTATTTTAATTGTATATTATTTATTGAGCCTACTGTCAAGATTTATACATTTAGAAGTCACCCTCAAGGTGCTGTCACTTTTGGCTAGAGGTAGCAGTTGTGACAACAGAGGGAAGTTTGCTAGGAGCTTGCAACCAGTCCTTTCTTTTTTATCAGACTTGTGCTCTTATACTTTTTAGTCTGCTTAGGTGTCTGAATGAAAAAAAGGCTAAAATTAACCCCAAAATAATATTTTCAGAAGTAAGAAAAAACATCAGGCAGTGACTGTATTTTGGGATATTTTATTTGCCATATATTGTAAAGATTTTAATTTTTGTAGTGGAGTGTTTTTTAGATTTTGAAATTCAGTAATCGTTAAGTTGTCTCGGTGGCACTACAAACTGAAGTGAGCAGAATACCAAGGTGCTTGAATATCTCAGACATCTTGTTGGCCCTTCAGGACTTAAGAACAAGTCTTACAAGTATGAAGCAACAATGAAATCAGAACTAAAACATGCATCAGAAGGCTAATTTTGTGCAGTTTCTCAAACTGCCACAAAAATAAGCCTTAATAACTAGGGCTCATCTTAAAATGAGATTTGCTTGAACACTGTTTATCTCCTAAGTGCTTTCTAGCATTCAGTTGTTATATTGTATTAACAGTGCTTTAGTGACCCAGCCTGAAATATACTTCAAAATTCCTAGTTAAAAAGACAACTTAGATATTTCATATAACTCAAAAAAAAAAAAATAGATGTACATATACATACTTACATGTACACACATACAAGCATTAGTATTGTATTGGTTTTATTTGGCACACTTTTCCTAGCAAAGTGAAAGAAGAGGTTGCCTCTGTGAGAGTAGACAAGGAGCTTCCCCCATGTCAAACACAGCTGATACCAGCCAGTTCCAAAAAGGACCTGCTGCTGGCAGCATCATGGACTGCTGGTGGTGTCTTTGTAGTAAAACATTTAAAAGAGGTTAAGCTGTGCAGCAGCTGTGAGAGAATAATGGGAAAGGTCTGCAGACACTGAAGTCAGTGAAGGAAGTGGGGGAGGAGGTGCTCTTCTGGAGCAGAAGTTCCCCCATAGTCCATGAAGAAGACCATGGTGGAGCTGCCTGTCCACCGGTGTCCATGTCAGCACAGATATCTACGCCACAGCCCATAGAGCACCCCATGCTGGAACAGGTGGATGTGCCCTGATAGAGGCTGCAGCCCATGGAAAGACTGTGATGCAGCAGGCTGCTGGCAGGAACTGCAGTTTATGAGTGACCCATGCCAGCGCAATCTACTCCTCATAGAACTGCAGCCCATGGGAGTGACCAGCATTGGAGTAGTTTGTGAAGGGCTTATAGCCTGTGGGAGGGATACAACACTAGAGCAGGAGGACAATGTAAGGAGGACAGAACAGCAGAGATAAAGTATTACGAACTGATGACAATTCCCATTCCCCATACCCTTGTGCTGGTTGTGGTTGAGGAGGTAAAAGAATCAGTTGTGTCATTTGCCTAGGAAGAGGAGGGGGTAGGGGAAATACCCACTTCCAAGTTTCTCTTGAAGAAGTAGTTCTAGCAATTAATGTAGAATTTATACAGGTAAGGTTTAAAGTTGACACTTTTTTTTTTTGTTATTCATTCTTCAAGACATATGTGAATCAAATATGTAAATCAAATAAGAAGTATTTATGTATATATGAACTATATGAAACATATGCATTTATATTCCCTAATCTGGTTTTACATAAACGAAAATCTACCAGGAGGGATAATAGCATCAATAATAAAGAATAGGACACTGACACTGTTAATTAATAAAACAAACACATAAATGAAGCAGTGCATGCTTCTGCTACTGTTGTGGTTTAACCCGGCCGGCAGCTAAAAACCACACAGCTGTTCGCTCACCTTTCCCCCTCCCTCTCTGGGATGGGGGAGAGAAACGGGAAAGTGAAGCCTGTGAGTTGAGATAAAGACAGTTTATTAAGACAGGAAAATAATAATAACAACAACAACAATAATAATAATAATAGTATTAATAATAATAATGTGTACAAACAAGTGATGCACAATGCAATTGCTCACCACCCGTTGACCGATGCCCAGCCTATACCCGAGCAGCCGGCCCCCCCACCCCGGCCAGCCACCCCTATATATCGTTTAGCATGACGTCAAATGGTATGGAATACCCCTTTGGCCAGTTTGGGTCAGCTGTCCTGGGTCTGTCCCCTCCCAGCTCCTGCTGCACCCCTAGCCTGCTCGCTGGCAGGACAGAGCGAGAAGCTGAAAAGTCCTTGGCTTGGTGTAAGCACTGCTCTGCAACAATTAAAACATCAGCATGTTATCAGCGCTCTTCTCATCCTAATCCAAAGCATAGCACCCTACCAGCTACTAGGAGGAAAATTAACTCTGTCCTAACTGAAACCAGGACAGCTATTCTGAGTGCCAATCCATATTTTCCTGTAAGATATCAACTTTCCCAAAAATCCAGGATCAAGTTTTTAATGTGTAAAATTAGTTAATTTTATAAATGACATAGTAAATAAACTGATGTGTGTCATTACTCGGTAACTTCAACCCTACAGATTTGTGCTTTTTGCTTGTGAAAAGGTATCTTTTCTTACCTCCTCCAGCAATTAAACCAGATACCAAATCTGGAATATTTCCCTTCAAGGTCATGTGGCTTAATGATTGCCTGGCTGATGTCTTTCACAACCATATATCTCTTCCACTTTTGTTAGTGGTTATTGAAATGTCTGTAGGGCAAGTTCAAGAATAAGTTGTTGGACTGCCATTTTGCAATCACATGGATATTTGGGCTGGTGCCAAAGAAAATAGTTTGGCTAGCAAACATTTCATATTGCTTGAAAAACCTTTTGATCCTTATTAATTTTCAAAGGCTAAGTTTTTACTACACTTAGAAATAAGGTATACCCCATAAGTGTTATACATTGCTCTGAAATTTCCTTTATACAAATAACTGTAAGTTGAATCAATGCACGTTGTATTGTTTCAGGTGGAAATACTTCCTCACATTTTATCATTTTTTTTTTCAATGTTATCAACACAGGAACAAATCCCTTGAAGATACACATAAATGTACCTAAATGCAGAACAAGATAAATTTGTTTTGGCCTTATTGTCATTTTCAAAATACTTAGCTGACATTTTTGTAAATTTGAAGGTTAAATGTTTTCTCATTTGGTGCAGATGTTTTTGTTATCATTGTTGTTGTAGTTTCCCCTCCTCCAAATGGAATTTCTTAATATTCAGTACAAGTAGACTGGGCATATGATATAAAGAACGTCCTTGTCTTCTCCTACGTCTACTCTCTGTTTTTAACTGGAGCTGGGAAAGTACTATATTTTTTTGGGTCAACAGTGAGATGAAATGAATAGTAAAATATTTCAGTATACGTATATAAACCCTATGTTCTGGAATACAAAACAAAAATACAACAACTTCTTGTTTGCTTTATCTTTCCGTAGACATTAGGGAAGATGTTGTCTGGTATATTCTGAATATCTAACAAACAACCTAACCAAAATTCTACTGAAATTTATGTGAAGAGAAATTCAGAAAAGTTTAAATTTATGATTAGAAATCTATAAAAGAATACTATTTCACTTGTCCAAGGTTCTCATTCCTGTATACGCTTTCTCAAATTGGAGTTCATGTGCACTTCATGCAGTTTTCCAAAGTTTAATCAGAAAGATGTTTTTTCTGCTGTCCATTAATATGTAATTTAATGGAATTTCCTTGTTTTATAGTAACACAATATCACATTCTTCTGTAATTCTGACATAGAATTGAAAACATGAAATATAGAATGATAGAATCATAGAATATCCTGAGTTGAAAGGGACCCACAAGGATCATCGAGTCCAATTCCTGGAACCACACAGGTCTACCCAAAAATTTAGACAATATGAATAAGAGCACAGTCCGAACACTTCTTAAATTCCAACAGCCTTGGTGCCATGACCAAGTCCCTGGGGAGCCTGTTCCAATGTGCAACAACCCTCTCAGTGAAGAACCTCTTCCTGATATGCAGCGTGAACCTCTCCTGTCGCAGCTTGACACTGTTCCCGCAGGTCCTATAGCTGGTCACTAAAGAGAAAGATTGGTGCCTGCCCCTGCACTCCCCCTTGTGAGGAAGCTGTAGACAGCAATGAGGTCTCCCCTTAGCTTCCTCTTTTCTAGGCTGAACAGGCCCAGTGACCTCAGCCACTCCTCATACGTCTTCCCCTCTAGGCCCTTCACCACCCTAGTAGCCCTTTCCTGGAGACTCTCCAATAGTTTCACATCCTTTTTGTACCGTGGTGCCCAGAACTGCACACAGTACTCGAGGGGAGGCTGCATCAGCTCAGAGCTGAGTGGGACAATCACTTCCCTCGACCGACTAGCAATGGCATGCTTGATGCATCCCAGGATACGGTTGGCCCTCCTGGCTGCCAGGGCACACTGCTGGCTCATATCCAGCCTGCTATCAACCAGAACCCCCAGATGCCTCTCTGCAGGGCTGCTGTCCATCGTCTCATTGCCCAGTCTGTACGTACAGCCAGGGTTGCCCTGTCCCAGGTGCCAAATCCGGCACTTGCTCTTGTTAAACTTCATGCAGTTGGTGATTATCCATCTCTCCAGTCTGTCCAGATCTCTCTGCAAGGCCTTTCCATCCTCAACAGAGTCAACAACTCCTCCCAGTTCAGTATTGTCAGCAAATTTGCTCAAAACACCTTCTATTCCCACATCCAAATCATTTATAAAAACATTGAAGAGAACTGGCCCTGAAATGGAGCCTTGGGGGACCCCACTGGTTACTGGCAACCAGCCTGATATGGCCCCATTCACCATGACCCTTTGAGACCTACCTGTCAGCCAGCTGTTCACCCACCATGTGATGTTTTTGTCTAACTATATGCTGGACATTTTGTCCAATAGGATCCTATGGGAAACTGTGTCAAAAGCTTTACTGAAATCCAAAAAGATTACATCAGCTGGTTTTCCTTGATCGGCTAGATGGGTGATCTTACCATAAAAGGAAATCAAATTTGTTAAACAGGACCTACCCCTTGTGAACCCATGTTGGCTGGGACCAAAGACTGCATTGTCCCCCAGGTGTGCTTCAGTAACTCCCAGGATAATCTCCACAATTTTACCAGACACTGAGGTGAGACTGACAGGCCTATATTTGCCAGGGTCTTATTTCTTGCCCTTCTTGAAAATTGGTACAACATTTGCCAGCTTCCAACCAACTGGGACCTCTCCAGATTCCCAAGACTGTTGAAAAATAATTGAAAGAGGTCCTTGACGACGTCAGCCAGCTCTCTGAGTACCCTGGGATGAATCCTATCTGAATCCATGGACTTGTATGGATCCAGGTGTGATAGACAGATCTTAGGATAGATCTTTTAAAATAGGATAGATCTTTTAAAATGCAGATTAGTTTTGAATATGAAAGTTCTCTGTTCTTTCTGGTTCATGCACTATCACTGGAAATAAAGGTTTCACATTTGGAACTCTAATAAGACTTCATGACACATGAACCAAAAAAGAAGCCATGTTCTCATCCACATATATTGGCTCTACAATGCTGTGTAGAGTAGTAGTTTGGCTCTATTGGCTCTACAGTGCTGTGTAGGGTGGAGTGGGGGAAATATGAAAGAAAGAAGAATATGAAAAGCCACAACTGAAATCTCGGGGTTGTATGCTCTACCAAAACTTTACATCTCAGTTAAGTTTTCACATATTTTCTATGAGAAGTTTGCAATGCTCCAGGTAGTATTAATTTCATTCTAGTATTGTACCATATACAGCAATATGAATGTTATTTTGAAAGCCATCTCATGGCAAAGTTTACTATCTGTTGAATCTTTATGAACTACTGTGACTTTTCACATATATTGAAACCAGCAGTAAATAAACTGCTTTTCTTCCTCTGAACGCATTTCCTTTCCTGTTGTATATAAGCCTCAAAACTTCTGATTGTATCTCCTGCAAAACACACTAATGAAACAAACAAATAAACAAACAACAGCAACAACAGAACACTGAATTCACTCAGAACCATAAAAATATGTTATTTCTTAAGGACTGGAAAAATTGTTTTTCACCTTTATCACTGCCCATTTATTTTCAGAGAAGTTTGTCTTTTCTGGAAACTAAAAAGAAGTGTAACTTTTATCAAGAAAAAAATATGTAGTGTTTATTTTCCACATTGATTTTCAACTCTGAGATCATTTATCAAAAGAAATTTTTCCCCAAATAAGTGATAAGAAAGATAAAAATAGACTCAGATATTAGGTCTGTGAAATCTTTGACTTTTTTTTTTTTTTTTTCTGTATCACAACACAAGATATAAAATCTCAAGGCATCACTCTTACAAGGAGTGTATGGTACCTTCACTAAGAAAAAACTTATCTCAAGAGAAAGCATTCAGATATTGAAATATTCAACATTTCATATTTGTTCAGAAAGATTAGGAAGTAAAAATCCCTGTATAACACTACTTGTAAATTTGAAGAAAAAAAAAAAACGGTATTATATAAATATGATGTGATTTTTAAAATCCTTCATGTAGATCTGTCAGTAAAATTTTTGTGGTGTTTCATAACAAAAACTATAATTGGTACAGATACGTTTTTCTTTTAAGAGTGAGGATTTTATTTATTTATTTATTTATTTTTCATTAGCAGAAAATAATATAAATTAAATGGAGAAGAAATATTATTTCCCCCTTGGCTTTTGAATCTTTTTCTTAATAGGCAAATGTTTTCAATAACTGAGCTCCCAGATGTGTGTGAGCAGTTCTGGGCCGAAGTATTTGGATGCTCCAGTTCTGATGGCAATGGTACTAACTGATATTTAGCAAGAAGAATGATGAGAAACATTAAATAATCTGGAACCTATGAAATTCAACTTTAACCTTCATCTGTTAAAAAACAAAAATTAACCTTCTGGCAGGACAAGCTGAGATGAAGATTGGGTTGTATTCAGATTAAAGATCTAATCCAATCAACAGCTATTTTTGCTGATATAAAAAATAACTTTCTGTATTACAGTTTGGGATTAGTTTAGATAAATTTATTAAAATGCAGAGTACTTTTCTAAGTTCAGCTCACTGAAAAGTGCTCCTAAAATTTTTATAAGGTTTTGTATGTCTCCTCAGAGAAAGAAAAAATAAAAAATACTTTTAAAAAGGCAAAGAATAATTTAATGTGCCTATAAAATCAAAGTTATGTATTTCTACATAGATTCAGAACAGAACAGGAAGGAATAACTGTTACAGCAGTGTACAGGTTGTGGCTGGGATAGAACTAATTTCCTTTATAGTATCTCATATGGTGATATGTTTTGGATTTGTGACAAAAACAGTGTTGAGAATACACCAATGCTACTGCTGAGCACTGTTTGCCCAGTGTCAAAGCCACTACATCCTCTGGTCAAAGCCACTATGCCCTCTGTCGGTGAACACGCACAAGAGAGAGAGTGCACAAGAAACTGTGAGGGGACACAGCCAGGACAGCTGACCCCATCTGACCAAAGGGATATTCCATACCATATGATGTTGTGCTCAACAATAAAAGCTCATGGGAAGATGGAGGAAGGGGGTATCATTTGGAGTTATGATGTTTGTCTTCTCAAGTAACTGTTATTCATGGTGAAAACCTGCTTTCCTGGAAATGGATGAACATCCCCAGGCCAAAGTAAAGTACTGAAAGAATTGCTAATTGCTGGCATGCACAACTTTTTCTCTGCCTATTAAAATGTCTTTAACTTTTGAGTCATTAGTTTTCTCACTTTTACCTTTCTAATTTTCTCCTGCATCAAACTCTGGGGTGAGTGACCGATCAGGCTGTGTGGGGTTTAACTGCCTAACCAGGGTTAAACCACAACAAGAATCAAGGGATAATGAAGTATACTAATAGTGTCCCAGAAAAGTTCTAGTGAACCTACTTATTGTTACATGTCAGAGCTTAAAGTATCTTTTTAACACACATTTTCCAAATCTATACTTATTTAAAACATATGAATATTTAGCTTCTAACGATTCTACAAGGAACTCCTTTACATTTATGTTAAGTATATATCATCACTTATCCATTATAATGTTAATAAATGAACCTTACAAGTGATATGTCAAAACAGAATATCTCTAATATACAGTTGTCCAGACTTTGTCCAGAAATAAAGCTTATTTTTTTTCCAGAAAAAGCAGCTTTTTCAACCCACTTTGAAATGTTCGCCACTCAAAGAACCAAAGTATTTATAAGAAAATTCCAAAGTAAGGGTCACATTTATACTAGTTTCAGAAGTATCTTAAACATGACACCAAAAGCAACATATTATTTCATTGAGAGTAAAAATAATTGCTTCTCTGAATCCAAATGACAGATTCATGCAAGGTTAGTATACTGAAAGTATTCACTCCTTGTGGGATACTCCTTACTACGATATTAATCTATTTGCTCTGCTATCAAGAAGTTCATTATTCTTCCAAAAGGCATAAAAGGATTTTATTGGAGGAATTCCTGAATTTGTGTACAACACACACAGAGGCATGCATTCTCAAGTATATGATCTATGTGAGCAACAGACATTTAAGCAAGGCAGTCATAATTTTCACAACAAGCTGATAGTTTAGAGGTATGATACCTAATACTTTCAGAAACATAATCTTTACTATCATCTCAGTATTAATATATATTTAACAGTTAAATACACAGATGTGTCAATTTTAATTTTCTCACACCTCTGGATTTAAAAATGTTTGAAAATAAGTCTTATTTTATTCAATAATTAAATTATTAATAATTAATATTTAATAATAACTAATAATTAAATTAATATTGTGGGAAAGCATAATTAGCAAAATTGATATCGATAGATTCATAGCTAAATAGTAGCTTCTACATGATGGAGAGTAGATTAAAGTAGATTATGAAGCAACATTTAAAAGCAAATTATTCTATAGTAAGTAGTTGAATCTCTTGATATAAATCTCAAAAAAAGTCTGTCTCAAAATATATATCAGGAATTTAAGAATGTCTCTGAATTATAACATATAATCTTTATTTTAAATACTGATAAGGACTGTTCTCTGCTTATGGCTCTATAAAGATGGAAATTGTTGATATATTTAGGTTGTTGTACAAATGAATACTGCAGTTTTTGTAGGTATTATTCAGATAATCATCTCAAACATCAGTATTAAATATTTCCTATAAAGCAGTAAACTAACTCCAGTAGTTTACTGTCCTGGTTCCAGTTAGGACAGAGTTAATTTTCCTCCTAGTAGCTGGTAGGGTGCTATGCTTCGGATTAGGATGAGAAGAGCGCTGATAACATGCTGATGTTTTAATTGTTGCAGAGCAGTGTTTACACCAGGCCAAGGACTTTTCAGCTTCTCTCTCTGTCCTGCCAGCAAGCAGGCTAGGGGTGCAGCAGGAGCTGGGAGGGAACAGACCCAGGACAGCTGACCCAAACTGGCCAAAGGGGTATTCTGTAGCATATAGCGTCATGCTGAACAATAGATAGGGGTGGCTGGCCGGGGTGGGGGGCCGGCTGCTCGGGGATAGGCTGGGCATCGGTCAACGGGTGGTGAGCAATTGCATTGTGCATCACTTTTTTCGTACACATTATTATTATTATTACTATTATTATTATTATTATTATTATTGTTGTTGTTGTTGTTAGTATTATTTTCCTGTCTTAATAAACTGTCTTTATCTCAACTCACCGGCTTCACTTTCCCGTTTCTCTCCTCCATCCCAGAGAGGGAGGGGGGAGGGTGAGTGAACGGCTGTGTGGTGTTTAGCTGCCAGCCGGGTTAAACCACAACATTTACATAGATGTATTAAAAGTCACTTTAACTTCAGCATTTGCTATTTATACACAATCATTTAAATAGAGTCACACTTGTAATTTTTTTAATATGGGAAAAAGCATATTTGCATATTTGATGTGGAAAGGTATTGAATGCACAGCTAAAACATTTTCCACAGATCTATAGGAAAAAAATGAAAAGTAAACGTCAAGGAAGCTCATGTTGGAATGAATAAAAATATTCCATGAAATAAAATGAGAAAGACTATTCATGTTGGTGTTCATGTAGGTATGCCATAAATGCTAGACATTTCTTTTGGAAAGGGCAAGAGAGAGCACTCCTTACAGTTCTTTCTAGAAGCCACTTTATGTGGATGATTTTACACATCAAAGAGCATATTTAGCTAAAGCGAACTGAGTATTAACATTTGGCATAGTGTTGCAAATAAAATTTCCTCTGTAGCTTTAAAGTAAATTCTGGTGGGGCACCTAAAAATATACCGTTACATTTCCCACTTCTACTAAAATAGATCTTGACTATATCAGATTATTTTTTTTAATTAATTTATTTTATTTTTCCCTGTATATGAAAGCACAAGACTTCTGTCCTAAAACATAATTAAAGCAAAAAAAAAGGGAAGCTGGATCTGCAGTAACCTAAATTCTGCATAACCTTCAAATACCATTTGGAATGTAGTAGTGAACCAAAGAAAGACATTTCTAATCATACAAGCTTTTTACATGCATTTATACTACAAAATTAGAATGGGCATAATAGGAGCAGACCCTTGGAAGTTACTCTAATTCTAAAACTCTGGAAGTGGGGTGAAATTAAGTCTGCTATAAGAATGTTTCAAAAGCAATATTTGTAACATTATGTCAAAGCCTCTTGCTATTCTTTTGACTTATTACCGGTTGTTGAAAAATTAGAAACAGTTCTCTGTACTTTTCTTTCTTTTTTTTTTTTTTTTTTTCATATCTTCTATATATCACAACATTATCTCTCTTTTATCGTACTGACACATACAGTAATAAAAAATTCAGAACATTTTACAGCTGGTGATTGAATCTACCAGCTTGTGAAAATGTGGTAACTCCGTCAAAAAGAAATACTTGAAGGACTTTAAAATGCCTGGTACCATTAGAAAATGAAATTGTCTATTTGAGTCTATATATTCAGAAAGCAACATATTATGTCTAAGTAGTTTTATGATCAAGAGCTTGAATATGAACAAAAGTGATGGTCTTTAACCTTATGAATGAATGTCAGAGGCTTCCAACAGTAAAATGGTTGTAATCCTACTGCATCGGTGTGCTATTGCTGTAGCATAAAACAGGATTCCAGAAACATGCCTGGGACTTTGGCCTGTCTCTAAGTCTCATTCTAACTGCTGGTATACAGAGTAGGATACAGTGTCTGAGTTATTCAAAGTTGTTTGAATGTCATTGCTGTGTACTTGATGAAAACTTTCTGCCTTTGCACATTTGAAAGCTAATACAGGGAGTCATCTGTACTACAGGCAGTACTGAAAAGCTCCTACTGCCTTTTCACAGAGTTTAATGAATACAGTATTTATGAAACGCTGAAAGGAAATCAACATATCATCAAGACATGCTTGCAATAGCTGAAGAAACCTTCAGGGAATGTTACCAGTTATAACACCTTCAAAATGGCAACTTTTAAATGAATCTTTTCCTACAGGATATATCTTCATCACAATGTACTGACATTCTCATTTTTTTTAATCTTGACTGCTTGGTCATTGACATTTAAGTGATTTTTTTCTTTTATCTTTTCTTAAATTGTTGATAAAGCTAATCTGTTTAAAATTTTCTCATAATAGGTCACAATCATATAGGTAAGAAATAACTATTTTAAGAGAATTAACTGCTTCTGGAGAAAAACAAACAAACAGCACCACCACCAACAACAAAAACACACTGTGATAGAATTTATGATTTGTACGTCACTGTCTCTAAATACCACTCCAAAGAAAACAACACATTAAATCCACAGAATGCTATATTGCCCTATTCATATAGTTCAAAAGGTATGCAAAATTTGAAACATGCATTCACTGGTCTTGAAAAATGCGGATCTGCTGCATTAAGCAGGACATGCATAGGGCACTAAGCCACAGAATCTAAAATCAATAACAAAGGAAATCATTCCCAGCTCATTTTAGTAGGAAAATCATTTGCACTAGAAACTCTTAAATTAACATCAAAATTGTGCTGATACAAACATTTTTTCCTTCTTTTAATTTACTCCAGAGAACAAAGATTGCTCATGTACATTTTTTCTTTGAATAATTAAATATGGTCTATTGGCCAGCATAGTTAGAACAATAAGAAATATTTTTTTTCTACAAAACACATTTTCAAGTATTTGATCTATGTGAGTAAAATACATTTGCAGAGACAGAACATACCAAACAGGTGACAGTGCTGTCAGTTCTGACTGCTAATTGTCACAGAGGAAAAAAATCAACATAAAGATGTCAAACGGGACAACAGAGACCTATACATTTAATCTAGAACTAGGTACATCACCTCCCTATACCTAAATTTCTAAAACAATTTAATTTAAAAGTGTAGTAACAATTATTATTGGTCTTATCCTTTTGCTTCTGTAATTTCTCTTCTCTGCAGACACATCTCAGGCCTTGATGACAATGGTAATATCTTTTTAATGTTATCAACAAGGTAAAGAATATGTGTATATGTATGTGTATACATGCCATTCTCTCAAAAGAACCTGAAATGGGAGGAGATCTAGACATCAGATATCAACATGAAATAAATAAATAATAAATAATAAATAAATAAATAGTTATGTACAGTGTGCTTCTTTAGGTACAGAAAGTAACATTTATACTAGTAAAATAAATATACCTGGGACTGTTATCCTATTTGCATAAAGAAACAGACAACAGACTACATTCATGGCGTTAAGCACTTCTATTCACCAAAAGAAGGTACTGCTTGCAAATGTTATGTTGGAATTGACACTTGACCAACTCCTAAATCATATCCAGAAACTTCCTGGGTAAATACCATCTGTCATGGGCCAGAGCTGTGTCCAGGGAGCATTTTAATGTCTTAATGTTACAGAAGAGTGAGATCCAGTGACCAAGAACATTTCTAGTCAATATCAGATTGGCTAAAATAGCTATAGCCTAACTTGCACAGAGGGTGCCTACACTCCTGGTATAAGTAGCAAAGAGTAGGTAGGTTATTCTGAAGAAGTTAGAGACACTGAATCTGCCTTATGTTTCAGGCATCAAAACCAGACTAGCTCTATCTAACAATTTTATATACCCAGAGTACTGCATTCAGCTCCGGGGCCCCCAGCACAAGAAGGACATGGAAGTATTAGAACGAGTCCAGAGGAGGGATACAAAGATAATGAAGGGGATGGAGCACCTCTCCTGTGAAGACAGGCTGAGAGACTTGGGATTGTTCAGCCGGGAGAAGAGAAGGCTCCAGGGAGACGTTATAGCAGCCTTCCAATACCTAAAGAGGGCCTACAAGAAAGCAGGAGGGGGACTTTTAATCAGGGAATGCAGTGATAGGACAAGGAGTAATGGCTTTAAACTAAAAATGGTAGATTTAGATTAGATATAAGGGGGAAATTTTTTACTCAGAGGGTGGTGAAGCACTAGAACAGGTTTCCCAAAGATGTGGATGCCCCATCCCTGGAAGTGTTGAAGGCCAGGTTGGATGGGGCTTTGAGAAACCTGGTCTAGTGGAAGGTGTCCCTGCCCATGGCAGTGGGGTTGGAATCAGATATCTTTAACCTAAACACCTTTAATCTCATCTTCCAACCCAAACCATTTTATGATTCTGTGATACAGTGACCAAGATATTATCTGTCAAATCCCAGCTGAGTTATCAAATAGAAACCACAAAGCCGTACTCATACACATGCAACTGTGTATGTTAGTCATATTGATTTACGTATCTTTGCACAATATTTAACAATTAATTGAAAGTGTACTATAAATAATTAAAAAGTAAAATTAATGAAAGTGTAGCTGTTGTGCAAGAAATCAAAAACTAAATAGAAAAACACAAAATATTGCTAATTAAAGGAGAGGTTTATTAACACTATAATTAATATTAATGGGATACTAACACTTTAATTAAGTCATAAACTGAAAAGGCATGAATAGACAAGTGAAATTCCCTGATTATAAAATCATAGAATCATAGAATCATAAAGGTTGGAAAAGACCTCCAAGATCATCTGGTCCAACCATCCCCCTACCGCCAATATTAGCCACTAAACCATGTCCCCCATCCAACCAAAATGCGTAAACAGGGTCTATTTAATGTTAACCCACAATATTACCTACCAGTGTGTCTCTGGGTGACCAAGATATTCTGTGGTCTCAGATGAAACAAAAGTTTACATAAAAAACAGTGTCAATAGATACTCAATAATTAAAGGAGGACTTTGGAGGATGCTAGTTCATACACTACTTCTGACGTATAGCACCAGTAGAAATAGAGAAGATGAGTCAGGAGACAAATTACCCACCCTGGAGAAACATGTTTTATATCAGCAAATCACCGTGTTGTTCAGTTTTGTCACCTTAAAATCTCATCTTTGTTTGATATGTAACTTTTTTTTTTTTTCTGCCTGACTGAGACAGCTATTGCAAAGGGTTATTTAATGCTGAAATGAAGCATGCCATTTCACAAACAGAGGATTTTATGCACATACTCCAGTCATTGTAACACTGTAGACCAGTCTTACAATTACAGTACTTTGTCTGTTATATGTTTTTTTCTACATGGAACACTGATTTAATGAAATTGTGTATTTATTTCAAACAATTGAAATATGTAATATGTTTCGAATTCCAGTTATCTTTGATAGCTAATTTAAAGGCTTTTAATGCCAAGCATATAAAACAAACTTTATTAGAACTATGGATAATGTGATAATGTTAATGCATGAAGTATATTTAATACAATAAAGACATACCATGTGTTTTGTTTTCATGACATGTCACAAGAAAATTATTCTTTTATCAGTATTAAAGTGTTGTGTTCATAATCTTTTCCTGTGAGATTTTTCTTTTTTTCCTTTTTCTTCTATCTGTGATTTTTTGTGAGGTATGTTCAGCTTATATTTTTTTTGGTGCAAGTAAACCAGAAAGAAATGTTATAAAAATAGAGTATATTAAGTAGCTTGCAAAAACCCACTCGACTCTTCATAGTATAGAAATATTTGGATCTTTCCAGTGTTAAAGTTTAAAATTTGCTAGATGAATATGAAATATTAAAACCTAAATTTCTCAATGAAATATTAATCTTAAATTGTCTTTATAAAAGCCAATTTTATGTTACAGGAGAAATGTGGAAAAGGAAAAACTAAAAGTAGGATTCACCTCACCTAACTATTGCATCTAATAAGTAAGTATATAGGTATAGCTTACCTTCCAGTAATTTTCTATAATCAGTAAAGCTATATTCTGGGGCCAATAGACTTCATAATATCTAATTTAAAATTGAATGAATCACTAGTTTGAAATGTCTTCCATTAACTTGAAAAGGAGCTTTTCAGAACTCTGAACCTTGGAGTCCCGGTGTCTCTGAACCAGTGTTTTTATCAGGTCTGCAAAATGAATATAAACTGGAACTTCAATCTTCATTTTGCATTTGTATGAATTACTAAATACCTTCTGTTTTCCGGGCAAGTAGCTTTTAATTTCATTTTATATATTATATATGTTTATTTTTGAAGTAACTGTGAGAGTGGAAGAAAAAATCTAATTGGATTCATAGTTTTTTTTTTTAACTCAAATTTTGTAACAAAAAATTTATCATTTTGTGTATGTGCATTTTCTGAACAGTTTCCTAGAATGTCTATATACTTCATGACATAGATTCAAAATCATGATCTCCCAGTCTACATCTAATATACATAGTCTATGGTAATGCAGTCTGTAACGCTGTCACATCAGTTATGCGCATTTAACATACAAGAATATTAAAACTGCTTTTAACTGAAACCCAGACAGAATTTTTAATGATGTCCTTTTTATCCAGCTGTAGTTTTTTATTCTTTGGTTTCCTTAAGAGCCTCGATGATAAAAAGAAAAAAGTTTCCTTTCCAATAGAATTCCAATTGTCTATTGGAGATATGTTTATGTAACAGATCGCTCTCCTAATTTACTTTTTTTTTCTCTCACACAATGTGTATGATTGAATTATGGATACTTTCTTAGTGCAAACTTTTTTCAGGAGAAATCTATAATAAAGCCTGTGAAAATAATTTTATAGAAGACTTTGTTGATTTATTGTGTTCAAATATATATATATATAATTTTTATTTGACTTGTCATGTTGTAAACACAGGCTTACCACAACCACAGATACTGTGAAAGAAATAAGCTCTAACAATTATAAATAAATAAATAAATATATATATATAAATAAAGACAAGGGGAAAACAAACAAACAAAAAACAACAACCACCCAACCAGGACATATTACTGTGATATAGGTCCAGTAACTGTTACAATTTACAGTTTTAAAAATCATTGTCATATCTGTAACTTTCAAAAAAATATTGTAGCAATATTTTTCTACATTTAGAAAGTAACTCTTCTAGATTACTAATTTTCACAAGAGTTAATGAATTTTAAATGGCTTTTCCATACTCTACAGATTCTAACAGGTTAAATAGTTCTTTGAAAAAGGAAACAAGTCTGCTTTTGGCTTTATTTTTCATCCAGTAAGTCCATCATTTCTACCAAACAAGTGGAAAAGTCAGGAAAAGTAATTCATTTAATGGAACATAAGCTCACACATAGACTGTATAATCTCAGCAAATGCTGTTGTATACTGCAACCAGCTTTGTACCTAGAGTTTAAAAAAAAAAAAAAAAAAGTAGCTACATCTTATTCAAGTACCATAATAGCAACTTTGTTAACTACATACAACTGTCAAAAATATTTTCAATCAACATGTTGCTTCGTGAAGTCAAGCAGTGTAAAACTTTCATTGCATTAACCAAGCCCATGCAAAACAAGATTGTGTCATGTTTCATTTGTGAATGCAAAACTCATCTCAGTTCTCCTGAAATATCCAGAGAACAAAAAAGGTTTTAGTAGTGTGTAACTGTTTCCTCTGGTGAACTTAATTCTTTTCTTTCAAGTTCTTGAAGGTAAAACCCTGATGACCATCATGTGGGTTGACAATTTCTTGCTTATCATATGCTTTTGGCAATAATATTTTACATCCTTTCTAAAGGTTCAGTGGCCAGAAAGGACTGCATCTAAGTAAGGGTGAAAGGGGTGCACACTATTACCAAAAATGTCTACTCAGCTAGGAGAAATGTCTCCAATCTCTTCTGGTTTTTGAAAGATAGTTTTCTGACTGCATTATTTACTTTTGCTTAACTAGCTTTCCTCAAGTAGGTATTTTCTTGGAGACAAAAGATGAAAAAAGGAAAAGCTAAAAATTTCCTGTTAAAAAAATAAATCCTTAAAAAAAAAAAAAATCACACTAGTATTTGGAGGAGGACTGTTTCTCATTTGCTTGTTTTAGAGGAACTAGAGGGAACCTCTGGAGATCATCTGAAAAAATGACAAGTAGGGAAAATAGTCAGTAGGTTCACAAAGAACTAAAGAATTGTCAACCACTTTCATAAGTGTATGAAATATTTTTCCAGGTAAATATTTTGTCCATGCACACTGTCTTTTAAGTAGTAAGTATCTTTGGATGGAATAAATGAGGATAACTAAGATGAGCCTGGGTGTTTTGTTTGTTTGCTTTCTTGCTTTTGTTTTAGTTTTAATTCTGACTTGCTGGGATTTTTATGGCTGTCCACTGAGTCTGTTGTTTACAACAAAGCCTGTACATTTTTTTCTCTAAGTTTTGTGTATTTGTGCAAAACCAGGGGTTTGTCACAGCTTTCACATTCCATCCAGAACTGTTTCAGACTTTTTCTGAAATATGCTCCAATTAAAAAAAGAAAAAAAAAGTAAAAAAAAATTTAAAAAAAGTAAAAAAAAAAAAAGTAAAAAAAAAAAAGTAGTATTTCTACTTTTTGGAGGGTCAAAAATTTTGCTAGCAACATTTCACTTGTATAACATGTACATTTAAAGATCAGTGCACTAGCAATATAATAAACCTATAAAATACCCAGAAATCATTCCTAGTAGCTTCTCTGGATTTTCTATTTCCTTCTGAATTATTTATTTATGTTGATTAATCCTGATCATGCAACCAGACAATGGATACAAGGACACCAGCACGTATTACCTGTACAGAGTCTTCTGTGGCTCAATCAAGAATGAACATCTGGTAGGTCAAATGTGAAAGTCTGTTTTAAATGTTGCAAAACTCGGAGACAATCCCAGGAGAAGCTGAAGAGACACACCCTTGTCTTTTCTAACTTACTCCTTGGAAATACTATTTAAGTCATAAGAATTTAATATCTTGAGCTGTTTCATACCAAAATTAAGAGCAGTAATCTAGATTTTATTGAACTGTTGAGCTTTGTGTCTATTTTACATTAGTTTGTTGTTTTAAATGTTCTAACAAACTAAAGTTTGTATTATTCCCATAATTATCTCTAATTTCTTTAAAACTTACAGATAAGATTAGAGATTTAAAAGTAACAATGCAGGGAAAAGAGAAATAAATTATTAATGAATGCACTGGGCTAAAATATATTTTAAACTACGCTAGAAAAACTCCAATATCCTCACTGGGACATGAATATCACTGTAACAAAATTGTGGAGGAAAAAAAAAAAATCACTCTGATCACTCTACTACTAGATCAAGTGGCTATGGAAAGCTAATAGTAAAAAATTTGGAAGCAGAATCCAAGCAAGATCGTTTTCCTCATTTAGAACTAAAAAATCACAGTAATTATAGAACGGGCCAATGATTCTTATCTTATATAAAGTGGGACATCTGCAACTGAGATCACAATGTTCCCTTTCCCTAAAATATGGCTCAGGTTTGACAGTATAACATAAGTAGTCCTATGGTTAGCTGCCAGTCACAGGGATTATCCTGGTCTCCCTTTCCCAACTGCTCAGCCATGTGCACCCCATGTGCACATTCCTATTGACTCTGTGATACAGCTAATCCAAGAAGCCAGTTCAGGCAGATAATCAACAAAATAGCTAAGAAAAAGCAATTTTATGTCTTTACTGTATCATCTGAATACAGAGATGTCAAGGTATCAGCAATATCAGCAATACTGATGTGAGGGTGGGAACAGGAATGTAGGGTTGTGAGGGGTTATAAGGGCCACTGTCTTCAGTATCATATCAGTAGGTCATCTAATCACATTCTCAGGCATTTGCACAGACCCAAGGAAGTAGATATGACTTACACCTTAACTTGGCAAAATAAATAAATAAATAAAATTGAAGGTTAGCTGTGTTTTCTTTTAGATCTTTTGTGGAGATAGATAATATACAGTAAAGACAATTGAAAAAAATAAAAAATAATAATAATAATAAAAAAAAAAAGTAAAAAGGAGAAACATCCTTCTTTCTACATAGAAATCAGTCATTTCATCATTCACCCACAAATATCTGACTTCAGTTCAGGTTTCCATCTTTCTTTAGCACACGTCTCCCATGATTGTGATGAATATCTCAAACACCAGTCCATATCATATTGTGCATATGGTCTTCTGAGTGTATGCATGACTAACTACTCCTATGGAGAGGAAGGATGGGTTATACTGGGAGAGAATGAAAGAGAAAGGAGAACAGCCAAGTCTATAAATAGAAAGTGGGCCACTGAGCAGGAATAAAACAGCCAGGAACCTGCAAGGATAACAGGTAGATAAGATGATTTTTCTTTAAGCTAGTAATTAGGAGTGGAAGGGCAGTTGTTAGAGAGAGTGACTTGTAGTAATAATATATTTTTATATCTCTGCCTATCAAGTCCTTTAATAACTTTGTCCCTTATTTTTATCCAACTATTTCTGAGTACTCCCAGGGAAAAAAAAAAAAAAAAAAAAAAAAAAAGACAGAAGATTCAATCCTAAAAGGATTATGTAAGCAACCTCTATGAGTAATGTTGTTAATATCCTTATTTTCCCATAAGCTTGGGCCTCAGGTATGGTACAGGCTAAAAAGCAAATATTTGGGAAGCTATTCTGAAATTTTTCTGTCACATTCTATCAAATTACCCTGTTCTTGCACAATAAAACGCTTCTTTCTGTATTCCAGGTCTTACCTAAACAAAACACACCAGTTATACTGAATTGTATGGTGGCTTTTAGTGGAAGAGTGATATTTGGAAGAATATCCATAATCCAATTCCAGACAGACTGTAAATCTCAGTACATTTGAATGCTTTTAGAGTACTGTAGTCCCAAAACTACAAGACTGAAAGATGAATTATTCTGTTCCCCCATTAATATTTTTCATATATATATATGGTTAAGTAATACTACTTTCATAATAAAATAATAGGTTAAAGCAATACAAAACCAGATTCTCCGTAAATCAGTTACTCACCTGATGTTTGTAAGAGAAGATTAAAACACAATGTGTAAAAAAGATGGTAGTGAATTGCATTTCCCAGTAATATGTGTTAATATTTGGTCAGCAAAAATACAAGTAACATTAATTTACAATTGAATGATATTTTAAGTAGATAATATTTTATAATCATTGTTTCACAGACAGCATATCTTTCTATTTAAAATCTGCAACAGAATTTTCTGGTGGCTCATCAACTTTACTCCATTTGGGTAGACAATTTTTAAATCATATATATATATATATTTCTTACTAAAACATCTGCTTACTTGTGACTGCTGTGCATCATCTTATATGAAATTGTTGTGTGACTTGACAATTGTGTACTACCTGTGTATAGATATTCATCTATGGGTTATGCTTAACGCTGCCCTGTTGTGTAGTCCTGAGTCTCTGAGGTGTTCTTTTATATTAATGTAGCTTTGAAATATCTTCAAGGCAAAATTTTCTAAACAAAATTCACAAAAAGTTTACCTTCTTGAAGCAGGATGCTTATTGTTCTGGAATACCAATGACCTGTTCTTCTTCCCGCTGTGACAAGTCTTCATCCAAGTCTTTTACTGATAGTTGTTGATTGAGCCATAAAATTACATCCATATCAAGAAGTTAAATATAATTACTATTGGGATGCTTAAATAGTACATTTTAAAAGATAATAACCCCTCTTTCCGTCACTGTCTTGGTCAGATATTTTTAAAAATGCATTTTCAAAATAAATTTGACAACTAACAAATACACAGTATTCATTTTCATCATAATACTCAGATTAATCTCTGTAACAGCTGCATATCTGTCAGTAAGAATTCACAGACTTGAAGCAGAATACAGAGAATTTTATAAGATGATAAATTAAAATAGGAAGCTTTTTTTTTTCAGTGATCTATTTTCCTGTGTATTATTATTTTTCTCTACTGATTTGTTCACAGCTGATTGATATTTCTGTAAAAAAAGTATAATGGTACAGATCTTTTGAAAATGCATTTATTGCACAGGCAGTACAGCAGGAAAGATTATACAGTCATAAAAAATAGCAGAATATCTTCACTAGTCAAAGGACACTTTGTGTGAGTGTCAGTTGTGAGAACCTGACGTGACTTTGAGATCTGGTTCCTCAGTTGGCAGGGAGACAGCACAACAGATCAAAATGTGACAATCCCCTGGGGGACCAAAATGTGTTAAGGGCTTTCACTCTTACTGGAGTAGCAAAGCAAGCTGTTTTAAATGTTGTTAAGACCATAACCCTGATACAAAACTTCAATTTCCCTGTCTTGACCAGAATGCTGGAGTAGAGCAACCTGTTTCAATCTGTGGAAAAGGCCAATGCTACCAATAAAAGCAATTCAAAAGACTTTTTTAGGTTATAGCATCCAATCTAGAATACAGTTTGAGCCAAAATTATTCTTACCCACAAAGTATCACTTGGTTCTCTTTAAATTATACATATAGAATTCAAAATGGAATGAAGTCTTTAGTAACTAAGCAACTCATGAGGAAAGATTTCTCTTATAATGACATATCAGAATCCAACATAACATGGTGTCACTAAAATTCTGATGCATATACCTCGTCAAGTTCATGATATTTCCTAAAAATAGCATGGAAACCTCATTATAATTTTAACTTCTTCAGATGATAAAGGTCAAATTATAAATGGTGTTCTCTTCAGCTTTTTTTTTTTTTTAAGGAAAATGAAACTAGAAAAATGTATTTTGCAGAAACACTGTATTAAAATTGCTAAACAATCTTTTTTATATGATCCTGGGGGATTTTAGTATACAGATATACAGAGTAACTTGAGTATAAGGGAAAAATGAATATGAAGAAAACAATAGGTATAATACTTGAGAAATGAAATGAAACTATTGTAAAAGTGATTAATGTTATTAAAGCTATACCCTTGTAAAAAGTGACTGCCTGAATTAGTCTGTTTTACTAAAATATACAATCTGCCTGTGTTGTTGCAGGACTCTCAACTGAAACAGTTCCTTAAATTTAAATTATATGTTAAATATTTTATTGTTTATTATTTTTTCATGCTTTATATTGAAGATAGTGCATTTCTTCCTCTAGAGAGACAAACACTATCTTGAATCATGATTTGTTTCCAAGTTACTTTGCTGTGTTTTTTAGCTGTCTAATCTGTCACATCTCATCTCATAATGATTATAATGGATTTCCAATCTAAGACGTAGCAGTAGTAAGTGTTACTTAATATGTTGCTTTTGCCATTTTAGTTCTTGTTTTTCAATGTCATATTGTGATGATACAGAATTTTAATATGTATATATATATTTTTGAACCCGCATGGGGAGCCTCAAGTAGACTTCTGGGATAAGAGGCCAGGACCTTCTGTGAGCACTACAGCTCACCCGGTAATGACTTCAGTGTGCCAGTGTGACTCCACTGTAACCTGACACAACCTAATTTTGCTTGACCTTGGTAGCTGTTGATCTTTGGATTCAGAGGGACATTGAATGACTGTAACACCAAAGAAAAGGTGTAGAAATTGAAAGGATTTTCTTTATAATGGTTTTAAATGTGTTAGTAAGACCTCCTGTTATTAACCTTGGCAGTTTATCTTAGTACTGTTTGTTAAGGTTTGTTAAAGAACATTACTGCCTCCGCCAGCTGCTTCTCCTTCCAAACTTAAGTTATTGTAAATGGTTTACCAAATCCTTGTTGTATTTTGATTAGACTGTTAAGACTGTAACTAGGCTAATTGTAATTCTTAGTGTCCCTTACAAAGTGTGGATTTCGTTGTCCCACCCACCGACAACTCAGTCTATGTATATGTATAGAAATTAATGATAAGAACAGACTTTAAAATCAAGAGGAAATATGCAGTGGTATTTGGTCCATATGTGGACAATTATATTTATGCACCTACATTGACTATAATGCCTAAGGACTTGAGTCTGAACATAAGTGCCCAGTGACATTTGACACTGTCATCTACTGTTACAGAGAGCATGAGTGTCTCCAAAATTTTGGGTCTTACATGCCAGTTCCACATAGACATCTTTGTACTAGATTGTTCAATAATGTAACTGTTTGGACAACTGAACCAAGCTCAGCAGGGTTTGTACTAGCTGTAGAAGGAGCCTAGATATGCAGCTCACATGCAGGCACCCACATTTAGATGTACATTGACTAATGTCTAAGATTTTGTATGGCAATACACATGGACTCCCTTTAGAATTGCACCAACTGCAAATACCTGTACAAGTAACATTAAAACCCATAGTTTTCACTTAATATTTTGCTTTCTTCTGCAGAACTTTGAGGATAATGGGTCGCAAGATGTCATCTGGAGTTTTAAATTTAAAGTGTTTCCATATTGGAATTAGTTCTAAACCTGACCATCAAACAGGAGCTTGAAAGATGTACATTTTCTTTTGTGTTCTGAAGGATCTACAGGAGAAGCAGATAGTTTCAATGTGATTCACAAGAGACACCATCCCTCAGGATCTTGATGCTTAAATGGAGGGACAGTGAAAGAGTATACATCAGCTGATGTCACCACTTTTTTAAAAAATATTTTGACTAAATCAGCTTTATGGGAAGCTAAAACCCATATGTAGATCCAACCCTCACACATTGGCTTTGGCTAACAGTATTTAGTGGCTAAAGTTAATGGTAAATTGTACAAGCAACATTCAGATAGACTGGAACTTTAGAAATCTGAAAAGGCTACCAATGAACTGAACAAACAACCCATTCCTAAAGTTCTCTATTTTTTTTTTTCTAATTTGTTTAAATTTTGAAGAAAACAAAGTTTTTAGGACAAGATGTTAGGTTTTATTTAGTAATGTTATTACCCATATGTGGCAGCTTGGTGTACAACAAAGATGGCAGTACTATATCCAGTAAACATTTGGTCTGTATTAGATTTCATTGGTGGTGGGAATTTTATATACATGCATATATACACATATCCATTGTGATTTAAACATGTTAGTGTGCGTTTATGTTGTCACTGTTGTGTGTGATTATGCATGAAAAACTAGAAGCAGAAATTCCATTCTCTTATTTTACATAAATGATTTTCCACTTGCATTAAATGTCCATCATGTGAAGGCAGAAAGATGATACATATCACAAGAAAGCGAAGGAGATTGATAAAAGTCAAATGAAATAATTTTCAGGAAAATGATGTGAAACTGGATGGTTGAAATTCTCCATATCTCAGAGGAATTAGCAATTCTGAAAAGAAACAAAGGAAGCATTATCCTAAGAAAATAAATTTGACTTGATATAGCCTCTTTGTGTTGTTTGTTTGTTTTTGTTCTATGATAGAACCTTTAATAAATACAGCTGAACTTCAGAATTTACAAAACATGCATCAATTCTTTTGCAGTAAAAAGGAAGTTTTAGTTATTGAAAAGTCTTTTGAACTAAATTAATAAAAGTAATTCCTGTTACTACTTATGGTGTTTTTCAATTAATACAAAAGACTTATTGACTATAGTCAGACAAAATTGGGTACAAATTATGTAGTAAAAATAAGTATTTGAATTTTTAATAAATAAATAAATAAATAAATACTTATTTACAACGTGAATTTTCAGGAAATAAAAGTATCAATATGAATTTTAAAATATATACTAAAAAAAAAAATGTTTACAATAACCAAAAGGATAGGATAAAGAATTCAGTTACAGAAATTCACAGAATCAAATTCCTTTAGAATTCTTATGAGGTTACAGATAAATATATCTTCCTAGGTTTCTCTTTCCCAAATGTTCCTAAAATATATGTGAAGAATGATTATAGAAGGTTTTCAGTCTGTTATGAGATTAACTACATGGAATTAAAAAAAAGCATGTGGTATACACTTGACTACTTATTATTTATTTTTTGTGTAATTTCTTTTAAATTTTCCATTGCTTTCAAAACTCTCCTGAGGTCAAGGTGTCAATTGCTCTATTTGTACCTTTTATTCTACTTATTGTACAAAGATATATTTTTTCTCCTTTTCAGTAGGTATTTCACACTGTTAATTAAGAGCTCCCTAGTTAGTTTATTCTTTGATCTTGGTAGACTCATCCTTTATGCTGTTTGAATGCTAGTTGACTGACTTTTGAAGTTGGTCAGTCATTTTCTCTCTGATTTATATACTTGGTTCAGCAAATAGTCTACCTAGTCTGCTCACATTGTATGGATGGTCCTTAGTTGGCCCTCTCCAACCTACTCAGAGTAGATAGTTACAGCAGACTTTGAAACATCAAATTCTCCCATATGTTATTACATCTTATGGTGTTATTCTCAAGTTAGAGAAACACTGCTCCACACTGGTGACAAAATCCTATTATTCCAGATACTGTGAAATAGAGAAACAAGCTTTTTTTTTTTTTTTTTTTTTTTTGAGACACAGACTCAAAGATACTCAGAGCCAAGTGGTTTGGACACATCCAACCTGTCTGAGAAGGGGCTAACTGTGACTGATCTGATCACAAGCTTAGTCATTTTGTACCAACTGTCCTTGAGATCAGTGAATGTAAACTGAAAGTTAATAAAAATATCCAAAACATCTTGACTACATACTTGTATTTTCAGCTCCTGTTTCCCCCCCCTACTCAAACATATAATATTTTTTGTGATATTTTTTGAAACTAGACAAATAAGGAAAAAAAAAGAAAAAAAGAAAAAGAACCAATGAATAGGGTCAAGAACTCTGTAGAGAATACCAGAGGACAAAGGTTGATGATTTAGGAGACCCAGAACCAAAGGAAAGAGGTTCAAACTAAGTTACCTGCTAAGAAAATAATTTAGTCTGAGTAAATTAGAAATCCAACATTTCTCACTATATCAGTAAAAAGACTGACAGACAGTGACCTTCTAGATTTCCTAATGAAAGACTTGATTATATTGATGCAGAAGCAGAGCAGCAGGAAGTAATTTCAGTTCTCCCACATCTCTACAAGTACAGACAGAAAGAGGAGGGTCATTGAAATACTCTTTTGTTTTCCTTCATTTTAAGTTTTACAAGCAGTTGGAGAGGATACCAAAAGTTTCAAAAGTCTTTTAAAGGGCAGATGGAATTTAACCTAACCTAAGGTTAGGTTAAAGGAGCTCATAGGAAAAAAAAAAAAAGAATTCAAAACCACAGATGAAGTCAGCAGAGCAGAGATAAGGGATGGACTCACAGAAGTTAACTTTATTTTATAGAAGCTGATTTCACGGAACTGTCTCCATAGTATTTGTAAACAGGTTATTTGAGAGGGTAATAGGTCAATTAAAAAAAAAAAAAGTTTAAAACAAAATTCATGTTCTGAATGATCTTCTGGAGTTGCTTGTCTCTTGCAAACGACTGTAAAGTGATTCTAGAGAACTTACTGTCTTTGAGCAGTTCACCAATATCAGTATATTGTGAAATGAAGTTTTCTGAGTAACAAAGAAAAAAAAATAATAAAAATAGACAGTACTTGAAAGGCAAGTGGAATTAAACCTCATCTAAAAGAGCTTTTCTGAAAGAAGGGAGAGAAAGAAAGAGAGAAAGAGAGAAAGAGAGAAAGAGAGAAAGAGAGAAAGAGAGAAAGAGAGAAAGAGAGAAAGAGAGAAAGAGAGAAAGAAAGAAAGAAAGAAAGAAAGAAAGAAAGAGAAAGAATTTCAAAGGCCCTGAGAGTACTATGAAATCCTGAGCATATTTTTAAGAATGCATTATTTTTCTCTTATACAAACTAAAACACATGCACACAAAAACAAACATCATCCAAAATAATATGAAAACATTCATCCTACATTGCTTGTGATAGTTATGTTAGTGTGAGACTGGTGTCAACATTTATATGAACCTTCACAAGTCTTTTGCAAACACCATTAATTCTATTTTAAGAAGAACTCATTCATAAAATAGATGAACAATACATATGGAAATGAAGTCTGTAGTGTATGTCTGCCTGCCTTGATACAGACTTCATAAAAAGTCATGTAAAGATGTCTTACTGCTTCCCTATATGTATAATTATATGAAACTATCCATCATCAGTGGGATTTTCACTTTTACTGTGATTAAACCCAATTCTTTTAAATTGGTTGATGCCTTTCAAGCAGTCTAACACAAAAGTGGAATTAGTTTAATTAGTCTAGGAATCAGTGTGTATGAATGAATGTTTGAATGCATATATTTTCAAATATGTTTACATATATATTTATACAGAATTAATGTTCTACTTTTATGAATTTCATTAAGCTTCCTCCTTTATGTTTGTAGGTACTATTAATTTTAACATGCAGTATAAAAAGAACACACAGAGCTTCCTTATTTTTCATTCTCCCTTGTTCTACTACACCTCCCACACAAATAAGCAAACAACTCTTCACACCGAACCCTCTCTACAAGAACCTAGGGATCCTAGAAAACCATTATTTTCCTTCTGGTATTGGTATAGAATGCAATTCGTTTGTGAAGTACCTAAAAAATAAAATAAAAAAAGTCACAATTTCAGTGTTGACATATTTGGCAGACAGAAGTAATTGTTACAAAACTGCAAATTAAGCAAAAATCAAGGAATTATCAAAACATATTCATATTTTTATTTATTTATTTATTTTTACTGAAAATTGTCTACAACCACTACTTAGTGTTTAAATAAATTTTTTTTCAGATCTTTTAAGCCCATTTATAAGCACTTTGTCCATTAAATGTAAAAAGTTAACTTTTCAGGGTCCTAGTAACTTTTCATTATTATGGGTATATACTTGGTGCTTTCCTGACTTCTTTTGTTTCCAATAGCCCTAATTTTTAATCCCTCTGAACTCAAATCTTCTGAACTAAATCATCACTCTACCAAGCAGCAGGCTAGTAATTTCAAAAATTTTGCTAACATCTGTTTCATGCAGTATCAGAAACACTGTTGTTGTTGTTGTTTTTCCTGATAAATTACTTCTCTGTGCACTTTCTTAAACTGTTGAATAATACATAAGATAAAAGTCTCAACGATATTATTGAAAGTAAGAGTTGTGTTGAGTATTAAGGATTATGAACACATAGTATATCACAGGATGGAAGATATGAGGGAAAACTGGAGACAGATTAGAATCAGCCAAAAAATCAAATCCACTCATTCAAAATATCCTGCTGTGAAAGTAATGAACAAGGATAAGTTTCATCCAAGCACACTGAAAATTACAATCTATTAAACAGATAAAAAGCTAATATATATTGAGGAGAAGTAATTTCAATTTTATTCCTTTTAACATTTTTTAATGATTCAAAATTTTAGGGATGTTGTAGCAGAAGTGAGTTGAGGAAGTTGCAATTTAAATGAAGAAACAATAATCTGCTTATGAATCATAGCTGGAAAATAATGAAAAAGGAACAGAAATACAGAGTTAATATATTTGTGAAGTCAAGACCTATGGACTGAAAATGCACCTATAAAAGATCTGATATATTCTTCATAAGTTGAGACTGTGAAGTTTTAAGATCTTAACATGAATGCAAATGCATCTTTGAGAAGGAATTACATCCAGAAAACAGAGAACATTCCTAGTTTGGACAAAAATATCGTCTAGATATTACATGTTTTAAGACCTTGAAAACCTTGTATAACCTTGGAGAAGAGAGTTTTATCACCCTCAAAGATGGCTCTCAACTATTTGATGAAGTATGAGCCAGATTTTCTACAAAGTTAGAATGTCAGGACATGATAAAAAATAGTGTTCATACTTGTTCTTCATCCTCTCTCCTCAGAACATTTTCTAGAAGAAATAAATTGATTGTTAGTTTTGATCATTAATTTAGTCGTAACAATGGTAAAGCCAAATAGTTTTTTGTTTGTTTGTCTTTTTCCAAAATAAATCTGAAATCTCAATTAAACTTCTAGTGTGCTTGAATCCTAAGTAGAATGAATTTGGAGGCTATTGTTTTACTTCAGTTTCACAATAATATAATTCTCAAAGTTAATGAAATTACTTATATGTAACTGGAGAAAAACACAGAGAAAAGTAGGCCCATTTTTTGAAGCATTTTACTCCTCAGAAAATTGTTGTTTATCAAAAAAAAAAAAATCAACTCTTTTCTAGTGTGATAAAAATGAAGTCTCAGTACTAACTATGACACTTCGAGTGGAAATAAATTTGATCAATATGTAAATACACAACAGTCTGTACTAGATTTTTCAGAGGAGTGATGAAATAATGTATCTTAATTATCAGATCTGGGGTACTTTATTTCTATTTTAGGCCCCACTGTAATGAAGAAAAATATCTTCAACCCTAGAATACAAGACTTTATTATATTTTAGAAATATACTGGCAGTACTTACTTAAGCCTTACCTTTGGTGAGTGAAGTATTCATTGAAATATGCAGTGTTTGTCAGCCAGAAGTGTTCCTGAACTTGCACTGTAATCACATTAAAACAGCAGAAAGCAGTAACTGACGGAAATGAAAAATTAAAAAAGAGAAAATGTAACATTTTGATTTCTTTTCAGAATAATTTTCATTAGAGAAGTAGCTAAATATTTTAATTCAAAATGAGCTAGACATTTTGGTTAAACCCCTAAAGAAACTTTCATTTTATCTGGATCACCATGATCTACTTATCGTCATGGTTATAATTAGGGATATATATATATTTTTTTTCATTGCTAAAAATGTTTCCACATGTTTTAGTTTCAGTAGTAGCCTAGGTAGGATGTTTTGTCCTCTAAAATTGTTCATTACCTGAAAAGCAGTTTTTGTTTCATATTTTAATTTTACTGAATAAAAATGAGTGTTCCCTTAACTTTTATATGAGTTAAAGGGAGCTGCCCTATCACTATATTATACTATAGTAAAATTATATTGAAAAAAGTAAGTAATGTAATATCCAACCTAGATGATTTTATGAATATCTTATGTATATAATATGTATATATACATATTATTATTTTTCTGGGACAAAGTGTTATGAAGAAAGATAAACAGGGAGGACACCTGCATTTTTAACAGCTTTATTCTCACACTTCACAGACAAAAGACAACATTTAAAATAAATGAACAACAACAAAACACACACATACACACAAGAAAATATAAAAACATTTTTTTTCAGGTAAACCTATCCTTTCTTTTGTAACAATTATTAAAAATAAAAATTGTAGCTTTATTATGCATATTTACATTCATAAGTTATTAAGAATTAAAATAACTGGATTCTTTATACAGAGTCAGATTTCAATTTTTCAAGGGTATCTCTAGAGTTTTTGCATGTAATATAACAATTTTTCTGACGTGAAACTTTCTGATATGTGGTCTTTATGTATTTGCATACAATATTGAATATACAGTAGTAGCATATATAGTTATGTGCAAAACTTTAAGGATGTGCTTATGGTTACACAGCATAGATGGAAAGGCATCTTGAAATTTGAAAACTGAAATTATACATTTACATAGGTTTATCACAATGAGTGATAATACATATTCAGGAAAATGAGTATGAGTGCAGCATTCTCAGTGTATAGCAAGAGAGAAAATTATTACACTAACATTATTTCACGATTCTGGTTTGCTTGAATAAAGATTTTACTGCATAGAATTACCATGAACAGACCATAAGTTGCTATTGCTTACGTAGAATTTCATGTGGAATTTAGGACTCTTGGTGTAATGGTCATTCTTTAAATGCATGGAACATTTCACACGTAGTGTGAACACTTTACCTTCAAAGACCTAATGGCACTTAATGCCATTTAAGGTACCCCAGGATATCCAGTATAACTGAATAGCAGGGCAGATGTGGTTCAGTATTTGTGGGAAACCTGCATTCTCTGTGGCATGGAGGCATGCATGGTATCTTTCAAATGGTATTTCATGTCTATATGTGGAGAATTTAATGTTGTCTCCAAAAAAGAAAAGATGAATAGTCAGTCCCACCTTATAAATATGTATATTTCCATTCATTTCTGTTCCAACAAATAAATCTATATTTCAAATTTTCATTCTTGATCAAGATGACAACCAATTTTTAAATATTGAACCTTGTAGTGGAAGCCTGTGGAAGAAAAGAAATTTGGATTTGGAACCAGTAATCATAAATATAAAAATAAAAGTAAGTATCATAGTAATTTTCAGGGAAGTTGGAAGGTAGAGTACAATTTGCAGCAGGGAAAAGTTAGGAGGTAAATATGCCTTTGGTCTTGGACTGAACACCAGCTTCAGTGAAAAATACTCTAAATATATGTCTCTTAACAAAGACTCAGTTTAACAGGACAAGAATGAAACCTTTCATCTTATTACCCAGTATGTGTCACGTAAAACAAAGTAAAGACATTTCTGGATAATTGAAACTGGTGCAGGAAGTTATTCAGTAGGGCTGCTCTCATCTTCTGTCAGACAGCTTAACAAAGCAAAGCTGAAGTTTCAAGCTAGCAGCTCACTTTGCCTAGTTCATTCCCTTTCTTCTCTTTCCAATCACTAGCTTGGCAGCGTCTAATGTATTACCAATGAGACCATTTTCATTAAATGGCTATGCTGATTTGAAGTGACAATACTTTTCAGTCACATTAGTAAATAGGTGGTTCTCCTCAGCAGTTTTCTAAGAAGTGTCAAGAAGAGACAATATCTTCAAAAAATTCTGAAATGACACTGACAAAATTGTGCAATGATTATATTACTACTACTACTGCCTTTTCTCCATAGGTCAGAATAAATGTTAAAAAACAAACAAGCAAACAAAAAAAAACCAACCTATCAACCAACCAAAAACCAACCAACTAAACAAACAAGCAAAACCACCATATAAACCTGTTGAAAACTGAAAAGTATTTTTTGAAAAAAAATAGGTAATTTATGTAATTCCACTGACTATTGAAATCAAGATGAGGAGATTAATTCTTCTTCTAGCATCTGGTTGTGCCAGATGACCACAAACCAGTGACCACTACCAGTGTTTGGTGTATGTACTGTTCTTTTCTCAGCAGAATTTACGACAATCTATGTAAGATAATCACCAATAGAAACGAGAGGAGGAAAAAAAAAAAAAAAAAGGCTTTATCTTCAGACTACATTTTAAGCATTTTTGTATGAAGTCGATAAATGAGGGGGGAACATCCTGGTTGTGTTTCATTCCATTCCATTGCTACGTGCAGGTAGCTGTTCTTTAGTCAAGTAATTCTCTTCTATCATCAACTATGCTGAAAGGAACAAAAATATTTTCTAGTTCCTAAATGGCAGGCAGCAAGTCAGAAATTAGGCTTTTCAATTACCTCAGGAAAAACAGGGTAGACTAGCTAGTTTTTGAGATTACATATGTATTTAACCCATGTGAGTTACTGTCATCCCAGTTGTGGTATTCTAGTCAACAGATGGCATTTAGTAATATGAAGTCAAGAGAGGAGACCTATTCCTGCATAGGAATTCCACTAACATTTTTCTCTTTCATTAGCAGTAAGAAGTTGATCTTTTCTCAGATTCATATGAGTGGAACAGAGGGAGTGCAAAAATACGTCATCTAGTTAATTCACCACATCCTTCACAGAGCAACACCTGTCACTGGTCTGATTTGAAGAAACAGGATAGACAAATTATTCTCAAGCATTCAGATTATGCCTTAATTATTTAAATTATAGATACTCTAATACAGCATTTCTATTTTTCCAATTTCATCTTTGTATAAGATATTACAAATATTAAAAGAACAAAGAGAACATTAAATAACAAGATTGTGACCTGTAGACCTAAATGGACAGCAGAAGAGATGGGATGAGTCCCTGAGTTAACAAATCTTTATACATTCCAGAAATTTTGTCATAGTAAAATAAACTTCCTTATCTCAGAATATCATATCTAGCAGTCCTCAAAAGATTTATGATGAAGTACTATATTGGCAGAAAAACTTATATCAGTATTAATAAGCAAAACATGACCTGGAATATCATGTTTTTGACCCACAGGTCAAAAATTTACAATTGATTATTTGTTTTGTCATGTTTTTTAGCATGGACTTTGACACACGTCTTTAAAATAACATTCATACAAGGATTTGGGTGTTGGCATGGTGTTCTAAGTGAGGCACAGTAATTGAAAACCTGTAACAGACATAGTTGCAGGGGGTTATTTAAGAACCATCAAGATTAGAGCTTTGGCCTTCTTGATTATCTCATATACCTGCTCACTCACTCTCCCACTGTGACACGTTCACTTGATTTCCCTTCCCTGCAAGAACATCACTGATGCTCTGGGAACTCACAGCAGAAAGTGGTATCAGTTCCTACCATCCTGCTTCTCACAGGTAAGCAGTTTCAGGTGTTGATGATCAGGATCAGGCACTTGTCTCCATGTTTCTCTTCTATCTCCAGGGCCATCTCCCACTCCCAAGTGCTTTATTCCAGCCAGACTCTTCACACTCTTTTTTCCTGTTTGAGGAAATTTAAGCCTGTTTCTTCTTTCCACAGTCACTTCTTCATTTTGGAAAACTCTATTTTTTTACAATAGCTTTTTTCTCTGTCACCAAGTCCCTAGTTTTCCCAGTTTTAATAGTCTGTATGCAGAAACAAATGTTTAATGAACTTCTTAATTTCTGTTTTTGTTCTGTGGTCATTAAAAAGAGTACAATATTATACTACATATATATATATATATGTAAAGCATATATATCTGATTCCAACATAGAGGGAAAGTGCATCAAGCATGAAAGTAATAGGAAATATCGTGGTCAACACCAAGATGCCATCCTGCACTAAATGTGGCACTAAAGTGCTTAATAGCATGGCTGTGGAAAAAGAGAATTCACGTTACCATCTGCAAATTTGTTACATGAAATTTTTGTTTGTTTGTTTGTTTTTAATATGTGTTTGTTTCTAACAGAGATTTAACTGGAGGCTTTAGGAAGTGAAATGCTGAGACCAAGTGACTATTCTGGTTTGTTCCGGGAAATTGGTTGAGGGGAGAGGGCTATGTTACTGTAGACATTCTTTTAAGTAAAAATTTAATTCCACACAAATATCATAGAACTATAGAATGAATTGGAAGAGAGCTTAAAGATCAGCTAGTTCCAACTCTACTGCCATGGGCAGGGATACCTTCCACTAGACCAAGTTGCTCATCCAACCTGGCCTTGAACACTTCCAGGGATGGGGCATCCACCTGTTCACCTGGGCAACCTGTTCCAGTGCCTCACCACCCTCATAGTAAAGAATTTCCTCCTTAAATCTAATCTAAACCTACCCTCTTTTAGTTTCAGGACATTAAATATTCCTAAAAAAATTTCCTAGCTGTTGTGGGGGTAATGTAACTGTATAACTTCTTCGTTGTTTACTGTGTCTGCTTTGTATGTTACATTCTGTTCAAAGCATATGGTGGAGCAGTGGAGCAGAAAAAAAAAAAAAAAAGAAGAAGAAAAAAAAAAGGCACCAAACTATTTACCTTACTCTTGGATATTGCTTTCTGAAACAAGTGAAACTCCATAGCAGAAACAAAGGACTGATGATTTCCTGAAGGCAAATGATCATAAGCAACTGGGAAAAAATCTTCTGGAATGTCAGGTGGGAAAAAGATGAGGTCACAAAAATAAAGAATGGGTAACCAAAAAAAAAAAAAAAGGGGGGGGGGGGCGGGGGGAGGAGGGGTCAGGAATTGGGAATGAGAAGGGACTTTTCTATATGCAAGACCTCGAGAGTATCTGGACTCAGAGCTAAGCAGAAAACACAGCTTTACCCAGGAAGGAAGTAATAAAAATAGCATATTTATTTTCAAAGAGTGATTTAAAGGACACTAACATGTGAATGGGAAGTGTTACAAAAATGTGAAAAATATATATATATACTGCTACCTCTATATACAATACCGTACACTTGGTGATTTTTACTTTTCATTTTTGGTAGAATTTCTCTACTAGGTGTTATCTAGTTCTGTACTGGCAGATTTCTGTTATATGTATTAAAGAAAATAATAGTAATAATAATAAAAAAGTACAAAGTTGGTAAATATCACTTTATTTCTTCATATGCCTTCTGACATTTAGATTTTGTCTCCTCTTTGCCTAGCTTAGATACATAAGCATAATTAATCTTCCTTTGCAACATTATTAAAGCATACCTATGGGATGGAAAAAAAAAAAGTAATTAAATTTTTAAAAGAGAACTTGTGCTATCTGAATTCCTACCTTTTTGGTTTAATTATTATTATTATTTTTTTGGGTGGGGGTAGAAGAAGGGAAGGCCTGAGGATTGGGATCTGGTGGGAGTTTAGGGAGTTGTTTGCATTTAACTTAAAACCCAAACAAAACGTAAACACAATTTCTCTCTAACAGAGAATCTTGAGTATTATTCAAATACTGTAGTATCAGTAACTCAGTTTCCAGAATTTCTCACCAAGTATAAATACTGTCTGTTGAATAAGTTTTAAATCAATAACTTTCTCAAACTTGCAACTGTAATAAACATGGGGATTTTATTTGCTCTGGAGAAGAACAAATAGATTTTTGTTTTTATTTATTTATTTATTTATTTATTTATTTATTTATTTATTTATTTATTTGATGTAGCTGATTAAAGGAGCTGTTTTGAGTATACACTGTTCCAGCAGTGCAAAGCAGTCATCTTTCTTAGACTACTAAATGTGAAAGTAAAAAGAAATTATATATCTTAATTTCATATGAAGTAGAAAAGAAGGATTAATGTACATATAATATATATAATCTCTACTGTGTAGATGAAGCAGGGAATATCATATCATCAATTTCATTTCATTTGTGTTGCTGTGACAGGAAAGTCACATAGACTTAAATTAATGTATAAGAAAGACTATAATTTGCACAGAAGTTCTACAACAAAGACACAATGGGCAGTTAGGAACACTGGGCATTACCACTGTTTTTTATCTTTAATCAAACTGACAGCAGACTCACAGCTCTTTAAGCTAGTGTATATATCACACATGAAAGTTCTCTAGTGTCTTGGCAAACTGGGAATAGTCAGCATGAATTTCATTTAAGTGCAATGACACAGTGTGACTTAAGTACTAAGCCCTCCTGAAAAAAAAAAAATGAAAGGGCATTAATATATATATATATGTTTGTTTGTTTTTTTTTTCAAAGAACCCCATCAAAACGTATACCATTTTCATGAATATTTTTTTGCTCCTGTCCACACACAAGTAAACTATAAAATTAAGGAAATTAAATCCAAAATAAGTCTCTAGAGATCATCCAATCTTATCTCAATCTGATTGAACAATGCATGAAGGCACAGATAGAGAAGCTGATAAAATCAATGCAAATCAGCTTTAGATTCATAGTCTAATGTGATTACATATCACATAATCACAAAACTGTTGAAGGGACCTCTGCAGACCCTCTTCTATGAAGAAAGGCTGGGAGAACTGGGAATGTTCAGCCTGAAAAAGAGAAGGCTCCAGGGAGACCTCTTTGCAGACTTTCGGTACTTAAAGGCGGCTTATGGAGAACAACTTTTTTACTCAGGCAGATATTGATAGGACAAATTGGAATGGTTTTAAACTAAAAGAAGGGAGATTTAGATTAGATGTTAGAAAGAAATTCTTTGTTCAGAGGATGGTGTGGCAATGAACAGGTTGCCTAGAGTTATTGTGGATGCCCTATCCTTGGAGGTGTTCAAGACCAGGTTGGATGAGGCCCTGGGTAACATGATCTAGTAGGTGGCATCCCTGCCCATGGCAGGGGACTTGGAACTAGATGATCTTTAAGGTCCAATCCAACCCAAGCCATTCTATGATTCTATGAGATTGTCTAATCCAATGTTTGGGCTTAGAGCAGGGTCAGCTACAGCAAGGCTGCTAAAGGCTGTATCCAAGTTGAATATCTCCAGAGGGAGTCTCCACAACCTCTCCAGGCAACCTGGAGTCCAGTGTTTAGAATCATAGAATCATTAAGGTTGGAAAAGAGCTCCAAGATCATCTGGTCCAACTGTTCCCCTACCACCAATATTACCCACTAAACCATGTCCCTAAGCACCATGTTGAGGGTACTTAAATACCCCCAGGGACAGTGACTCCATGACTTCCCTGGGCAACCCATTCCAATGCCTACTCTTTCTGAGAAGAAATTTCTCCTAATTTCCAACCTAAACCTCCCCTGGCACAACTTGAAGCCATTCCTTCTTGTTCTATGAACAGTCATCTGAGAGAAGTGTCCATCCCCCAGCTCCTCACGGCTTCCTTTCAGGTAGTTGTAGAGAGCAATAATGTCTCCCCTGAGCCTCCTCTTCTCCAGACTAAACAACCCCAGTTCCCTCAGCCAATCCTCATAGGACTTATGTTCTAGGCCCTTCATTAGCTTCGTAGCCCTTCTCTGGGCATGCTCCAGGGCCAAAATGGGGCCAGCTATGTAGGTGACCATGTAGTTCAAATCTGTGCCACAGTCTCCTCTTACCTTAGACCCGTGTGGGAGGTGAACAGCAGAAATGCTAGGCAACCGCCTGCCTCTAAAAAGAGCCATGCAAGCCATGCAGGAGTCAAACCTACAATCTTCTGATCTGTAGTCAGACATGTTATGCATTGCGCCACTGGCCCTGCACGAGGTTTGACTAACTTCACAGTAAAAAAGACTTTTTTCATGCTTACATAGAATTTTTCTACATCAATTTGTGTCCATGCACTGAATACCACTGAGAAGAGTCTGGACTTGTTTTCCTCATCAACCCCCCCCCCCCCCCCCCCTTCCGTTTTTATTTACATTGATAATGTCCCTTCAAGCCTACTTTTCAAATTGAACACTCCCCGCACTTTTTTCAACCTCTCCTCACAAGTCAGATGCTCCAAGCCCTTCATCATTTTCATGGCCATTTGTGAGACTTATTCCAGTATGCCTATGTCTCTTTTGTACCAGGGAGACCAGACTTGGACACAGCACTGCAGATGTGGCGTTACCACAAAGGGGAAGAGTCACCTTTTGCAGTCTCCTGGCAATGTTCTTCCTAATACAGACCAGGAATTTGTTGGCTGCATTTGCTGCAAAAGAAAATTGCTGGTTTATGTTCAACTTGCTGTCCATTAGGACCCCAGGTTCTTCTCCACAAAGCTGCTTTCCTGCTGATCAGTTCTCAGAATGTACTCAGTGCATGGACTTACATCTCTTCAGGTTCAGGGCTGAGTTCATTATCAACCTGGAAACATACTCTGGTGATTGGTTTCCAGATAGACTTTGTGCCGCTGATCACAAGCCTCTAAGATCAGCAATTCAACAAGTTTTCAGTCCACCTCACTGTCCACTTATCTGAGCCAACTCTATTTCAGATGTATTGTCATAGCAACGTGGCAGTGTAATAAGATAAACCTATAACAAGCTGCAGCTGAGAGTGAGTCATCCCCAAGTACCAGATTTTCATCATCTCCAAAAATAGACAAAGCAAAAACCTGATATCTATGTGGGTATCTACACAGAGATTATCTGAATTTATAGACTACTTCATTATCTTTGTTCTTCTCTTGTTCTTTGACCATAGACCTTCACTTTGCAAATCACAGTACTTAATAATGTGGTCTGGTTCCTGTGTCTGTAGTGATAGTTTAGATACCAGTGATTTCAGACTCGTTCCTAGCTAATTTTTTATAATCTGTTCCATGCCTGAGGTTTTTCTGGATTCATTGTCTGTTGGATTCTCTAAGCATGGCAAATTTTAAATTAATTGAGTTTAAAGAGACTCCTTCTAGATTAATTAATTCTACCGGTCTTATTGCAAAGCTCTCCTACCTATTATTATTTTATATGGATATTCATTTATTGATTTATTTGCATCCAGTTTTTATAATATGATATCAGTACTATTTACAAACTTTAAGATTGCGTAGGATATGGATGTAACAGCACACAGAGAAAAAAAAAAGGTCTTCATTCAGATGTTAATGAGAAATCATTTAAGTTATAAGGGACGGCAAGGACAAACTAAAGGTGACATACTGAGACTTGAATGAGTGAAGTTACATACAAATAAAAAAAGACAAACACACCACCTAATTTATCAAATTATTTTAAAATGCAGAAAATCAAAACAATGTGGTTGGAAAATTTGACGTTACAATACAAATTTAATGGTTTCACTTCTCAGGTTCATACAGAATAGTTTTATCTTCAGAATCTCTCTGTGTTGTATATATGCAGCATTAATATCTTTGGAGCTTCATTTAGGATTGCACTGTATTTATCACTTTAAAAAAATATATATTATAAAACAAACAAACAGAAAAAAAAAACTAATGATCAATAGTATCATTTTATATGCTAACTTTTGGATATCTGTTAATTTCATATAATTAGTTAATTGTTAATATAATTCGTTAATTCAACTTTAGAATATTAAGATATCGTTCGTATGTGATAAATGAAAAGTACAAGATTTTTAGTATGTCATTAATTTTATTTCCTTCATTCTACATGTAACATCTGCTTTGCTGTTTATGATAAAATTTAACTTTTGTTTAACACTGTGATACAAGGAAAATGTGAAACGTACTAGATGCAGACAATTTCTATTCTACATAATAAAACCGACAGAAACCTGTCTGCATCAAAGTTCATTACTAACTTTTTCAAACTGTACAAGGGATAAAAGTCCCATGAGACTTTTGCTCAAGGAACACATCCTAGTGTCTGCTTTCTCCTAACTCTCTGATTTCCACTTTTTATCTAGAAAAGACTGTTGGAAGGGCTACATTTTCAAACGCCTGTTGCTCTTCACTCTGTTCTCCATGCCAGATGCAAGACATCATTTTTTTCCAATATTCTAATGTCACATGTAATTTCAAAGGACTCCATAATCCTGTTTTTAAACACTATTTACCAGCTTTTAATATCAGTGTTACAAAACAAAAAATCATTGATTGCAATTGTTGTACATTACAATCATTTATAATGATTTCTGGATTAAATGATAAAGTGTAGCAGCAGCTTGTAAATGTATCTGAAGACTCTGATGAGAATATCTAGTAATTAGCAGTCTGCTCTGCAGATTATACTATTTCAGGGTATTTTATTATTTTTTTTTAGAGGTTGATAGCCATAGATCTTTATTGAGGCAACAATCTTTATTGAGCAACAACATCAGTGCTATTTTTATTTTTATTTTTCCTGGTAATTATAATACCTGAAGTCTCCTGAGTCAGAAAGATTTAGGCTGTAGTTCGCAAGTGGTGTGTCCTCTTGCAAGTGGTGAGTCCACAATCTTAAAGTCACTATTTATTTTATGTTTTCGGTCTTTTTCAAAAATTCTTTGTGTGAGGCATCTTATTGTTTCATCAGCTTAGTAAAGGACTCAGCTGATGGTTTTACTGTGTTGTTACCAATAACTGATAAGACGTTTTGCCAGAATTCCAAACATTTCTTTTTTCACAAATTCCAAACTGTGTCTCTGTCTCCTAGCTTAAAATCTTCAGCATTTTGTACTCACTTTTTATCTTACTTTTTTTTTTTTTAATAGTATTTTAATTAACCCGATGTAAAAACAATATTGTGTTGTCCTCAAGGCATTACAAGGCTACTCTGTAAACAGACAATATTAAATACTCTTTCCAAGCATATGCTGTTCATTCAAAATGCTATTAGACCTATCACAAATTATCTTCTGGTCATTCTAAGTGGATTAGTTCCTACAGAATTAAATGTATGCTTACAGTAGTGTTACACATCACTGGACAAGATAATTTATTGACTATTTTTTTTATCACAGTATCACAGATTTCTAGGTTGGAAGAGACCTCAAGATCATCGAGTCCAACCTCCGACCTAACACTAAGTACTCCACTAAACCATATTGCTAAGCTCTACATCTAAACGTCTTTTAAAGACCTCCAGGGATGGTGACTCCACCACCTCCCTGGGCAGCCCGTTCCAATGCTTAATAACCCTTTCGGTAAAGAAGTACTTCCTAACATCCAACCTAAAACTCCCCTGTCGCAACTTTCGCCCATTCCCCCTCGTCCTGTCACCAGGCACGTAGGAGAACAGACCAACCCCCAACCTCTCTACAGCCTCCTTTAAGGTAACTGTAGAGAGCGATAAGGTCGCCCCTGAGCCTCCTCTTCTCCAGGCTGAACAAGCCCAGCTCCCTCAGCCACTCCTCGTAAGACTTGTTCTCCAGACCCCTCACCAGCTTGGTCGCCCTTCTCTGGACTCGCTCGAGCACGTCCATGTCCTTCCTGTAGCGAGGGGCCCAAAACTGAACACAGTACTCGAGGTGCGGCCTCACCAGAGCCGAGTACAGGGGGACAATCACTTCCCTAGCCCTGCTGGCCACACTGCTTCTTATACAGGCCAGGATGCTGTTGGCCTTCTTGGCCACCTGGGCACACTGCTGGCTCATATTCAGCCGACTATCAACCAATACTCCCAGGTCCCTCTCGGCCAGGCAGCTTTCCAGCCACCCATCTCCCAGCCTGTAGCTCTGCTTGGGGTTGTTGCGCCCCAGGTGCAGGACCCGGCACTTGGCCATAGAAGGAGATCAGGTTCTTCAAGCAGGACCTGTCTTTCATAAACCCATGCTGACTGGGCCTGATCGCCTGCTTGCCCTGCAAGTGCCGCGTGACGACCCTCAAGATAATCTGCTCCATGAGCTTTCCTGGCACTGAGGTCAAACTAACAGGCCTATAGTTCCCCGGGTCTGCCCTGCGGCCCTTCTTATAGATGGGCGTCACATTGACTAGCCGCCAGTCAACTGGGACCTCCCCCGATAGCCAGGACTGCCGATAAATGATGGAAAGCGGCTCGGCCAGCTCCTCCGCCAGTTCTTTCAGTACCCTCGGGTGCATCCCATCCGGCCCCATCGACTTGCGCACATCCAAGCTCCGTAGCAGGTCGCCAACCATTTCCTCATGGATAGCGAAGGCCACATCCTGCTCCCCATCCCCTTCCACCAGCTCAAGGCACTGGGTATCCAGAGAACAACCGGTATTGCCGCTAAAGACTGAGGCAAAGGCGGCATTAAGCACCTCAGCCTTTTCCTCATCCTTAGTAACTAGGTTTCCCCTCGCATCCAGTAAAGGATGGAGATTCTCCTTAGTCCTCCGTTTCGCGTTGATATATTTGTAAAAGGATTTTTTGTTGTCTTTAACGGCAGTAGCCAGGTTGAGCTCCAGATGAGCTTTGGCCTTTCTAATTTTCTCCCTGCACAGCCTCGCTACATCCTTGTAGTCCTCCTCAGTGGCCCGCCCTTTTTTCCAAAGATTATAAACCCTCTTTTTTCTGCTAAGCACAAGCTGCAACTCTCTGTTGAGCCAGGCCGGTCTTCTTCCACGCCGGCTCGTCTTTGGACACGTGGGGACGGACCGCTCCTGTGCCATCACAATTTCCTTCTTGAGGAGCGCCCAGCCTTCCTGGACTCCTCTGCCCTTCAGAACCGCCTCCCAAGGGACTCGGCCAACCAGCGTCCTGAGCAGTTCAAAATTTCTTTCCATTAACTTTGTTTCCATTAGAAATTTGCAAATTGGACTCCTACATATAAATGAGATATATATATTGATATCATATATAGATAGGTACATGTTTAGATGTACATAAATACATAAACATATATAGGTAAACATTTATAAATATACTCAAAGCTAAAGACATTTTATATCTATGTAAAATAAACTAAGAATGTTTAATATAATAAATATATTTTATATTTATAGAGCTTTTTAAGATACATTTAATAGTTATATTTAAATATGACCAATATAACCACAGCAAAATGACCAAGGTATTTGTAGCTGCATTCAAGAATTCATAAAATCAATAATTTTATGTAATGTTTAGAATCTATGCATTTTCTGAAAGTTTCCTCCATATTTCTGATGTTGTATCCTTTAAAATATATTATATTAGTTGTAGTTTTGTCTCAAAGCATTCTTCTCCATTTAAGTCACTGATATTTTTGATAACGCAGGGATAAAAGAGGCTGATAAGCTGCAAATCCATCTCCATTTTATCTTACATTAAACAGTCAAAATTATTGTATTAGCTTTCATATTATATGAAGGCTTTTTATTATTAATTTTGAACAGAAACTAGATGAACTTAATGATTTTTAAGAGATCAGCCAGTTCAAAGATTCTAGTAGAATACCAAGCTTTTTTTGTTATAGAACTGTTTTTTTTTTTTTTTAATTTTATTTTTTTTAAAGAAATCTCCGCATTATTGGAAAACCCATCTCTTTTTCAAGGATGTCTGTAAAAATGTTCTTTCTGTCAAGCACATTGTGTCAAGTGCACTGACTTTTAATCAAGTTTTATGACATCTTGGCGTTTAAACTTTGTTGTAATAGTCATTGTTTAAAGAACAGTCATTGGCAGGCTTTATCTGTGCATTTTTAGACTTCATAATCAAGTAAATATATATAAATATATATATATTTTTTTAAAAAAGCACATTTTAGCTTATTTTGTCTGCTTCCATCTCTATTCTTGTGTAGCTATGAATCTTCTAACAGAAACTAGTTATGCTGCAGTACATCTTTTTCCTGCACAAGTTCTGAATAGGAGAAAACTATACTTTTCTGTCATCGTTCATCATTCTCTTCAAATATTTTTTATTGAAGTTAAACAGAAAACTCTATTTCCTATCTGTTTAGTTGTTTTTATTAGAACACATCACATCTCTTCAATTAAATTGGTCAATTTTACAGGACCCAGCACACAATCCAGGAAAACAAAAAAACAAATCTTTCTAGTGTTAGTGCAGCAGTTTGCAATAGTACCATCTCATTTAACTCTTTAATTTTGTTGGTTCACATCAGAGCACTAGCTTCAGTAATTTATTTATTTTTTTCTTCATGTGGTCTTGCTGAAAGCCACTGTGAATACTCAGTAGTACCTGCTCTTAACATAATTTTGATGTCAGTACATTAACAATTTATGGTCTGTATTTCTGAAAATTTACACTGCTGCAGGGACTAAATTTAAGCAAAGTCTAACAGAAATCACAGATTTACCTCAATTTCTCCATTCTACTTGCCTACAGAGTTGCCTTGTTTTTTTTTGTTGTTGTTTGTTTCGTTTTTTTTTCTTTTTTTAGTCTCACAAAATGTGACTTTTTGCTTTCATTAATTAAAATCTTAGATATCCTTATAGCTTTATACAAATGTTGGCCTTAATTTGCAATTTGGATTTCCTATCTACTTACTTGCAGCCAGACTGGCTTATATTCAAATATTTGTCATTTTCTAATAGCCTTTTTTTTTTTTTTTTAAATGGAGCAGTTGATCCTATCAAAGTTAATTCCACTGTTAATTCCAATTCTCTAACTGAAATACAGGCAAGAGCCATATCATGAACTTACACAACATTTCTTGGAAGCAGGACTGTAAGTGTAGATATGATATTCAGGAGATGGGAAAGATAACATTAGACCATGGAGAATGAGTGAAAATAAGTGGGCTAAAGGAAAATAATTCATGTGCATAAAATATATGAGAAATAATCTAAGAATTTCACTTGATACATATATGTATTCAGAGAGAGAGAGAGAGTTCTGTGTAGAGTCATGAACTTGCTGTGCTGTGCTTGAAGTTTCCAAGGTGCAAGTAAACGTCATACAAAAAACAAAAACAAAAAAAAAACCCTTACCATTTAGTCGTGGTGAATGTCTTTCACCTAAGCAGAGACAGAGAAAACATAGACTTTAAAAACTGGCTTTGTAGAAAAGGCTTTATAAACATCCTCCTTAAGTGATCTAGAAAACAAGGACAAAAGAAGAGTAACCTCTGTTGTCCCAGATGTTGAGAGGAAAAGGATATCACTTTCCTACTTCAGGAGCAGGATGGGATATGTATGAATTTTGAACCTGGAATGGTATTTACAATGAACCAAAGAGTCATCATTCAAGACCAGAAAATACTTGTGTTTTGGGAGCAGAAAGAGAGATAACACTCAGTAGTTTAAGATATCTGTTCATTGTAAAAATACAGAACAGGTATAAATGTCAGTAGATTTTCTGATAATACAGAGAATTCATGTCGCTTTTTCCAGCCCTACCAAAAAGCTACATTTTAGCACAGACCATAAAAATGGAAGACAGGAGGGAGGCCACTCTGCAAGTTATTTCTATCTGCTTCTCAGCTAGTTTCTGAAACTGAAAGACAAAATTATCATGCAACCTCCCAGCAAATCATAAAGTATTACTAATTAAAATATTATCAACACATCACATTTGATTTTAATCAAGTAATTAAGTACTAGTACTGTACACTAGAATAGATGTGAAAAACACTGTAAAGTACAATTTAATCCTTTTTCTTCATTTGTTTAATACGCTTAAAAAAATAAAACAACTTCATTAACAAATTACATTTTTTTTCCAGTGTGTAATAACCCCACTAAACAATATACCTACCATCTTAAGGAAGGTGTTACTGAGCTATCAAGTCTATGGAATGAGAAGCCAAGAACACTTCCATCTTAATACTTATATTTTAACAAATTCATTAAAAATTACATATTTATTTGAAACTATTTCCTCTCTAAATGACATCCAAAGATGGTAAAAATATTTGGAAACATAAAACAACTTAATGAAAATTCTGCAAGTCACACTTTAATAAATGATTGATTGGTTTTATCATTTCACTTTTTAAAAATACATAAAATCAAACAATATGTTTCAGCAGAAATATAAGAATATAAACATTATTTAAACTCTATTAGATAACTTTATTGAAAGTGGTTGATAGTCTAAATATTTTCATTCTGTTAGTGAAATTCACAAATAATTTCAGCTAACTACAGTTCATGCATCCAGTCTAAAGTGCCTAGGACTGAGCCACTGAATTGAGGCTCAGGATGGGACTCATCATCAGATTTTAGACTTAAATTATATGATTGAATGTAATTATCTAGACATGAGTTAGGTGATGTGATTCAGTTAGCACAACAGAGGCATATAGTATTATGTGAGATAAAAACGGCTGTGAGATGCTGAGAGTTCTGACACTGAACTGAGTTCCAAGTACAGAAATCATCTGTTCTATTGGGCATCTAATTTTACTTGCCAATTTGGCTTTCTACAATCTGGAGTCCATTTTTATATTTAATATTTTTTGTCATAATACAAATAAACAATTATGAGTCCATTACTTTTCTAGACTCCGTATTTTCCAAATACAGTAAATGAGGCATTTCTGATTTTTATTTTTATTTTAATGTGAGTCCTCTATGATTATAAGTTACATTACTTTTTTATTGGTTCTTCTTTGTTTACCAAATTTTACTTTGATGTAAGAAAAACGGCTTTAGTTTTATGATAATATCTCTGAAAGTAGAACAACATTATTTCCTTTAGGTATTAATCTATTTAAAATTGTCTCTTGTGGAAATGTAGTTTTTGTAAGAAGTCACCGTGCTGAAGATAAACTTGTGTGCATATAAAGTGACTTTTTTTCCCAAGTCTTATATTCTGCATCAAGGAGAAAACAAGATGTCACAGTTTCTGTATGTCCTGCTCTGTCCTGAACAGCTGAGACAAACATAAGAGACAAATGAAAATACACCTTGGGAAAATCTGGAATTAAGCTATAAACACTATACTTCAGTCCTTGAAGTGACAGGCCATTTAAAAGAATTGATTATAAAATTAGTGTCACTGCTACACAAGGTGAAAGGATAAAAGTACAGTTTTCTGTGCCATCCTGACATTACATGAAACCTAAATTAGCAACCTACTCAGTAAGTCAAATGGGAATAAAAACACATTGAATTTCAAAATAATGTAATTTAATTGCATGTACTTAAAATATTTTAAGTGAACGTTCAATAAATTTTTAACAAATTGCTATCCCAAGTAAAAACACATAGATCAAACTTCACTAATTGCTGAGCTAAAGCAGTACTAACTTTACTAATGCATTTTAGGAGTATATATACATTTTCTAACCTCTTCTCGATTTTAAAGAGTTTTACAGATACCCAGACATGCTCAGGACAAACTATCATAGAACATATTTAAGTTCTGCTGGGTAAAAATATTAATTAATGGATTTTAAATTTAGCTGTCTACAAATGGGAACAAATCACACCCATATATTTAATTCATTCATCTAATGTGTTCCTGAGGTCTTCAGGTTAATGGACATGGATAGAATAAATGCTCTTACCACTGAGGTACTGATAGTTCTGGGTTGCACTGTGTGATTCAGCCCAGAAATTATCCCAGGGTTTCTTTTTTTTTTTTTTCATATAGGTTTTTAAAAAGCAGTGCATTATGATGAAGAATTGTAATTTAAAGTAATGGAAAAGCCTAAAATAAATATTCTTTCTCTAGGCTAATTCTCAGTACATATTCAAGTGAAACTGGCCTCATATTGCTCCCTTGAATCATAAATATATATGTATATTTCCTGTGTAACAATAGGAGGTGATGTTTTGGGATTAAGAATTAGGAAATATGAGCCAGATGAAGTAACTGTGTATATAGACCAGTCTTTCAAGGTAATCTAAACATTCATTAATTCATAATTTTTAGCATGATTGCTATCTTTTATTTCCATTGCTTTTAGTAATATACCTGTGCAGTCTCATGAAAATGGACTCAAGTGTGTTCCACCTATCGAAGATGGCTCAACATGATCCAACTTTTATTCAAAACTGCTTTTGCTGCCAGCATAGTGATACACTTGAGAAACTAGGCTAATTAGCTCAATTATACTGATTTCCAACATAGTAGCAAAGTTTTTGGACTGGAGCTGAATTGTACCATGCCATTTTGGAACACAAGAACTGTGTGTTTAGGACTGTTTCCAAAAGTGATATAGATATAATGAAATAAGGATATCTGTCTTGAGTGAACCTTAATTTTTCAAAGGGGAATGCAGGAAGGTGACTACGCTATTCCAGAAAAGAGACATATCATGTTCCATGTCTTTCAGGCAATGCTTTTGTTAGCATTCCTAGAATGATGTTTCTCTCTCTCTCTCTTCTCTTTTTTTTTTTTTTTTCCACTGTACAATTTTGAAATATCTGAGGTTTCAGGTTAGTTTCTGAACACTTACTCTATGAATATTTGGGTAACTAATTTTAAAGAAACACTCTTTCCTTGCCTTTCCTTGCCTTTCCTTGCCTTTAATCACAGAAAAATCATAGAAACACAAGGTTGGAAAGGACCTACAAGATCATCTAATCCAACCGTCCTATCACCAATACTACCCACTAAGCTACTAAATCATACCTCATAGCACCTCGTCCATGTGTTTCTTGAACACAACCAGGGACGGTGACTCCACCACCTCCCTGGGTAGGCCGTTCCAGTGCCTGACCACTCTTTGAGAGAAAAAGTTTTTCCCGATATCTAATCTAAATCTCCCCTGGCACAACTTCTGACCATTTCCTTGAGTCCTATCATTAGTTATCTGGGAGAAGAGGCCTACCCTTTCCTCATCACAACCTCCCTTCAGGAAGTTGTAGAGTACAAGGAGTTCTCCCCTGAGCCTCCTCTTCTCCAGACTAAACAATCCCAGCTCCCTCAGCCTCTCCTCATAAGACTTGTGCTCCAGATGCCTCACCAGTTTTCTTGCCCATCTCTGGACACGCTCCAGGGCCTCGATGTCTTTCTTGTAGTGAAGGGCCCAAAACTGAACACAGTACTCAAGGTGCGGCCTCACCAGAGCTGAGTACAGGGGCACCCGATCACCTCCCTGCTCCTGCTGGCTACACTATTTCTAATACATGCCAGGATGCCATTGGCCTTCTTGACCACCTGAGCACACTGTCTGCTCGTGTTCAGCTGAGCATCGATCAACACTCCCAGGTCTCTGTCCTCTTCACAGTCTTCTAGACACTCTGCCCCAAGCCTATAGCGTTGCATGGGGTTACTGTGGCCAAAGTGAAGGACCCAGCACGTGGCCTTGCTGAGCGTCATCCCATTCACCTCAGCCCAGCAATCCAGCCTATCCAGATTCCTCTGAAAGGCCACCCTACACTCAGGCAGATCAACACTACCTCCCAACGTGGTGTCATCTGCAAACTTACTGAGGGTACACTCAATCCCCTCATCTAGGTCATCAATAAATATATTAAACAAGACAGGCCCCAGTACAGACCCCTGGGGGACACCACTTGTAATAGGACGCCAGCTAGACTTAACTCCATTAACCACAACCCACTAGGTACTACAGCCAGTTCTTTACCCAGAGAAGAGTATACCTGTCCAGGCCATGGGCAGCCAGTTTCCCCAGGAGAATACTGTGGGAGAGCATGTCAAAGGCTTTGCTGAAGTCTAGGTAGATTACATCAACAGCCTTTCCCTTGTCTACCAGTCTGGTCACACAGTCATAGGAGGAGATGAGGTTGGACAAGCACGACCTGCCTTTCATTAATCCGTACTGGCTGGGCCTGATCCCCTGGATGCCATGCACATGCCGTGTGATCTCACCCAAAATGATTTGCTCCATAACTTTCCCTGGAACCGAGGACAGGCTGACAGGCCTGTAGTTCCCCGGGTCCTCCTTACAGCTTTTCTTGTATATGGGAGTCACATTGGCAAGCCTCAAATACTCTGGGACCTCTCCAGATAACCAGGAATGCTGATAGATGGTGGAAAGAGGCTTGGCAATCACCTCTGCCAGCTCCCTCAGCACCCTCAAGTGGAGCCCATCTGGTCCCATGGACTTGTGACATTCCAGATGGAGGAGCTGGTCTCTGATGGTCTCTTCCTGAATCACAGGGGGTGATTCTCTACCTGAATCACAGGGGACTTCCAGGTCAGGGCGTAAAGTACCCTGAGGATAACTGATCCGACTATTAAAGACAGACGTAAAGAAGGCGTTGAGAACCTCAGCCTTTTCCTTATTCTCAGTGATCACTTTCTCTGCAGCATCAAGTAAAGAGTGGAGATTCTCCTTGGTTCTTCTCTTACTGTTAATATATTTGTAAAACGATTTCTTGTTCTCTTTTACTGTAGCGGCCAATCTGAGTTCAAGCTGGGCTTTTGCCTTTCTAACTTCCTCCCTGCATATCTTAGCAACTTCCTTGTAGTCTCCCCATGTAGCCTGTCCCTTCTTCCAGAGGACATAGGCTCTCTTTCTCCTGGAGTTTCAACAAAATTTCCAGGTTCATCCACGCTGGTCTTCTTCCCCTCCAGCTCACCTTATGGGACTTAGGAACAGCCTGTTCCTGTGCCAGTAAGATTTCCATCTTGAGGAGCGTCCGGGTTTCCTGGACCCCTTTGCCCTTCAGGACTGACTCCCAAGGGCCTCCTGCAACAAGTGTCCTGAACAGGTCAAAGTCCGCCCTCTGGAAGTTCAAGATAGCAGTTTTGCTAGTTACCGTTCTGACATCACCAAGAATAGAAAATTATACAATTTCATGGTCAGTCTGCCCAAGACAGTCCCCAGCCTTCACATCTCCCACCAGTCCTTCTCTGTTAGTGAAGAGCAGGTCTAGTGGAGCACCTCCCCTGGTAGGCTCTCGTACCAGCTGTGTCAGGAAGCTATCTTCCACACACTCTAGAAACCTCCTGGACTGGTTCCTCTGCGCAGTATTATATTTCCAGCATATATCAGGGAAGTTGAAGTCTCCCATGAGAACAAGTACTAGTGATTGTGCAACTTCTGCGAGCTTCTCATAGAATGCCTGATCCATCTCTTCATCCTGATTAAGCCGTCTATAACAGACCCCCACCAAGATGTCACTCCTACAGGCCTTCCCCCTGATCCTTATCCATAGACACTCAACTTTATCATTCCCAACCCCGAGCTCTTCAACATCAACACACTCTTTAAAATAAAGAGCCACGCCACCACCCTTCCTTCCTTGTCTACCTCTTCTGAAGAGCTTGTAGCCGTCCATCACAGTACTCCAGTCATGGGAGTGATCCCACCATGTTTCAGTTATAGCAACTAGGTCGTAGTTAGCCTGCCACACAATTGCTTCCAGCTCCTCCTGTTTGTTGCCCATGCTGTTTGCAGTGATGTAGATGTACTTCAGATGAGACATCTGCCTCACCACCAGCTTCACCATTGTTCCCCTAGGCACTTCTCTGGTGAGCCCTGTTTTATCCCCTTCCCCTGTCATAGCGAGTTTAAAGCTCCCTCAACAAGTCCTGCTATCTCCTGTGCTAGGATTTTTTTCCCCCTTTGAGACACGTGTGTTCCATCCATCGACAACAGGCCAGGGGTTGAGTAAACTGCCCCATGGTCAAAGAACCCAAAGTTCCTGTCTCAACACCAGCTTCTCAGCCAATTATTCATTACCTGTGTTTTCCTAGCCTGCTCCATGTCCTCCACCTCCCCAGAAGGTACAGAACAAAACACCACTTGTACTCCCGCTCCTTGAACTATTTGCTCTAACCCCCTGAAATCTCTTTTCATAGTTTGCAGGTTTCTCTGAGTGACTTCATCACTGCCTGCCTGAACTATGAGTAATGGGTAGTAATTAGTGGGGTGAACCAGCTCCGGGAGTTTTCTAGTTATGCCCCTGACCTGGGCCCCAGATAGGCAGCTCTCTTCCCTGCGGCTCGGGTCTGGTCTGCAAATGGGAGCCTCCGTTCCTCTGAGAAGGGAGTCGCCTACCACAACCACCCTTCTTTTTTTCCTGGCAGAAGTGGTTTGAATGTGCGGATTCGACTGCCTCGTCCTTGGTAACCTCTTAGGGGAACCTTCCCACACCTCCCCACTTACCTTCCTTTCAATGTCCAATGCTACAAACCTATTGTTTAGGGGGACCTAGGGATGCAAGGCAGGCAGAGGGGGGGTTCACCCACGATGCCAAGCAGGGACCTTCTCCCAACCCTCCCCATTCCTCTGGTCCCCTTCCTCTGCCCAACAGGGACAGGGCAGGGGGTCCACCACCAACTGTGGTGTATCTCCCCAGAGCCTTTCCCTCTGGAACGCCAGGGAGCTACTCCACCAGTCGATCTCCCCCTCACAGTCCCTGATGGCCCTCAGTCTCTCAACATCCTGTTTCAGCTCTGCCACCATGCTGACCAGATCTTCCACCTGCTCACACCTCACACAGGTGGAATACCTGCCACCCTCCCACAGCAGCAGCAGGCTCTGGCACTCCCTGCAGCCAGAGACCCGTATAGCCACGGTTCTGGACAGGCCCTCCGTTTGGGTCACCACAGTCTTTTTGGGGCAAGCTCTCTGCCTGGTGGAGACCATGACAAAAACTGCAGTCACAGAGACTTCCAGTAGACAGGATGGACTCAGAAGCGAGGAGGGACAGAATCCCCTGTGCCCTGCCACATGAGCTCTACACCCACCACTGCAGCACACTGTGGGTGGTTCTCACGTGCTGGCCGTCCCTCCCTGTGCCTGGTGGACAGCAATGCATTGCTGCCCTCCCAGGAGCTTTTCTAGGCAGAGGGCATGGGCACAGTCACTGTTGCCCTGGTAATGCCCACGCCCCATCAGCCTCTCTTGTGAGAGCTGGCAGGTGTGGCCTGGTCACGCTGCTGTCTCAGGCCACCCCTGGTGAAGCAAGGGCCCGAGATCCCCCCGTAACTCTTGGTCGGGTGCTGCGGCTTGGTTTGCCTTGCCTTGCCTTGCCTTTCTTGTTTTCAAAGTTTACTACCTTATGTTTCTCATTCTTCTTCTTCTAAGCAGTATAATTTGTACCTCATTCTCTGTAGGCTAGATGCCCTATCTCACTAATGCAATTATTTGTCCTTAGGACGCAGGTTCTCTTCAAAAGCCTCTTCAAACACCTCTTGCCATGAACAGATCGATGTTTACATTTCTTGCTCCCTTGGGGAATTTTCCTGCTAGAACACAGCTTGTAATACTTTATATTAAGGATTTTCTTCTTGTTTCAAACATTCTTGACTTGGATATTTAAAATGTGGCTTTATTCAGTTAGAAAATTTTGAATTGTAATCTAGCCACCAAAAATGCTTATCATTTTTTCTTTTAATCATTATTATTATTATTTAATTACAAAATTAGTTAATGTCACTGGAAATAAGGCAGATCCTTTTGAGACCCAACAGTATATAACCTGCAAGTCTGAAAGCATGTTACTGATAATTGTTGGAAGGATGGTTTTTTTTCCAACCAATTGTGCATGCATGCTGCACAAATCTTCTCCTCACCATGTTTCTTTTAATTTAGAGGCCAGACCAAGGAATTAGTATTAAGGTTTGGCAAATATCCCTACTCCTCAATTGAGAAACAATGTTTTAGTTCTTAGTGAAATGACATCTCCCCAGTACTTGGCATTTATTTGAGTCCCCTATAGTCACAACAACTATGTTTTTTTGTTTGTTTGTTTTAATTGGTTCATTTGAAATAGAAAGTATTTTTCCTGTCTCTTTTGAGACAAAATAAAATATCAGTACTGCAGAAAACTGTAATCTCATGTTTGGAATTGCATGCTTTGCAAAATCTCTTAAAATGGGAAAAAAAATACTTCTGGTCAGTGGTTAAAACAAAACAAAAAGCATCTTAATGAAAGATTAAAAAAATAATGTTCTGTTTCTGAAATAGAAAATACTATCAAAAACTTAGTATTTTGCAGTGAAGAGAGACTTTTTTACAATTTTACTTTTCAGAGGGAGAGAGACTAAAATTCAGCCCTGGTTGAATTCAACTGTACTGAATGGTCTTAAAGCACTATGTTCTTTATAATTGCTAGCAATTGAAAAAAAAAAAAAAAAAAAAGCTGAATTCTGAAAATGACAATAGCATGGGTTAATGCATCAAAAGGTTTAATTAAGTTATCTAAGGGTTTATCAAGGAGAAGAGACATGATTGTTTTGAATAATAATATCAGAATTTCAGCCTTAAATACTTTATAAATAGTCTGAAGTAAATTTTATCAAACCCTATTCATTTGCATACACATACCCCAGTCATTTCCTCTTTAATCAAGTCTCCTTATTTTGGTTTGTGCTTGTGATTAATATTAAATTAATCTTACTGTTTTTATTAACTTCATCTATAGTCTTCACAAAAGTGATTCATTCAGCACTTTAATGTTTTCCACAATGAACCTTTTTTTTTTTTTTTTTTTCTTTTTGGCTATAGATATATTGTGATGTTTTTTACCTGCCTAGAAATAACCTTCTTTCTTGTTTGGTGAAAATTATTTATTTATATAAGTAAATTAAAGAACACTTTTAGTCCTACACAATTTTGAGTGAAATATGAACATTTTTCTACTACAGATTTTCATATGTTTTTAAGAAAGAAGCTGCCATCTACCCTCAGTTCCTTTACTGACTAGACATTTTCATGAGAAGAATTTTTCTGCCTCTTATCTGAGTTGGGTGGAGTATGTATACGTATACATATATATATATGTATTTTGCAGCTTTAATAATTCCTTGTCTTATGATCACAAATTCTATTATGTATGAACCTTTCCATCAAAAACATTTCCCAGACAGTAACTTCAGGCAATTCTAGTAAGTTTTATTCGTGACCACATAAAGTAAAACCACTAACACTTTCAAAGAATTTACCGTACAAATTGCTTCCTACCATATTTTCTGGCTACTTCAATTATTACCTATAAAATTATGATATCAGTTCTATCTGACATAAGAAGAGAAGGAAATCTTCTATATCATTGTTCTTGTTTTTCATCTTTTTCACTTTCACCCAGAGCTAGTAACCTCTTTGATTTGGTTGGCATTTCAGATAAAATTTTAAAGTAACAGCCTCCCCAATGTTCACATGCATAAAAATGCATACTTTTATCTGATACACTAAAACTACTGTTTATTTCAGATTATGACCTGTTTAGCTCTTTTTCTAGTAACACCTGAAATAAATGGGGATTTACCTATCTGTTTATGAGCTTTTTAACTCTCAGTTATCTGCTGTCCCCATAGATTTTAATGCTTAAATGAAATCAGCAGTTTTGTTTTGTTTTTAAACTGTTTTTAATATTTATATTTTAAGTTTTATTAGCTTTTTAAAAGAATACTCCCTGATTTCTTTGCCAGAAGTCCCATTTCAATAATCATTCTTTCTTAATAAAAATTTATAGTTCCAACTCAAAAGTGACATGCTTAGTTTTAACTGAATCTGCTAGTAATTTTCTAGTGTTAGCACATGGATTTGATTCAATATCATATCATAGTTGTGTCCTGGTCTGGTTGGGATAGAGTTAATTTTCTTCATAGTAGCTCAATATTTTTATTATTTATAACTTTATATATTTATTATTTTTATTATTTTATGTTGGATTTGTAACGGAAATAATGTTGATAACACAATGATTTTTAGTCATTGGTGAGCAGAGCTCATGCTGAGTCAAGGACTTTTCTGCTTCTCAAGCTGCCTTGCCAGGGAGGAGTCTGTGGGTGTACAAGAAGCTGGGAGGGGACACAACCAAGACCCAGACTGACCAAAGGAATATCCCATACCAAATGACCAAATGACCACTTCAATAAAACTGAAGAGTAGGGTTGTTTTCCTGAATTGAGTGTCCTTAGCAGTATAGATATTGCTGAAGTTTATCACTGGAGAACAGTGAAACTTTAACAGGAAATTGAAGACCATGCAAGTGTGAGAAGAGTATGGTATTTCATAATTTATCATAGATGCACAGACTAAAGCAGGTAAGGTTTGATGCAATTACCTCTGTACTGTTTTAGGCTCCTTAAGACTAGCTCCCAGCAGATGTTTTTAGATATCTCATGTTGCCTGAGACTTCTTTGCAGAACCGGCAGAGGCGACACAGAATTTGTAGAAGACAAGCACCATCCTGGAATGACAGCTGTGTTGTGTTAAAGAGGTCTTAGCAGAGTCCAGCATTTGTCTGTTTCAGAGCCCTGCCAAAGACTTTCACTAAGACAGCTTCATAAAGTTGAACGTATTCAATAAGGCAACTGATATAACAGATTTGGAATTGCCACTGATAAATACACTTACTGCAATAGTGCTAATATATGGTAATAGTGCTAGCAAAATTCTATCCCAGGTATTCCTCACCAAAGGGTAAAGGTGCAAAGCTTACCAAGAAGGTGTCCCTGTCCCTTGGTGGAGGAGAAAGGGATCCTCTTTTATATTTCCAATTTCTTCTTCCCACCCCACAGCTTTTATTTTTTCCTCATTCTAACTTCATTTTCTTCTCTCTTTTTCGTCATTCTCTCTCTCTCTCTCTCTCTCTCTTTTTTTTTTTTTTTTTTTTTACACCAGCTTATAACACTCTTTTATATCCTAACCTTCCTTCCTTGGGGTGACATTTAACATGATTTGTGTGAAGAGTTGAGTATTATAGCCATATATGTTTAGCATGTACTTCAAGCTCATTATCATATTCAGGGGTGTGACCTTTAATATTAATTTTAGATATAATGAAGCAAAATGTTTCACTCGGGCATTGTGGCCTTCAAGATTCTGTTCTGCCATCAAAACAGGGCCATCCCACCAACACAAGATTCCTTCCTCCAGTAAACTCTCACACCAAGCTTTTACACCTCCATCCACAAAGTTTGAATAAGAGATAAACAATAAAAAACTGCTAAATTCCACTTTGGCCAAGGCTGGTGCCCATCAGTGACACTAACAAGTCTGACTGTTCTCCACACAGCTGGAACCTAAGTAGGATATAGAAATTCTCATAAATATACGTATTAAAATATACCATGTGCAGGCAATAATGGAAGACATTCCATTAAGATTATTCAGAGGCATGAAATGAGACATCTAAGTTCCCATTATAGACAGTGGAGATTTTGTCTGTACATTCAGTGGAATCTGGTAAATTTTCTAGCTGACCATATACAGATGAACATTTTTAGGGTACACCAAATGGTCTTTTAGATTTTACAAATTACAATGGGAACTTCTGACACCCAGGTTACAGAGACAACTTGACAAATTGGTGGGCTGGGCAATCACCAACTGCATGAAGTTTAACAAATCAAGTGCTGGATTCTGCACCTGGGACAGAGCAACCCTGAATATGTGTACAGACTGGGGGGCAAGGGGTCAGAGAACAGCTCCAAGGAAAGATGTCTGAGGGTTGACATTAAGTTGGCTATCAGTCAACAGCCTTGGCAGTCAAAAGGGCCAACCATATCTAGTCAAGGGAAGTGATTGCCCTGCTCTGTTTTGTGCTGGTTTGGCCTTACCTCAACTACCAATCGCAGTTCTGGGCACCACAGCATAAGAAGGATATGAAACTATTAGAGAGTGTCCAAAAGAAGGCTACTAAGATATTGAAGGGTCTAGAGGGCAAAATGAATGGGGAGTGGTTGAAATCACTTGGTTTGTTCAGCCTAAAGAAGAGGAGACCGAGGGAAGACTTCATTGCAACATATTTTTTTTTTTTCTTGGGGGGAGTGGAAGGGGAGGTTCTGATCTCTTGCCAGGACCCAAGGGAATGGCATGAAAATGTGACAGGGTAGGTTCAGACTGAATGTCAAAGGTTCTTCACTGAGAGGTTGGTCAGGCACTGGAACCAGCTCCCCAGAAAAATAGTCATGTCCAAGCCTATCGGAGCTCAAGAGGTGTTTGGAAAACACTCTCAGACAGATGGTCTGATATTGGGGTGGTCCTGTATGGAGTCCAGTTAGACTTGCTGATCCTTGTGGGTCCCTTCCAACTCAGGATATTCTAAAATTCTAAGAAATGTGCCTATATGAGACATAGTACTTAGCTGTTACGGTGATGCATTTTTGCATTTAGGATGAGAATAATGTTGATATCACAATGATGTTTTAGTTGTTGCAGAGCAGCACTTACACTGAGTCAAGTACTTTTCAGCACCAAATGCTTCCCTGACAGCAAGAAGCTGGGAGAGGACAGAATCAGGACAGCTGACTCAAACTGGCTAAAAAGATATCCCATACCACATGATGTCATGCTCAGCAATAAAAACTGGGGTAAAGAAGAAGAGGGCGGGTGAGGAGGGAGGGGGTGGGGGGAGGTTAACATGACATTGGAGAGTGATGCCATTTGTCTTCCCAATAAACTGTTGCATGTGATCATGTAATGAGTCCTACTGTTCAGGAAGTGTCTGAACACCTGCCTGCTGATAGGAAGCAGTAAATGAATTCCTTATTTTGCTTTGTTTGAGCATGTGGCTTTTCCTTTACTTAGTAAACTGTCTTTATGTCAAACCATGATTTCTCACACTTTTACCTTTTCAATTCTCTGTCTCATCCCACCTGTGGAGAGTGAGCAAGCAGCTGTGCGGTGTTTAGCTGGCTTCCAGGGTTAAACAACAGAATCCCTCCATTTCTCTTTCTTTTATTGAAAAGACAGGAAACTCACTTGCACTGTGTAATTGTGTTTTTAAGGAAAGCAATCAAGAGCTGGGAATGAACTACACTTGTCAGTTGCATTCTAGAGCTATGACTAGATTTAAAATGTGCCAGATGTACATATTGTTCACAGATGTTGTCTTTCAAATCTTTCTATGATATCTATTTTCTTTCCAACATTTACAGAATTTATAACTGCAGCGAGAGTTGATCAAAATGACTCTAGTGTAGAACTCATACTAGTATAATAGCTCTTAGTTTTAAGCTATGCATAATGGAATCTATGCCAGAAAAAAAAATAAAAATCTTCACATAATGCTTTAGACTGCATAGATGGCTGTGTTTGATCTAAGAAGATGTATTTAAGGAGAAAATGCTGACAGAAATAAAGTATTTATTTTCTGCATTTTTCTTTACAAAGCAGTAAAAGTCTGAAATGTCACTGTTTGAGGAGGAGAATATGCAATGAGCAAAACCTGTCACCTGCGTGGTTCTATTGTAAAATGAAAGACCAAAGCTGTATTTGGAAAGACTCGGGGGGGGTGGGGGTGGAGGACAACAAATAATAATAATAGTAGGAAAAGAAAAAGAAAAAGAAAAAGAAGAAAAAGAAAAAGAAAAAGAAAAAGAAAAAGAAAAAGAAAAAGAAAAAGAAAAAGAAAAAGAAAAAGAAAAAGAAAAAGAAAAAGAAAAAGAAAAAGAAAAAGAAAAAGAAAAAGAAGAAAAAGAAAAAGAAAAAGAAAAAGAAAAAGAAAAAGAAAAAGAAAAAGAAAAAGAAAAAGAAAAAGAAAGAAAAAGAAAAAGAAAAAGAAAAAGAAAAAGAAAAAGAAAAAGAAAAAGAAAAAGAAAAAGAAAAAGAAAAAGAAAAAGAAAAAGAAAAGAAAAAGAAAAAGAAAAAGAAAAAGAAAAAGAAAAAGAAAAAGAAAAAAGAAAAAGAAAAAGAAAAAGAAAAAGAAAAAGAAAAAGAAAAAGAAAAGAAAAAACCGCTACCACCAACAAAAGAATCTTAAATATTATCAACTGATCGATACAGATCTCTAGATCATTTTAGTATTTTGTGTGAATACTTGCAATTCATAGCAAACAGACAGAAAAAAAACTGTTCAAGGGACAGATTAAATATAAATATGAATATAAATATGTATATGCATATGTTGTATACATGTATCTGAGTTTAAACTTCAGTGCTGAAACCTTAACACTATGAAGTTTTGGACAGATGGAGAAAAACAACATACTCTCTCACCTGTATCAAGGAGGATCTGTTTCCTTACTTACTTAGATTTTGCTCATATCCCATGAGATCTATTACAGAGTCACAGCTGATTTGGCAATTGCTGAATAGCTGGCTTCTGTGCCAAAAATGTATGTAGTCTGACATGCTCCTGAAATCCAGGTGGAAATGGACAGTCTGGCTTTGTCTATTATGATTAATTAAAAAAAGAAAAAAAAAAAAAAAGCCAGGGGCCAGTCCCAGACTCTGAAATCTAAAGTGGTACAGATTGACTTGTATTTACATTATTTGGGGTAATACACTCAATGACACTTTTATTCTAGAGACTTAATTTGAATGGCTCTATTCTAAGCTGGAAAGTCAAACAGCAAATACGTTGTGCAAAAACAATTCTCAAACTTTTACTTTGGATATATTTTCTTTCTTTTCTTCAGAAGAAAAGATGTGCTGAGACTTCTGTAGTCTTATTCAAAAAAGTCAACCATGGTATGATACCATACATATAAATAAGAACACCCAGAAGAATTTGGTAGGATACTGGAAATAAGAAATTACATAACATGTTATATCTACATATACATGTACACACACACACACACATATATCAATATACATACCAATACACATTTTTATAGATGTAAAAAGAACCCATACAGGTGCAGATATACACACAGCATTATATAAACATACAGGTGTACCTATTTTTTGTTGTTGTTGTTGTTTTTGTTAAAAAGCTGTCACTGAACTAAAGTAAAGTCTGCTACTAGTTTTTGTGCCTTGGTGAAGTCCTCCAGCAGGAGGCATAAAGAATGGGAGACTTCTCTTCTACCTTGAGAAAAACTATCTGGGGTTGCGCAGCCTTGGAACATTTCTGGAGTAAAGAATGCAATAAGAAAAGGAGACAAAGACTTCATATAGTATATGGGGTCACTGAGAGGAAATGTTCTCATGAATTTCACACAGCATTTCAGTAACTGTACAGATGGTGACAAGAAGAGTGTTGCAAAGGTCTCTGTGAAGCTGTCTTATGCTTGATTCTCTGAAACTCCGCAAACTGGTTCTAAAAAATTATTTTACCCAACAGATTTGTGGTCCTCTGTGACCAGTATGATCCATTATTATTGATATTAATTATCATAAAACTATGACAAAGCCTCTATTAGCCATATTACTTAGTTGTAAAAGATTGTACACTTAGACCATTTCTACATCTTTGGAAAGAGTTTATGCACATTATATAAACATTTTAAAGTATGCACAGTTTGGTCAATTCTGCAGCAGAAGCTATCTGGACTAGTCTTTCAGATTGCCAGGCTCTCCATGTTAATCAACACTTTTAAGCATACAAATGGTGCTTATCAGTTGCTGAAAGCACACTGGGAGCTGCCTGGGGAAGAGCCATTGCAATCATCTGAAATTATCACCCAGAGAGTATATGTAATAACACATTAAATAATTTATTGTGAAGGCAGGTAGGAATTCAGCTGATCATTTTGTCTCAGGTTGGTCCATTTTCTTGTCTATGCATATGACTAGCTGGGGAGTTACTGGAACGTTCAGGAAATTATTGATGAAGCAGACTAAATGTGCAGGCACAGCATGATTCTGAACTACACCATAATTGTTAACTATAGGACAATCTAAAATTTCTTTTTTATATTGCACTAATTATTTAATTTGCATACCTCTTTTTGCAATTTGAAATGCCCTAAGATATCTTTCTGTGCTCTCCAGCTGTTGTTCCAAAATGTGAGTCCCGTGTTGGTCCAGTCACAATTTTCAGACCTATTCAGATGTTCTGCATATCCTAGGACATCTCAAATGGTACCAGACACAAATGTTTAGACAAATTATTTGAATTTCCATGGACATTAGTGAAGAATTAGATACCTATATGTAGCCTGGATGTTTGCTAGGCATGCATATTTAGGTACTTATGAGATGAATCTCATCCTAGAAGACTCCTTGCAAGAGCAGGAAACAAGCACGCAAAGCTTAAGAAACATTTAGATTAATATTCTTTGAATCAATTTTTATGTAGTACATGCTATCTAGTGAAACCATGAAAATGTGTGTGCTAAAGAAATTTGTTTCATGTTGCATTCAGTTCTTTATGATTCACTACTCCATTTGAAAGTTTCTGCTTTTAAAAATATATCTGTGGTTTTGTAAAGTTGTAAGTGAGCTCACACCTACAAGGCAAGACACCTGGTGTCCAGTACCCACTTCTTATGGCCTTAGGCATGTTAGTTAATTTCTATGTGAATAGATTCCTATCCTTTGTCAGGATTTCTTTTTCAGAAGTCCACTATCAAAATCTTAGACACTTGCTACTGTGGAAAAAGAAGCCTATGACAATTTTAAGTGCTTAGCAATAGATACATTACTGAAAGTCTTAATATTATTTAGGAAGACATAAAATAATTATTATTTGTACCTGGTTCTATAATCTCTACCATATGATAAAACTACATGTATCATTAAGAACATTCATTTTTGATATGTATGTATTATGCTGTAATACTGTGGTACTGTGGTTCCTTTTTTTTGTTTTGTTTTTTCTCCCTCTTTTTACTCTCTTAAAGATATGAGTATATATATATGTATATAGCTTATAATAATGTTTTTGAAATACAAAATGCTGGAAAGGGGAAGGGGAAGGAAAAAAGAAGCAACCAGCCCAAATGATTACTTTGACTCTATTTACTTTAAAACCAAAGATATATTCCTAAATCTTAGTAATTATTATTTTTGTTATTATTTTATAATCTGAAGAAAGAATTAAAAAGATGTGGGGAAAAAGAGAAAAAGTATTTCTTTGCACAGTGAATCAAGAAGGCTATATGCATGACAGGTCAAAGGTTCATGTCTACCTATTAAACTCCTCATTGCAGAAATCAAAATCAAACAGATGGTAATGAGATACAAGAGATATAAAGGTCAGTCTAATGAACTTTTTTTGTTTGTGCTGTACTGAGTTTACCAAACAAATTGAAGTTGACTTCCCTGCTTCCCTGCCTGTTGAGACTGCAGTGCTGAACTGGTCTGACTGTTTAAATGTTTCATAAGTTTTAGGTAGTGGAAATACATATCCACATGAAAAATAAAAGATTTAGTTGCGACATGTTCATATAAACTGAGGCAACAAATGACAGAACCCTGTCTTATTCACCTCCATAGTTTCACTGTCTTGGATCTTAAAACAAAATGGCAACTCATAATAAAACTAATTACCTGGCTGAATTATAAAATGGCTTTTGAAGGATATGCTGTAACTGAACTATAAATATTAATTTATAAGATGCTGTATTAAGCTATAATAAGAAACACTAAAGAGTAACTAAATTGAACATATAACAACACAAATATTTTAGTGTATACATAAGAATATTCTTATTCGTTGTGAGTAAATTAAATATATTTATTTATTTATTTTATGGTATAGAAGTATCATTAATTTTGCCCTACTGAGCAAACACTAGGAATAAATTCAAAGATCCTCTTCTTGAATACTTGGAGTTAGTACTTCACATGTGAAACACATTTCTGATGTGCTTCCTGTTAAAAGGAGACTATTTCTTGTCTCCAACTTCTGTAAATCTATTTAAAAATGAATCTTAAAAAGCATTGCACTCCAAAATAGTCATTATATAATTTGTAAAAGATTTTTTTTAAAAGATGTTCTGAATCTTAACACTGATCTGGTACTTTAAAGAAATAGTCAATTTGGGGGAAATAACTAATATGATTAAAATAAAGTTAGTATATGTTGAAAAATGCACAGAAAGGAGTATTTTAACTTGTTTTATATTGAAAAAACTATGGAGAAAAAATGAGCAATCAAGTGAGATATGTACAGATCAACAGCATTTAGCTGATGAACTCTAAATAAATATCTCATATTTGGGCGATTAAAAAAGAATACTTAGAATACAAATTGATAAATTGCAGTGTCTAGGTTTGGTCCTGTAATTTTTTATCATAGTTACAATAGCATTTGATATTATGGCTACTATGGCTACTACGAGGCCATTGCAATACTTACATATCCATGTTACCTCAGTGAGAAACTCCTATGTATTCAGATTTGGTTACAGAAATTGCATGTATTCACATGAATTGATACTGCAGTTTCTCCAAGCTCATAAAATGTTTGTTTCTATGAAAAACTCACTGAAGTTCCATGCAAGAAAATGAATTCCACCATTCAAACCAGCAAAAACTCATTAAGAGACATATCAATCCACTTAAACCAAGGGTTTTAAGACATTTATTTCAGTAATGTTCCAGGATATGATTCAACAGAGATTTACAGTGTTATAGTTCATTATCTGAGGTTAGTCAAATTTCAAGGAACTGTAGTATTATTACAAAATAATTACAAAATTGGAGGTTGGAAGAGACCTCTCGATGCCATGTGGTCCAACTCCCCTGGTCAGGCAAGGCCACATATAGCAGGTTTCCCAGAAGCACGTCTAGATGGCTTTTCAGTGTCTTCAAGGAGGGAGACTCCTCAGCCTCTCTGGGCAATCTATTCATGTGCTCCGTCACCATAACATTAAAAATTGTTTCCCTGTGTTCAGATGGAATCTCCCATATTTCAGTTTGTGCCAATTGCTTCTTGTCCTGTTAATTTATATTTAAGATTCCTATCTCTCTCTGGAATTAGTCAAACTTTATAGTAGTAGAAAGGCAGGGAACAAAAAAGACACAGAGACAAACTTTTGAAAAACAAGCTGTAATGAAACAAAACAAACCAACCTACTATTATCAACAACAAGCTCATTCCCATTCCATAAAAATTGTTAAGTACTTATTGATTAAATGATTAGGCATTAATTATTAAGAAAAATGAAAAAATCAAACAACTGTAGACTTCTTTTTACCATTATAACTCAAAACTGAATAATTATGAAATAGTAAACTCTTTAATTTTAATCTTAAAAATTGACATTCTATGAACAGTAGGGAAGAAAACACAAACAAACAAAACAGGCTTCATACAAATTTCAGTTATATACTTCATTCAATATTCAGCTATTAACCTACTTTCTCTCAGTTGCTTATGAGACTCTTGTCAAATCTGGTAAAAATGGCAAAGGTACAGAAGTTATTTATATGAGGAGGACAGGTAATTAATGTGGAAAACAAGCATATAGTTACCAGTACCCAGGCAGTGCGATAGCTTATTCTTAAGTCTCGTATAATTGCATAAATAAGCAACTCCATCTCCCCACTCCCCCAAACAAAAGACCGAATAAGATCAGCAACAACCAAATCCAAAACTCACAAGTTAAATAGGTTACAGTAACATATCTCTAATTATCATCTTAACAATTCCTGCTAAAGGTGTTAAAATGTCGTGTTCCACATCATTGGTCAGTCAGAGTGTTATAACTATTTCAAGGAAATGAAGTAAAAATAAATAAGTAAATAAAAATTTTGCACTAATTTATCAAGGAAAACTTGAGATTAATCGAGACAGTTGAAGGTTCCACGCTTTAGAGAAGAGGCTCACAGAAAGCAGGAAATATGTTTATTAAGAACAGTGTTTTACCCTAACATAATAACAAAAAAAAAAAAAAAAGTTTTTTAAATAACACTGTCATCATTTAAAGGGTAGGAATTTTATCTTTTCCTCTTCTCTTCTCTTCTCTTTTCTCTTCTCTTCTCTTCTCTTCTCTTCTCTTCTCTTCTCTTCTCTTCTCTTCTCTTCTCTTCTCTTCTCTTCTCTTCTCTTCTCTTCTCTTCTCTTCTCTTCTCTTCTCTTCTCTTCTCTTCTCTTCTCTTCTCTTCTCTTCTCTTCTCTTCTCTTCTCTTCTCTTCTCTTCTCTTCTCTTCTCTTCTCTTCTCTTCTCTTCTCTTCTCTTCTCTTCTCTTCTCTTCTCTCCTCTCCTCTCCTCTCCTCTCCTCTCCTCTCCTCTCCTCTCCTCTCCTCTCCTCTCCTCTGCTCTGCTCTGCTCTGCTCTGCTCTTCTCTTCTCTTCTCTTCTCTTCTCTTCTCTTCTCTTCTCTCTCTTTTTTTTTTTTTCTGTGGGGGGGGTGAAGTTTTTTATCACTGTGCTTGTTTCTTTAAGAAATAGCCTAAGAAATACTTTTATATGTGTTTAGAATAGCTGTATGTGTTCTTACAAATCCAATTTATTCACTGATATATTTAAAATTACGATATCAAAATATTGCTACATTCTTTACTCAGCTAAGAGCTTCTCATGTTTGAATTTTAATTCAATTTTTCATACTGCAGTATCTATATTCCATACTTCTCAATGTATACAGTAGCAAAGTAGTCATTTTCTAATGATGTAAAAGTATTTTAATCATTTCTGTATGTTTGCTTTTTTTCCCCTCTAATTAGCTAAAAATAGAGATAAATATTAAACAATTAAAATTGTCTTAAGTAAGGTTAGGGTGGCCTATGGACATAGAATTCATAGGGAGGCTGTGCTTTTGAAGGGAAGAACAAGTAGCTGATCAGCTTTTGGGATCACTGAAATTATAATGTCTCCAAAAATTGTAGAAAGCACGGTATATATCAGCTAATAATACTTTAAAAGAGATGAATTCCTTGAACTATGGAAAATTTGTAATGCTTCTGTGACATTAAAACAAATGGTAACAAAAGCCAACAAAAGCTGTTGCTCTCTATATAGACTGTAAGTAATTGATTACTACTTTTTTCTTATTTAAGTATGCTCGCTTTGGATCAGTCAAATTTTGTCAGTATGCCATATCTTGCAAGACTAACAAACATGCAATATATTTTAATTCTTAGAAAAATAATCTTCCTCGAGGAAAAATACTCCTTTATAGCTTTCAAACACATTAATCTTCAAATTTAATCATAGAAGGGTATGGGTTGGAAGCAATCTTAAAGATCATCCAATTCCAACCCCTCTGCCATAGACAGGGACACCTTCCACCACACCAGGTTGCTCAAAGCCCCTTCCAACCTGGCCTGCAACACTTCCAGGGACAGGGTATCCACAACATCTTTGGGCAAACTGTTCCACTGCCTCACTACCTTCATAGTAAAAAGTTTCTTCCTTATGTATAATCTAAATCAACCTCTTTTTATTATTATTTTTATTTTTTTAAGACACAAAAGGATCATGGTTAATCATATTATATTAATATGTGAGGGAAAAAAAATCACCTGTAATTATTTTATTTTCACTTAATTAGATAAAATCAATATTTCTGAACTTCATTTTCAAAGATGCACTTTTTGTTGTTTCATCACCATATACAACTTAAAGGTCAAAGCAAATGGAATCCTATCTGGATCCTGCCACAGAGTTTAATTTTTCCATTAAGTACAATGAGATTTGCATTTAATCCATTATCAGTAAGGAAGTTCTTTGTCCAGCAAATTTAGACACAAAATTGTTTAAAATAAGATTTTCTTATTAAAATATGAGTTAGTATAATTCACCCTCATAGAATGTGGTTGATTAAAAAATAATGAAAAAGCCCATTGAGAAGAGAAATAAAAGACTGTCTCTTGGCTTTGAAATTAATTTAATGTTTGTTTAATGAAATTAGAATTTTACTTTTCTAATAATTTTTTTGACTTTTAAAATTAACTTAATGTCTAGAATGGATATGATATTGGAATAAAGAAATGAATTTCAAGTAATGAATTAAGTCTTTTCAGTTTAACTAGGCTTTTTATATACAAGAGTTTTTAAGAAACACATTTCCCCATGTATTTTCACGAACTGATCTTCACAAATACTGGGTGATTCTATAGGTTAATTTTTTATTCTTTTTTTTTTTTTTTCTTCAGGATCTATTATCTGCATCTGTATAACGACATGTAATAGAGATCATAATAGATGTATGATTTATTCTGTTAAATTAAATGAAATATAAAATAAATAAATAAATAACAAAACAAAGAAAAACTATAAATCTTCCATCAGGTCTACTTGATGAATTTCTAGTATAAAAGACATATTTACTTGATTATAAACAGCTGAAATGGCCATATGGCTGAACGATCAGCCAGGGAACAAAGTAATTGTCCCATGGATAACAATAATGTGAATACTGTCTTGAAATATTCAGTTGCATTTCCAAGTTTAAGGTATTCTGTCATCCTGTAATTTCTCAGTGGATTTTCACCAGCTTCTAACTTATTACTGAACGTTGCTATGTTATTCTTTGTAGTGTTTTCTTCAACCACATGTATTCTAATTAAAAGTTGATGTAGTACAAGAAAACACTATTTATAGTTGCATACAGGCAGTTACTCAATCTTATAGTTATTATATGTAGGCATATTCTTATCTTTCTCTGCTTTTAATTGCTTACACTTTCATCGGTATCTATCATATTGAATTATAAAAAAGAATTTTCACATTCATTAGCTATAAATAATCACTTCTACTTAGTATTTTCAGTGAGGATAACTGCCCCCACCCAAATACATATATATATATATATATATTCCTGATTATTTATTTTATTTTATTTTATTTTATTTTATTTATTTTATTTTATTTTATTTTATTTTATTTTATTTTATTTTATTTTATTTTATTTTATTTTATTTTATTTTATTTTATTTTATTTTATTTTATTTATTTTATTTTAATTTTATTTTATTTTATTTTATTTATTTTTTGGTTAAATAAGGGAGAGAAACTGAATAATCCTGTCAATGCATGCAGCTAATGCGGGCTTTTAAAAATTTTCCTTTTCATCATGGTTAAAAAGCACAGGCTTGTAAAGAAGAATAAAGAATGTTATAACTTGATTACCTGTCTATTGCTGTATAGCTATTTATTGCTTACAGAGAAAATTATTTTGATTGTTAGAAAACATATAGAATATTTTTCATTATTTCCTCCTCCCTCCTTCCTGCATCCTTAGAATGAAATGTGATTCTCTGTAATTTCAGCATGTTTGTATTTAAATACCTCGACAGACTTCACATCTAACTCTCAAATTTAATTAAAGTAATCTTTGATCGTAGGGTAAAAAAAAAAAAAAAGGAAAAAAAAAAAAACCTTTGGGAGAGAATAAGAAAACATTGCTAAATTTAAAATGTCACATAGATTGGAAGTTACAAGGTCTATGAAGGTGAGGTAAAAATGTGTAAGCTTCATTTGAAGAGATTAAAACACAACTAGAATTAAATATACAGATAAATTCAAAAATGGTTTTCCATTTTTAAAGGAAAAATAGAACCTAGATACCCATTTGGAAGAACACAGAAGTTACAGAAAGTCTGAAGACATAGATGCAACAGTAGGTAGCAAAGAAAATACAAGGTTTTTATGCCCTTGTGACAGAAAAGATACCTATAGGTTTTGAAATATATATGCAATTGCAGAAGGCCAATGGAAAAGCAATATCTATGTAGATGTTTACATGGAAGTTGATTATCGACCATTACAAATGTTATTACATCTACTTGAAAAAATAGCAAGATCATGAGAAATTTGGATTTAAAAAAAATATAAATAAAATAAAAAATATTAAAGAAATAGGCAATGAAATAGTCATTAATCTGATACACTTAAGAGGTGATCCTATAGACATTAAAAAGGTTCTTATGAACATCTGAAGTTAGCTTAAAGCCAATAGTTGTTTGACATCAAGCAGAAAAAAACCCTCAAGGTCACTGTGAACAGGTTTTTTCTCAGCTTGATTTTTCATAGCAGAAGGAAAAAATATTTATAATTATAGCAGATTTATATTCAGCTACTTGGGTAAAAAGCATTTGCATCATTGCTGAATATATAAAGTAGACAAAATAAGAAAAAGCTTGTCTCCATCCTTCCATTTTGAGTGGAAATTAATGTCTCCATCACTAATTTCCTATTAATGTACGTATTAGAGCAAGGAGACATTCCACAGTACAACTCTGATACTATCTTCTTTAAAGAATAATATATACCGAAGTAGACACTATGTATTTAACATATGACCTTCACTCTCTTGTTTGAGACTACTCTGGTTTTAGACTTAGCAGGACATTCTGAATAAAGGTTACAGCAGACCATGTGAAGTTTGAAGACCATGTAAAACTACAGGTGCAAGCAGGACCAAACAGCAATCAATTCATTCTCCACATTCTTTTCTTTCAGAGTCTTCCTAGGTGCTTTCTTTTCTGACATTGTATGAAAGCTTATTTGCTGCCATTTTACTCAGCCAGTGTGCAGTTATTAAAAGTTACTCTCAGTTTGCAAGGAAGAGCACTGTGACCATAACCTCTCTTTCAAGGAAACCTTTTAATTCTCATTCAGTTCTCGTCTTTAAACTGAGGTTGGACCTACATCAAGAAAGAATAATATCTTCATGCCCTCAGATATAACCTCTTCATTTTTCCCTACCACCTGTAGCATTCAATCCCTGTCCCAGGTGTACAGCAAGGTCAAAATCATGGTTCCTCCTACACTATTACTCACATATGTTCTCATTGTGGGAATCCTATGGCATTTCTGATCCAGATTATATAGTCTTTCAGGTTGTGTGACTAAACTACAGATGAAAAGTTTTCCATGAAAAAGATGGTGTCAGGGCTTCAAGTTCCCTCTGGAAATCTCAGAAGCTTAATGTCCTTCATTTGTTGCAGGTTGTCTGAAATTTCAAGTAATCTTTTCCGTACCAATGAGATTTTGCCTAAGGATTTAGAGAGGTTTTTTTTTTTTTTTCCCATTCTCTGGAAATGTTGGAATTTGCATTCAATAATACATTAAATTACAAGTTTAAAAGTTGGACTTTTGTCTTGGGCTGTTTATCTCTAAATCCAAATTAGAATGTCACTATAATTATGTTTTGATGTCTTAATTCCCAGTATATTTATTAGATATGGATTAAATGACTTTCTAAAAATTGTTTCTTCTGTTTTGAAGTACAGTTCATAAATCTCAAATAAGTAGGTTTTATAGAATCACTTAGGTTGGAAAAGAATTCTAAGATCATCTAGTCCAAATCTGTAGTTTGATTTGGTATATTTAGAATTCAGGTGGGGTAGCAGATTAAACTGATTATTACTGAAGATAAGAAAACCAAACAGTTCATTACAAAAAAAAAAAAAAATATTCGGGACTTTAGGACCCTCAGCTCTGTATTCAGTTTCATATTTTCCATTAACTCAGCATTTTCCATATTTTATGAAGTGAAGTTTTTTTGTTGTTGTTTTGTTGTTTTTACGTTGAAATGAATCTTTCTGAATTATCCAACATGCTAAAATTTGATATAGAGCTATGTCAAACTAACGAAAGCAAAGCCACACAAAATGTAAAAACAGTAAAACAACTCACACCTTTTTCACCAAAGTTCTTGGCTTTAACAGAGCCTGAATCAACACACTTAACGGAGAGCCATTTTACTTAGGCTATGTCAGATAAATATGTAGAAATACAGTCAAAAGATTAAGTGCTTTCAAAGGAGACACTGCTGTTATTTCTTTCTTCCTAACCTGAAGAACTATATATGAACACCTACACATACCCACATAAACACATATATGTATATAAATATCTATATTTGAATTTGTATTGCAAAATAATGCACAAACAAATGTTCCATTTAGAGTAATACTGCAATAAATTTTAAGATTGCAAGGTATGATTAGGATGTTTCCACTTGTAAACTTCCTATTTTATGTCCATTCTTTTCTGTTCGAATTAATGTCATTTTAAGATTAAGATTAAATATATGTGGGGCTAGAAAGGCCTGTAAAAAAATAATAAAAAAACACCCCACAACCAACTCCCAAATATTCCATCTCAGCCTTGCCTATTACTAAATTTAAAAGAGAATTATAATACCCAACCTAATATCAAATTGGATATTAGGAAGGTGTTCTTCACTGAGAGGGTGGCTGGGCACTGGAACAGGATCCCTAGGGAAGTAGTCATGACACCAAGCCTGCTGTAGTTCAAGAAGTGTTTGATCAATGCTCTCAGACATATGGTTAAATTTTTAAGTAGTCCTGTGTAGAGCCATGAGTTAGACTCAATGATCCTTGTGGGTCCCTTCCAACTTGTGATATTCTATGATTTTCTGACTTTATTGTAACTAAAAAAAAAAAAACAGGAAAAACCCATTCTTTCAAATTTCGTATTCTCAGACAGTCATTTGAACATAGTAAAATAATAAAATAAACTTAAATTCTAATGATATCAAATAAAAGGCTATTCTATCCTCAGAAAGCAGACATATTATTTCTGGTGTAACCTCTCCAACACCAAAATGAGGGGGATACTAATTCCCCTCAACTTGCTGGTTCTCCTCATCCTAATGTAGCCCAGTATACACTTCACTATATCTGCAGTGAAAATACACTTGGGGCTTACATTCAACTTCATTAACACAGAGGTCCTTTCCTAGAAAGCCACTATTCAGCCATTTCATTCCCAGTCTGTACTCATACAGCCAGTCACTCCAAGGCAAAGACCTTTACAGTTCTCTAAATTGAACATGAGGTTTCTATTGCCCTAGTCCTCAGATTTATCACTGTCTCTTCAGACTGAAGCTCTACAATTCAGAATGACAGTTGCTCCCCTTAATCATAGTATCATTCAAAACTCATGAATTCATCTTCATTAAACAGTTGGGGGCAGACCACAAACCAGGACATCAGGAACCTCCATGATGACAGGGATGGGTTAAGGCCATGCTGGGACATCAGTCTGCAGGGTGGGGTGAGGATCAAGCCCAATGTGGGGAACTGGGACCAGACACAGTCCTGGCTCTATGTGGCACTGAATGGAAGTGTGGCATTAAACTATGAAGGCACATTTTGTGGGTTGTAGATACAGGTGCAGTACTCCCTTGAAAAAGCATTAGGCAATATGCTTATAGTACAAAATATCTGAGGGTCATAATCTCCAGTATTAGGCTACTGATCATCCATAGTTTTTATTTGTTTGTTCCTTTGTCACACTTTGAAAAACAAACAAACAAACAAACAAACAAAACACTACCATTGTTTTTTTGTTTGTTTGTTTGCTTGTATTTGGTTTTGCTTTTCGTTATTTATTTATTTCCCCTTAGAATTAATTTGGAGAGGGTTGTCCCTAAGCAGCATGAACATGGGCTGTCCACTGTAGGACAGATATCAGACCTTGCCCTCCTTTCTTTCACAATGTAGACATAATTATATAGACTTCCTTTACACCCTTGGATGTCCAGATTAATATTTATTCAGATAACAATGAGAACCTTTCCAGTCTGTTCAGATCATTTACAAAGACTGGAAATCTAGTTCCAGAGAAAGTGAGGGATGAACCAAGTATAAATCTTCCCTTGCAAACAATTTGAGTATTTTTCACTTGTCATGCAGGGTTAACTTTTTTATTGTTCATCTGCTTAAAGACCTGTACAGATAATGAGTTTGCAGTTAGAGACTCAGGCACAGGTAGAAGGTATCTTGGCACCTAAATATACCAGACAGCTTTTTAAACTAGTAGGTACATCCAAATAGTCTATTCACTATCTATCTCTTGTGTCAACAGGAGGCCTGTGACACACCTTGTTCATGGCTCTTTTAAGTAGTCTGTTGTTGTGGCTGAGACAAAGAATATAGGAATATATATAGAATACAGAATATATACACTTATATAGAATATAGAATATATACACTTATTCCTCAAAAGTGTGTCAAACTTATTTTATACAACGTGCTAGTTCTGATATCCTAACAGGTTACTCATTCAAATAAGACTGTGCAAATGTCAATGTGAACCGTATTGATATATATGTTCCTTACACAAGAAAAGTGGGAAAGAAACATGAAATTATAAATCATGTAAATTTCATAATTATAAATGTTGAAAAATCATCTATTTGTCCTTGTTATCATTATTATCAAAATATTTCACCATATTGAACCTTTACTCACTGTTTAATTGAAGTATTTGCATGTAGTATATACTTTCCTACACATATGAGATTACTCATAGAACCGGAAGTGGTCATAGAGTTCTACATGAACCCTGAGGTTTACACCAAAGTTTGTCCAGAAGCAATATTTTCATTATCAAAATATAATATCAAATTAAGTATTTCAGTGCCCAAATATTACAGTTCTATGGTTATGTGATCAGGAATCAGTTGTCAAATTTCCTAATATGTCATCATAAATTAAAAATAATATATTCATTGTCCCACTGTACAGAAGAGATATGCTCAAAGAGTCATGGAAATAAGATTATACTGATCACATTTGACCTCTGATAGAATCATTTCATCAGTCCTTCAGTGCAAGTTTTATCCTCTGCCTTAATTAATTTGTCTGTGTTGCTTTCATCTCCTTTACTTATGAAGCTTAGAAAGTCCTGCCCATTCCTTGCCTATTTTCTGTCCTCTACCACAATTTTTTTCTTCTAGTTCTCCACTTAAAATCAGTGGAGATGTGGCAATAATATCTTCAGACAGGATGGACGCCTTTGTTCTCCAGAACAGATTTAGCACTATGGTGTTGGAGTTAACAGGAGAGTATAGACCATTACAAACTTTTAACATGTTGTGATTTAACCAGGGTGGCAGCTAAGCACCACACAGCCGATTGCTCAATCTCCCCAGGTGGGATGGGGGAGAGAATCGGAAAGGTAAAAGTGTGAGAACTCATGGGTTGAGATAAAGACAGTTTGCTATGTAAAGCAAAAGCTTTACTAGCACAAGCAAAGAAAAACAAAGAATTATTTTTGCTACTTCCCACTGGCAGCCACTTCCAGGGCTCATCAGATGTAACAATTTTTTGGGAAGACAAGTGCCATCAGTGCAAACGTACCTTCCCCTCCACCCCCTATCTTCCTCCTTCTTTACCCCAACTTTTGTTGCTGAGCATGTCATCATATGTCTGTTTGGACAGTTTTGGTCAGCTGTCCTGGCTGTGCCCCCTCCCAGCTTCTGGTGCCCCCTCACCCTCCTTGCTGGGAGGGTGGTATGAGAAGTTGAAAAGTCCTTGACTTGGTGTAAGCACAGTTCAGCAACAATTAAAACATTGGTGTGTTATCAACATTATTTTTATCCTAAATCTAAAAAACAGCACTATGCCAGCTACTATGAAGAAAATTAGCCCTATCCCAGCCAAAACCATGACACAACAGTAAAGCAAATCCTTTATAATTATTAAATTAAATTGAAATTGTCATTTCTCCTATGATTTTTTGCCTCTGTAGATAAGGACACCATTAAATTATAACAGATATAAACAAATTCAAATAAAAACAGATAAACCTATAAACAGATTCAAACTTCTAACATTAAAATATAACATTTATGATAAATGTGGAGATGCACTCTAACACTGTGAAGGTAAAATACTAACATATTCAATATCACTATCAAGCACACAGTTCTTGTGCAAGTTTCACAGTTTTCAGGAAATCAGTTCACCTTCAGATTAATTAGTTTTGGCAGTTTGTTGGGATAAACCATGAAATATTAACACTGAAATCAAGAACATTCTTCTGTTGTTTTTCATATATACTTCTGTGATTATTTGCTGTTTCCTTCTAGCAATGTAAAATTGTTTTCTATGGTATTGACCTTTAAGACAACAAAGTCTTTCTAAAGTACTAGAAATAAAATTAAGCTGACATAAGTGATATGAAATTTAAAGGAGCTGATAAGAAAAGATCCTACTGCAGATGTAAAAGCACATAGATTCTTCTATTATCATTGTATTTTTATCATTATTATGTTAAGATTACCAATATAGTCCTTTTCAGTATTAAAAAAGCTTAAATAATCTAGAAAGCAAACTCTTCCTTCAGAATTAATGTAGACTCTTGGGCAGGCAGGATTCCACTTTCTTATCTCTAGATATTTAAATTTTCAGTGACAGTTTCATTTGGGGCCTAGGATGACCTAGGCTATCTTTTCTGTCAATAGATAGATTGATAATCTCCAGAGCAAATTCATTGGGTTTTAGACTAGAGTTTAAAACATTTGCCACATGGAGTCTTCATTTGTCCCAGTGACTCTGAAAAGGAGTTTAGGATGACTAACAGAAATATAGACCAGATAACTCATTTTGGTTATCCATACTTACAGATCTCTACCCAGCTGGCATACTGTAGAGAGCATGAGACATTACTGGGGGCACATGAAAAAGAATATAAGGATAATTAACGTCTTGTTTGTTTGTTTGTTTGTTTTTCCTGAAACAAACAAACAAAAACAGCTAGAGACAGACACATCCATGCTAAATCATGTGAAGGCAAACATTGCAGAATATTTGCTTTATGATTGGTATTTCAATAGTATGTAGTAAATTGGCAGAGGGATTAGATAAAATTCACAACTAATAGGAAAATGAAGATTATTTATATAATAAGAATTTATAATAAGAATTTAGGGCTGTATTCCTTTACACCATGTTTATACATAGAATCATAGAATTTCCCAAGTTGGAAGGGATCCACAAGGCTCATCAAGTCCAACTCACAGTTCTACACATGACCACCCCAAAATCAAATGGTATGTCTGAGAGTGTTGTTCAAATACTTCTTCTACTCCAGCAGGCTTGGTGCCATGACTGCATCTCTGGAGAACCTGTTCCAGTGCCCAACCACCCTCTCTGTGAAGAAACTTTTCCTAACATCCAACCTGATGCAGCTTCATGCAGGTCCTGTTGCTGCTCACCAGAGAGAAGAGATCAGTGTATCAATTGCCACTCCCACTGCCAAGGAAGCTGTAGACTGCAATGAGGTTTCCCCTCAGTCTCCTCTTCTCTAGACTGAACAAAGTGACTTCAGCCACTCTTCATACATCTTGCACAATAGGTCATTCACCATCTTCACAGACTTCCTTTGGACACTCTCTAATACTTTTATGTCTTCCTTATATTGTAGTGACCAAAACTGCATACAGTACTTGATGCAAGGCTGCACCAGTGTAGAGCAGAACAGGACAATCACTTCCCTGACCATCTAGCAATGCCGTGTTTTATACACCCCAGAATACAGTTGGCCCTTTGGGCTGCCAGAGCACACTTGACTCATATTCATCTTGCTATCAACTGGAATGACCAGATCTCTTTTTGCATAGCTATTCTCCCACCTCTCATCCCCCATCTCAGGTGCAGAATCCAGCACTTGCTTTTGTTAGACTTCATGTGGTTGGTGATTGCCCAGCTTTCTAATTTGTCAAGATCTCTCTGCAAGACCTTGCTGCCCTCAAGGGTGTCAAAACCTCCTCCCAATTTAGTGTTGTCTGCAAACTTACTTAGTCCTGTATCCAAGTAATTTATGAAAACACTAAAGAGAACTGACCCTAAAATGAATCTCTGCAGAATCCCACTTGTTTATAGTAAAGCCAATTTACTATAATCCTTTGAGCCCAGTCCTTCAGCCAATTGTTCACCCATTGCAATATTCATTTATGTAAGCTGTATGCTGGACATTTTGCCTAGAAGGATACTGTGAGAAACAGTATCAAAAGCTTTGCTGAAATCCGAAAAGATTATATCAACTTGCTTTCCTTGGTCAACTAGTTGGGTAACCTTGTCATAAAAAGAATTAACATGGCCCAAATAATCTTATTCTGCTTTTATGGTACTTTGCCACAGTTAGAAATGTTCAAAATGCTTCCCTTGATTGATTTTCTGTTTCATTTTTCAAGGATGTTTTCTCTGCATAAACTACAAAAAAGAAATGTTTCTTCAAATTATTTATTATGGTTTCTCTTCTTAATAAGCTGTCAAGACACACAACTTAGCAAAGTGCACTGTTGTGTGTCTGTATTCAAAATATAAATAAATAAATAAAAAGATATATCAGCTGTTTAGTACAGTTGTCGTCATGAAGCTGTATAACTTTGTATAACTTTTTTTTTTTTATCATTAAAGTCCTGCAGTCCTCACAGGTTCTAAGTACTCCGAGACTTTTTCATCAGAATACATTAATGTTTTATGTTGCTCACAGGACAATGGACTGCTTTTGATTTGCTTTTGATATGTTAAGTATTTTCTTGGATGGCAGAAAGAGTATAGATCAACTCAGAGAGTATAATTAATTTAGCAAAATGAATGTCTCACCCTCAGAATTCTCATTTCCTTATATACTTTGCTCTACTGATGCTTAGTTTTATACGTTAGTTCTTCTCTTCATTTAATATGAATTGTGTGAGAGACGTATGAAAGAATTTTCATAATTATTTTGTTTTAGTCAAAATATTATCTAGTTCTATAATTTAAATATATTTATATATCATACTGTGTTGCCTATTCCAGTAGTCATTGTCTTTAATATGTTATTTTAATTAATTAAATGACTTCCTTGATTGATCAAAGTCTCTTGTTCTGCAATCAGACTAATTTTATTTATTTATTTTTTTCTACTCAGTTGTTCAATTCAAATTCACTGCGTATGGCCAAGTCTTCTATAATATCTACACAAAATAAAGGTAAAACATAGTTCACTTGAGTTTATCACACATAAATAATGGTAAACAATGGTGTATTGGTTTACATGGCAAGAGTTTGGCAGCCGGGGCTGCAGAGGTGGCTCTGTGAGAAGAGTCCAGAAGCTGCCCCATGCTAAGGGCCGATTTCAGCTGTCTCCCATGGGGACCTGTCACTGGCCAGAGACAGGTTAATAAGCAATGTTGTTTGCGGCTCTGTGAGAGCCGATTTAAGAAAGGGAAAAAAAAATAAAAAAATGCTGCACAACAACAGATGGATGAGAGGAGTGAGAAATGTAAGAGAACCAGCCCTGCAGACACCAAGGTCAATGCAGAAGGAGGGCAGGAGGTACTCCACACTCCAGAGCAGAAGTTCCCCTGCGGCCTGTGGAGGGGCCCCTGGTGGAGCAGACTGTCCCCCTGCAGCTATGGTGTACCACACTGGAGCAGATCTCCACGCTGCAGCCCGTGGAGGAGCCCATGGTGGAGCAGGTGGATGTGGCCTGGAGGAGGCTGCGGCCCATGGAGAGCTCTCGCAGGAGCAGGCCCCGGGCCGGAGCTGCAGCCTGTGGAGAGGAGCCCACACAGGAGCAGGTGACCTGGAGGAAGCTACTGCTTTGTAGGGGACCCATGTTGGAGCAGTTTGCTCCTGACAGAGGGACCCTATGGTATGAAACCATATTGGAGCAGACCTTGCTCCTGTGGGGAAGCCCACACAGGATCAATTCAGGAAGGAGGGTGTGCCGTGGGAGGGATCCCATGTTGGAGAAGGGGCAGAGCGTGACTGTGAAGGAGCATAGGAGAAGATACATTAGGGACTGACTGTGGCCCCCATTCCCCTGCTCTGCTCAGGGTAGGGATTTAGGAGAGGGTGTATGGGTGGGAAAGTGTTTTTAGTTTGGTTTTATTTTCTCACTGTTCTAGCCTGTTAGTAATAGGCAATAAATTATATTAATTTCCCTACGCTGAGTCTGTTTTGGATGTGTTCGTAATTGGCAAGTGACCTCCCTGTCCTATCTCAACCTTTGAACCCTTTCCATCGTATTTTTTTCCCCATTCTCTTTGAGGAGGGGGAGTGAGAGAGCAGTTGTGGTGGAGTTCAGCTGCCCAGCAGGGTAAAACCAACACAGATTTATATTATTTATTTATTTATTTATTTTAATCAGAGTTTTATAGATAATGGAAACAGAAAAGCTGCTGACATGACTTTATTAAATCATTTTGTGTAGTAAAACATTACACCAACTATTTTAGAGAAGGTGAGAATTGGTAAAAGTATTATGTGATGGAAGTGGTTTATGAGAGGGAGGTTATGCTGTAGACAAAGGTTACCAGAAGCATTTAAGCAATATCAGCCCTAAGGCTGATTCTGTTTAACATAAATGATATTTATTTATTTATTTATTTATTTATTTATTTATTTATTTGGGGGGGGGGGCAAGGGGAGAGACTTGTGGAAAGGAAATTTATTTGTGACACAAAGCTGAAGAAAATTTACTGCTTCAAAGAGAATCAGAAGAGTGGATAGAAAGTGTAAACCTACCTTGAGGAACAGGATAATAAACATGAAATAAAAATCAATATCACAAAATGTGAATAGGAGTATTTTGAGTTTAATAACGAAATGTCTGCTATAAAATGTGGCCTCTGTGGAAAATAGCTGTATGCACAACAATCAGCTTTAATTCAGAAGCATCATTGGCACAGTTATATATTCCCAGTTCAAGTCTGATAATAAATTTTCTCCTCATGTCATGAATTTTCATTTTATCCCAGGTGTTACTCAGGCTAATTCTTTAGGTTCATGTTTTAGGTTCAATTCTTTGGTTCATGCTCCACTCTTTACCAACAATCAATGTGGAAGGTAGGTAAAATTGGAAATGTTCAGGTCTCTACTTGATTAAAATGTAACTGTTTCCACTGATGGGCCATGAGTTTGGATACATATCTTTCCCCACAGCTGTGATGTTTCCCAGATTGAGCACTAGGTCTACACCCTGCCATACTCTGCAGTTTCTGAGTTCTGCTCTACTGCTCACAACTGTGAATTAAGACACCCTAGAAAAACTTGTGTTTTGTTTGTTTTCAGCCTAGGAAAATAAAGACAAGGGGCTTACTAGTATGTACGTGTGCACCAGGATTGTTAGGGGTTGCAAAACAATAGGAATTATGAGAAAACAGTATGGAAAAGTGCATCAGGACTGTTAGGGGTTGCTGAACACAGCTGACCAGTGGAGGTGAGGCTGGAGGTGAGGCTGACACAGCTCCATGTCACCAGGAGCTTTCCTCTGAAGAAACAGAATCATATATATATATTCTGTTAATATATACATGTATTAATGAAAGAGGTTATTTGGGTTGCTGGCAATTAACGGAAGCTCAGCTCAATGACTCTGAAGGTCTTCTCCAGTTATAAATTGTACTATAAAACATAGGTCTGTCTTAAAATAACCTTTGTTAAACCTTGTACAATGAGCTGTACAAGGTGTATGTGTTACTTTGGAAAATCTGGTATTTCTTATTTATTTATTTATTTATTTATTTTCCTCTTCCTACGTGGTTCAGAATAAATTTTCTGGAGACTTAATTTTAGCGTTAACTGTGCTACCAATCAATATCACTGTTACATTTGTGCAGCACGAAGGAGGAGAGCATCGTTATTCTTTTAATATATCAACATACAAACTACTTTTAAATAATTAGTTGGGTTTATAGGTTGTTCTGGAAATGAAAGTTTCTTCCCATTTTGTGTTATGCTTTATATTTTATCATATTTCAAATCCAAGATGCCTTTATAAAATTCTAGGATTTAAAGAAAATAAATACAAACAACAAACCCACAATATATTTATATTTCATCTTAAAGACCATTAGTTTATGCATCTTCGTAAATAAAGCATTCTATGTTTCTTGTAGAATAGTATTTCCACAGATAAGTTTTATTCATTGTACTAAATGTACCTTTCCCTTAGGAATAAAAGGAAGAAAGCTTCCTATAGTTACTTCTCCCTTTTTACTTTTGCCTGTGTTTACTTTAATCATTTAGAAACTAAGAAACTGACATCCTACTAGACTCAAGACTAATTCCCTTAGAAACTGAGATTAAATGATGGACAGGGCATGCGGGAAAGTACTAATTAAATTGCATTCAAGTGAACTGACTAGAATGGTTGCCTGCAGATTGCTCCTTAATTCCAGCATAATCAAAAAGCAAGATCACATATAAAGAATTACTGTCAGCAGTGGCGGGACTGGATCTCAGGATGATAGCTTCAAATAAACGTTAAGTTTTGCCTGTGCTTTATGAAGCAATGTACAGAAACTGCTGCAAATGTTAATGGAGCTTTCCAAAATTAGTAACTGAGATCTAAATTGAAGCTCATTCAAGTATGTATGTTCAGCTCAAGCAGACTACCAGAATGTATATGCGCACATGGTTAAAAACTATGTAAAACTATCAGTATAAACATATATCATAGAATCAAAGAATCATACAACAGCTTGGGTTGGAAAGGACCTTAAAGGCCATAGAATCATTAAGGTTGGAGAAGACCTCCAAGATCATCTGGCCCAACCATCCCCCTACCTCTAGTATCACCCACTAAACCATGTCCCTAAGAACCATGTCCCACCTTTCCTTAAAACCTCCCACGGACGGTGACTCCACCACCTCCCTGGGCAATGCATTCCAATGCCTAACTACTCTTTTTGAGAAGAAATGTCTCCTAATTTCCAACCTGAACCTCCCCTGGTGCAACTTGAGGCCATTCCCTCTAGTCCTATCACTAGTTACCTGTGAGAAGAGGCCAACCCCCAGAGCCTCACAGCTTCCTTTCAGGTAGAGAGCAATAAGGTCTCCCCTGCAGACTAAACAATCCCAGCTCCCTCAGCTGCTTCTCATAAGACTTTTGTTCCAGACCCTTCACCAGCTTTGTAACCCTTCTCTGGACATGTTCCAGGGCCTCGATGTCCTTCTTGTAGTAAGGGGCCCAAAACTGAATACAGTACTCGAGGTGCAGCCTCACCAGAGCCAAGTACAGAGGGGAATGATCACCTCCCTGTTCCTGCTGGCTACACTGTTCCTGATACAAGCCAGGATGCCATTGGCCACCTTGGCCAACTGGGCACACTCATCTAGTTCCAACTCCCCTGCCATAAGCAGAGATGCCACCCACTAGAGCAGGTTGTCAGAAAGAGGGACACCCACTAGAGCAGGTTGTCAGAATGGCAAAGTAGCTAGTGAAAATTATTATAGTAAAACATTTTAATATGAACAACTGTTTTTAAACATTGTGTTAACCCAGTCTTTTCTGATGATTCAGAAGGGTTCAGCATGGATTTGAGTGTGTCGATCAGTTGCCCAACAAAACAATAAAAGGCTCAAAGCATCAAGAAAAGTGCTTAGCTGTGACAAGCAGTGTTTATGGGAGCATGTCAACTACAGCAACTGGAGAAAGATGAATTATGCCATTCTTCTTCTCTCTGCCAAATGTGTGTCTGTCCAAGAACTAGTGCATTCTTGTTAAAGAATGCTTGCAAATGCCAACAGGCTAAATACAAAGCATGAGACTTGAGGATTGCTTGTAAAGGAACATGTATTTCCAATTTGAAACAGTATTCTGAGTCGTACAACAGCCTGTGCTGAACCTGATGACAAGACTAACTTTTAAAGTTATAACAAAAGTTTGTAATTCTTCCCTTTCTTACATCTCTCTCAATGTGTCTGCCTTCGACTTCGAGGCACAATGCAAACAACATGCTAATCTGTTTAACACATAAAACAACATGGATTTAAAATTAAGTTATCTTTAACGTATTATTTTTTTCATAATACAAAAGTGAATAGCTTCCATTTTGTCCGTTTTATTATATAAGCAACACTCTCTTATATAAGGAAATAATAAACTGTCAAAATCTCCTGTTACATGTGTGTTTGCATGTTTTCCTATACCTGTATATAGATTCTTGACACAAAACTCATGCATCAATATAAGGAGCAAAGTTTTATAAAGTTTTACTGAAGTGAATTCTTCTTAGATAGTTTGGAAGTGAAATTAAATCACAGAGTCAAGCTGTAGTCTAGTCTCAACCTCTAAATACACAGAACACATATATGGACTATTGAATACTGTACCAGGTTGTAGATACAATGCATTAATTTATACATATATATATATATATATATATCGCAGAATCACAGAATCATTTAGGTTGGAAGAGACCTCCAAGATCACCCAGTCCAACCTCTGACCTAACACTAACAAGTCCTCCACTAAACCATATCACTAAGCTCAACATCTAAACGTCTTTTAAAGACCTCCAGGGATGGTGACTCAACCACTTCCCTGGGCAGCCTATTCCAATGCCTAACAACCCTTTCAGTAAAGAAGTTGTTCCTAATATCCAACCTAAACCTCCCCTGGCGCAACTTTAGCCCATTCCCCCTCGTCCTGTCACCAGGCACGTGGGAGAATAGACCAACCCCTACCTCGCTACAGCCTCCTTTAAGGTACCTATAGAGAGTGATAAGGTCACTTGCTGAGGCGACCGGCTCCGGGGCAGACACGTGCTGCAGCGGAGCGCGGGATCGGGACAGGCAGGGCTATTTTTCGGGCATCGAGCCTACGTGAGGGAGCCGCCAGGCACCGGCAGCCCTCGTGAGGGAGGCTGACGAGGCGTAGGCGGAGCCAGCAGCGTCAGCGACAGCTCCTCCCCCCGGCCGTTCAAAGGCAGCCCCTAGAGAGCGCGAGCGACCAGGAGCGCGGCGAACAGGGCCGGCAAACAGGGAGTGACGCGGCAGTTAGCGAGGCAGTTAGCGCGGGCAGGAAGGGCGGGCAGGAAGGGCGGAGTGCTCACACCCGCCCATAGGGACAACTCCTCCAACGGCACTCTCCCGTCAGCTGGGCTGCGATGGTCTCCACCAGGCACGGTGCTTTCTCTAGGAAGTCAGTACACACCCAGACCGACTGCCCGCTCAAACATGCGGCAGTTCAGGTCTCCGGATGCGGGGAGTGTCTGAGCCTCTTGCTGCCATCGGCGGGAGGCAGAGAGACTGCTTGCGTGAGGTGCGAGCAGGTGGACGACCTGGTCCGCATGGTGGCGGAGCTCAAGGAGGAGGTGCAGAGGTTGAGGGATATCAGGGAGTGCGAGCGGGAGATAGACTGGTGGAGCGACTCCCTGCAGGACCGGAGGGAGAGGGACCAGGGTGAGACGCTCCAAAGGGGGGTGGACCCCCTGCCCTGTCGCCATCGGGCAGTGGGAGGGGACCTGCGAGTTGAGGAGGAATGGAGACAGGTCCCTGCTCGACCTCGCAGGAGATGCCCTCCCCTTCCGGTGCTGCCTTCCCAGGTGCCCTTGAACAATAGGTTTGAGGCCCTGGAGCTGGAGAGACCGGTGGGTGAGGATGAGGTAGGAAGCCTACCCAGGAGGATGCCTGAGGTGAGGAAGTTGACTCCACGCCTCAGGACTGCCTCCACCAAGAAAGAAAGAAGGGTGATTGTTGTGGGCGACTCCCTCCTCAGGGGAACGGAGGGCCCTATTTGTCGGCCTGACCCCACACATAGGGAAGTCTGCTGTCTCCCTGGGCAGAGACATTACCAGGAAGCTTCCAAACCTGGTTCGCCCCTCTGACTATTACCCGCTTTTGATAGTCCAGGCTGGCAGTGACGATGTTGAAAAGAGAAGCCTCAAGGCTATCAAACAGGACTATAGGGGGCTGGGACGATTGGTGGAGGGAGCGGGAGTGCAGGTGGTGTTTTCGTCCATCCCTACGGGGGAAGGGAGAGGCACGGAGAGGACATGGAAAGCTCGCGTGGTTAATAGCCTCCTCTTCTCCAGACTAAACAATCCCAACTCCCTCAGCTGCTCCTCATAAGACTTGTTCTCCAGACCCCTCACCAGCTTCGTTGCCCTTCTCTGGACTCGCTCGAGCACCTCCATGTCCTTCTTGTAGTGAGGGGCCTAAAACTGAACACAGTACTCAAGGTGCGGCCTCACCAGAGCCGAGTACAGGGGGACAATCACTTCCCTAGCCCTGCTGGCCACACTGCTTCTTATGCAAGCCAGGATGCTGTTGGCCTTCTTGGCCACCTGGGCACACTGCTGGCTCATATTCAGCTGACTGTCAACCAAAACTCCCAGGTCCTTCTCTGCCAGGCAGCTTTCTAACCACTTATCCCCCACCCCATAGCACTGCTTGGGGTTGTTGTGTCCCAGGTGTAGGGCCCGGCACTTGGCCTCATTGAACTTCATACAGTTGGCCTCAGCCCATCAATCCAGCCTATCCAGATCCTCCTGCAGAGCCTTCCTACCCTCTAGCAGATCGACACACGCACCTAACTTGGTGTCATCTGCAAACTTACTGCGGGTGCACTCGATCCCCTCATCCAGGTCATCGATAAAGATATTGAAAAGAACTGGCTCTAGTACTGAGCCCTGGGGGACTCCACTAGTGACTGGCCTCCACCTGTATTTAACTCCATTCACCACGAATATATATATATATATATACACACACATTTATATATATACACATATATATACACATATATATTATATATATGTGTGTATATATATGTATATATGTATATATGTATATATTTATGTGTGTGTGTGTATATATATATGTATACACACACACATTTTATGACACCCAAAAATCTACCATTAATTCAACCTAGAAAGCATTCTGAAAAACTCGTGCTTTTTAGGTTATTTTTTTCACTTTCGGACACTCAGAAATATTTTCTAGAGTTATGAGCCCTTTTACCACCAGTGTATACTAAAAATCATGCTGCCCTTTTACAAGTGAAATCTACAGAGTAATAATGGAGACATCCTCTGGATCATTAATATAATGAAAGTACAATAAATTATTATTATTATTTTTTTAATAATTAGAACTTATTTCAAGAGCCGAGTATCCTCTTAGATGCTATTGGTTGATAATTTAAATTATTATTCTCTCTGCTGCAGTGCCTAAATGTAAAAGAAAACGTGCCAACTAGAAATATTAAAGAGTAAAAGGGAAAGTTTACATTCAAAACATATGTTTAGGCTGAAGTACTAGTAACGCTCCTACTTTGTGGAGCTGCAAAGTCATACAGTTTATTAAATTTAAACCAGTAGATCCCTCTCAATAATCACTCAGTGATCACTAATGTTATTCAAATGCCAAAAGAATAATCTGGAATGCTATCTTGTAGTGCAGTTACTTATAGGTAATTTTTAAATTACTTTCAAAGTATTAAAATTTTAAGACAGGAAGAATGAGTGTTTAAGAACAAAATAATCTTGACTCCATTCCTCCAGTGCCTGTTCTACGTTTTTCGGTATTTAAATTAAGCCTGAATACTTTACCTGCTAAGGTCATTGTAAAGACTGCAGTTCTGATACTGTTTCTGTTCCTTAGTTTGTTCATTGATGTATACCAGTATAATTTCAGGACTGATAGTTATGGTTTTGTTTTTTTGTTTGTTTGTTTAATTTTTTGTTTGTTTTTTGGTCCAAGCATTTCATTATTACAGTCTAATCTGCACATTGGTTCATCTGATTGAATAAGAAATCAGCTCTAGATTAAGACTTCTAAACAGAAATGTACTCATGTGGAACAGGTGTTTATGCTCCCAATACACTCAGTGGAGAATTAGGCAATAAACACAAGGGAGTTTATAGAGTGATGCAGATCACCCAAATGTGGACACCTACAACACAATTTAGTGACTAAAATGCAGGTAACTGAAGTTATTTTTCTTGTTGCAAAGCTCATCTTTCAGTAGATGGCCATGAACAGTGTAGGCCTCGCTTTATTTATATTCCTGGATATCCTAATATGTCACACAAGGCAGAGTGCCCGTATTTTCAAGGTCTTATGATCTGCATAACTCTCTTGACTACACTGAACATTTTGACTGTGAATGAAATTTTAAATAAGTATGTTATTCAGTTGTCCTGAAATAGCAAAGAGATCTACAGTAGTCTGTCAAGCATTACACAGGACATAAGTGAATGATGTTCTGGAGGGACATTGGAAAACATGCTAGGATAAACTAGGGCATATCAAACACTGTTAGTTCTCTACCTGTAGGCAACAGAATGAAATCCTAGATCTCTGTTAGCTATGTTGGCAGCTCCCACACAAACAGATCTTTTCAGTTTCCTATATAGAGGCACCTAGTTTTATCAAAGACCTAAATATAGCCAAAAAATCTTCATTGTACTGGAGGGAATGCAAAGGATGCACAGCAGACCTGTGCATACCTGGAGTGGCAGCAGGGAGCCATGCAGGGAGCTGCAGGGGTGTCCTCTGTGAGAAGAGTCGAGAAGCTGACCCGTGTCAGATCAGAGCCAGCTCCAAAAGGGACCTGCCACTGGCCAGAGACAGGACTATAAGCAATGTTGTTTGCACCTTTGTGAGAGCAGATCTGAGAAAAAATAAAATTAAATTAAATTAAAATAAAATAATAAAATAAAATAAAATAAAATAAAATAAATAAAATAAAATAAAATAAAATAAAATAAAATAAAATAAAATAAAATAAAATAAAATAAAATAAAATAAAGAAAAAAAAAGCTGCAAAACAACAGCTGGGAGAGAGGAGTGAGAAATGTAAGAGAACTAGACCTGCAGACACCAAGGTCAATGCAGAAGGAGGGCAGGAGGTACTCCAGGCGCCAGAGCAGAAGTTCCCCTGCAGCCTGTGGAGGGGCCCCTGGTGGAGCAGACTGTCCCCCTGCAGCTATGGTGTACCACACTGGAGCAGATCTCGATGCTGCAGCCCGTGGAGGAGCCCATGGTGGAGCAGGTGGATGTGGCCCAGAGGAGGCTGCGGCCCATGGAGAGCTCTCACAGGAGCAGGCCCTGGACCAGAGCTGCAGCCTGTGGAGACGAACCCACACAGGAGCAGGCGACCTGGAGGAAGCTACTGCTTTGTGGGGGACCCATGTTGGAGCAGTTTGCACCTGACAGAGGGACCCTATGGTATGAAACCATATTGGAGCAGTCCTTGAAGAGCTGCTGTCTGTGGGAAGCCCATGCAGGATCAGTTGAGGAAGGAGGGTGTGCCGTGGGAGGGACCCCATGTTGGAGCAGAGAAAGAGAGTTACCACACAAAAAAAAAAAAAAAAAAAAAAAACTTATTATTCTTAGAAGGACAATAGAAACAGAGACATGTCTAAGAAAAAAAATAAAACTATAGCAACTGCAGCAAAAGAATCATGACGACTGATATGTTTTAGAGAGTGGAGAGAAAATACTTATGCATTAGAAATTGTTACAACATACCACTTGCATTTATTCTCAAATAAAGTGCTTAATTTCAAGAAATTGTGTTTATTTCAAACAATCTTTTGAAAAAGTCTTTTAAAAAATGTCTTGGTTCTTTTCCAGTTTCTTCAGGGTGTCTGGGGAACTCAGAGGGACCTTTTCTGAAAGATTTTTAAGAATGGTATAGATGAGAAATATGTTGTAAGTAGCAGAAATCAACAGATGAATGTTTGGCTGTTCTTTCAAGGATCTATTGTAGTGAGAGAATCATTTGGAATGGATAGAAAATACAGTTCAGAGAGATGATAGTCTGAACAAGCAGTGTCAAGGACTAAGGGGAAGAAAAGTTTAATATTTTCAGAATTACTGGTCCTTTATTTTTATATTAGTTTTCTGTTCAATTCACACACAAAACAAAGCAACTGATGTGTGGACGAATAGGTATGCTTTCTATATATGAGCTAATCTACTTAGAAAGCTACATGGAAGCAAACAAAGAGATTGTCAGAAATCATAGAATCATACAGTCATAGAATATCTGGGTTTGGAAGGGACCCACAAGGATCATCAAGCCCAACTCCTGGGTCCCCAAAAGACCCAGCAAAACAAAAGCAAACATAAGCAAAACAAAAAAAAAAATCATGTGTCTGAGAGCATTGTCCAAACACTTCTTGAACTCTGGCAGGCTCCGTGCCATGATCAATTCCCTTTGGAGCCTGTTCCAGTGCCCAACCACCCTCTTGGTGAAAAACCTTTTCCTTATATCCAGCCTGAACCTGCCCTGTCACAGCTTCAAGCTGTTCCCTCAGGTCCTATCACTGGTCACCACAGAGAACAGATAAGTGCCTGCCCCTCCACTCCCCTTTGTGAAGAATTTGTACACCACTATGAGGTGTCCCCTCTGTCTCCTCTTCTCCAGGCAGAGCAATCCAAGTGACTTTAGCCACTTCTCATACATCTTCCCCTCTAGACACTTTAACATATTTGTTACTCTCCCTTGGATACTCTCTAACAGTTTTATATCTTTCTTATACTATAGCATCCAAAACTGCACACTGAACTCAAGGCGAGGCCACATCAGTGCAGAGTAGAGTGGGACAAATCACTTCCCTTGACCAACTAGCAATGCCATTCTTGATGCACCCCAGGGTATGGTTGGCCCTCCTGGTTGCCAAGGCACACCACTGGCTCATGTTCAGGTTGTTGTCAATCAAAACCCCCAGATCTCTTTCTGCTGGGTTGCTCTCCAGTATCTTGTCCCCCAGTCTGTACATATAGCCAGGGTTGCCCCTTCCCAGGTGCCAAATCCGGCACTTGCTCTTGTTAAACTTCATATTGATGGTGATTGCACAGCTCTCTAATTTATCCAGATCTCTCTGCAAGGCCTCACCACCCTCAATGGAGTCAACAGTTCCACCCAATTTGGCATCATCCTTGAACTTGCTCAAAAAACCTTCAAGTCCTTCATCCAAATTGTTTATGAAAACATTGACGAGGACTGGTCCTAAAATGGAGCCCTGGGGAATCCTACTAGTGACAGGTTGCCAGCCTGATGTCACCCCATTTACAAGAACCCTCTGGGCCCAACCCATCAGCCAATTGTTCACCCATCTTATTATGCTTTTATCTAACTGTATTCTGATCATTTCGTCCAGAAGGATACTTGAGAGACAGTATTGAAAGCTCTACTGAAATACAGAAAGATTACATCGTCTGGCTTCCTTTGATCAACTAGATGGGTGATCTTGTCATAGAAGGAAATTAAGTTTGTTAGACATGACCTTCCCCTTGTGAACCCATGTTGACTCTGACCAATGACTGTGTTGTCCTTTAGGTGTTTTTCAATAACTCAGTAACTCCCAGAATAATTTTCTTAATAATTTTACCAGACACTGAAGTGAGACTGACAGGCCTGTAATTGCCAGCATCTTCTTTCTTGCCCTTCTTGAAAATTAGGACCACATTTGCCAGCTTCCAGTCGACTGGGACCTCACCAGATTCCCAAGACCATTGAAAAATTAATTGAGAGAGGTCCCACAATGACCTCAGCCAGCTCTCTGAGTACTCTGGGATGAATCCCATAAGGTTCTATGGACTTATATGCATCCAGGTGGAGCAGCAAATCCCACATAAGTTTGGGGTTAACTGTGAGTTTATTGTTCCCACAGTTACAGTCCTCCAACTCAGGGTGGCTGGGGTCCCAGAGCTCATCACTGGTGTTGAAGACAGAGGCAAAATTTGCATTAAACATCTCTGCTTTGTCTATTTCCCTGTTTATGAGGTGACCACCCTCATCAAGTATTGGACCAACATTTTCCCTGGTTCTCCTTGTCCCATTAACATACTTTATAAAGCCTTTCTTATTATCCCCCACACTGCTGGCCAGCTTCACCTCTAAATGAGTTTTGGACACCCGGATTATCTTTCTACAAAGGTGAGGAGCATCCCTGTAGTCACCCAACCTTGCTTCCAGTGGCCATACACATTCTTTTTCCACCTAAGCTCTTGAAGATCTCTGCTCAGCCAAGATGGCATTCTGCCCCTCCTGCTTGATTTCTGATATTTTGGAATTTCCTGTTCCTGAGCTCTTAAGACTCTTTAAAAGCAGTTTCCCAGGGGGTCTGGCTTCTCCAAATCCAGGCCTGAAGTTTTGGTGGCAGTTTTCCTCCTGTCACCAAAGATTTTGAATTCAACTACCTCATGGTCACTATGGCCAGCGCGGCCACCTATTGCCATTTCACCCACAAGACCCTCCCTGTTTACAAGCAACAGGTCTAGGAGGGCACCTTTCCTAGTCGGCTCTCTTAGTACCTGTACCAAGAAGTTCTCATCAAGGTGCTTCAGGAATCTCCTGAACTTGTTTGTCTCAGCTTTGTGATATTCCTAGCTGATATCTGGCAGGTTGATGTCCCCCATAAGGACAATGGCAGCTGATCTAGAAGTATCTCTCAGTTCTTTAAAGAATAATTCATCTGTGTCATCATCCTGTCTGGGTGGTCTATAGTAAACTCCCACAATGATATCCCCTTTATTTGCTTGCTCCTTGATCCTTACCCAGAAGCTCTCAACCACATTGTCGCTGACTGCAAACTCTGTACAGTCCAGTGACTCTGTTACGTAGAGCACCACCTCCCCATCTCACCCGCCCTGCTTGTCCCTTCTGAAGAATCTACATCTGTCCATTGCAACACACTAGTCACAGGCCTCTTCCCACCAAGTTTCACTTATGCCAATGATGTCGTAGCCCTGGGACTAGGCCAAGGCTTCTAGCTCCTCTTGCTTTTTTCTCATGCTGCATGCATTTGTATAGAAACTTTGCAGATGTGTTTCATTGAACCCAGCCCCTTGTGTGGCAGACTGATTGGTTTCTCCAGCATGCAGTCCCTCAATTATTGGCGTGCAGTCCCATTGCTCATCACTGGTGGGCGTGTTTTTGTCCCTTAACCCCTTTGAATCTTGTTTAAAGTCCTATCAATCAGCCCTGATAATTCCTGGGCAAAAATCCTTTTCCCCCTCAGGGAAGGGTGCTCCCCATGAGGAGCCAGTAGGCCTGGTGTCACATAGACCTTCCCATGATTAAGAAACTCAATACTTCATTGGTGGCACCAGCCTCGGAGGCACGTATTGATCTGCTGGATCTGACTGTTTCTTTCAGTATTGATCCCTACTACTGGAAAGATGGAGGAAAACACTACCTGTGCACCTGATCCTTGAACCAATCACCCCAAAGCCCTAAAGTCCCTTTTGATTGATTGCTCTTGAACTTCTCTTTGCTATCTTTGCTATCTCATCACTACCAATGTGAAAAGAAAAAAAAAAAAAAGTTAATAATCAGAGGGATGTACCAGACGAGTGACTTTCCAAGTGATGTCTCTTACCCGAGCCGCAGGGAGACAGCAGCCTTCCTTGTGAGTCAAGTCTGGATGTCAAATCAGGCCTTCTGTTCCCATCAGAAGGGAGTCCCCTATAACAATAATCACCCTTCTTTTATTTTTCCTTGGTGGAGATTGTTGTGATGCGGGCCACAGATTGACCTGCCCTGAGCAACTCCCCCAGTGTGGACAGACCTTTGCCCACATAGTCATTTGCTTGACCATCAGGTTCCAGAGCCTCATACCTGTTATGTAGGGGCTCCTGGGAAGGTGAGATAGGCAACAGGGGGGTTTACCTGCTGCATCAAACAGGAACCTGCTTCCACTCCCTACTGTCTCTTAGATCCCTTCCCTCTGCCTGGTGGTGAGCGGGTAGGGGAACCTTTGTTTCCTATACAGTGGCTGGCTGAGGAGCCTGCCTCAGGGATGGCAGAGCACTACCCCACTAGTCAATCTCCTTTTCTGACTCCCTGATGCTTCTCAGCCTTCCCACCTCCCCCTAAAGCTCTGCCACCAGGAGAAGAAGTTCTTAAACCTGTGCACACATCCCACAGCCCTGCTCTCTACTGCCATCCAGTACTGGGGTAAGAGTAGGGCACACCCGTCAGCCTGACACCTGGGTGGCAGCATGTTCCCCCCAGAACTCTGTATGGGAGGCTGCATCAGGTGTGGGGGGTGTTGAGCTCCGTGAGGCCATGGCCTCCTGCTGGGTGGATACCATTGCTCCCTGGTTGAGCTGGCCAAGCATCAGCACCCTCTCTGCTCACCCTACCTGCGTGCCCTGCTGTGCAAACTGCCATGCCACACCCTTGCTGACGTGCCCTGCCCTGTTTGCCCACTTTGAGGGATCTCAACATAGGGAACCCCCTGCATGCCACAATCCCCTGCTCTGCTGCAGAATGCATCTGCCCCAGAGCCAATCACTTCGGTTTGGAAATGTGCTAATATAGTTGAAAGTCATCTCTCTTTTAACCATTCCAAAACACTGTTACCAAATTCATTGTATAGGAATTCTATTCAAAACATCATAGATGTTTTTAAGTTTTCAGCCTTAGTTTCAATCCAAGCAAGTCAACTCAATGCATGAATAAGGTTTTGAGCACAAGGTCATACAGGGTTGACACAGTGCTCCTGTAATGCAATGCCATGCTGTGATGTGTAGCACTTTGCAACAGCTTGAAGCATCATTCCATTATCTTGCACATAGCAGCATCATAGTCCCATGAATTCCATCTGGGAAACAGTTCATTCAGCTAAGGCCAATATTGCATCTGTCTCAAGACACATCTCAACACCCAGTTTAGTAATACTGCCCAAGCATCAGTGGAAACCTCCTTCCACCTGAGAAACAAGGATATCAGAAACAGAAAATTTCTCTTGAAATTAATTATCATGAGTGGAAATTACTTCAGATCTGGTACCAGAAGCAAAGTAGTCTGGAAATCTCCTATTTATTTTAGTCTCAGGAGATCTTAGAAATCCTATCCAAACAGTGCTGGTGGTTATGTGCTCCTAGAGACCCTGTACACATATCTTCACTTAGCCTGTGAAGCGGGGACTGGAACACCCCATTTTTACTTCTGAGACTGGTTGGACACCAGTCTCCATCCCAGTAGATGTTACAGCAAAATCAGCATAACAATATCTTATGGTTTGGGCTGGAATAGAGTTAATTTTATTCATAGAGCCTCATATGATGCTGCATTTTGGAGTTTTGATTAAAATAGTTGTGATAATATACCAAAGGTTTTAGTTGTTGCAGTGCTTACAGAGTCAAGGACATGTCTGCTTCATATGCTGCCTTGCTAGTAAGGTGGCTAGGGGTACACAAGAAGATGGGAGGGACACAGCAGGACAGCTGACCCAAACTTACCAAAGGGATACCCCGTACAATATGACATCATGCTCAGCAATAAAAGCTGGGGTAAAAAAGGAGGAAGGGCAAGATGTTTGGACTGATGTCATTTGCCTTCCCAAGAAACTGTTACATGTAACAAGCCCTGCTTTCCTGGAAGTGGCTGAACATCTGTCAGCTGAAGGGAAGTAGTGAATGAAGTCCTTGTTTTTGCCTTGCTTGCATGGACAGCTTTTGCTGTACTTAGTAAATTACCTTCATCTCACCCCTTTATCTCTCTCCCATTCCACTTGGGGAGAGTGAGTGAGTAGCCATGTGGTACTTAGCTGTCTGTCAGGGTTAAACCACAACAGTCCTTTTTGGTACTCAATGTGAGGATCAAAGAGTTTGAGATGATGATGTATTTGATTGGAATGTGGGGTGTGCTAGACCAAATTTATAGATGTTCTGGTGTTTTGGCTATTTAGCTGTTAATTGGCAAGTTTGTGTGCTTGGCTTATTTGCCTTACTATATGTTTGAGTCCAGTGCTTATTAGTGTCTGCTTTTGCTTCTACTGCTTGCTTGACTCCTTATCGTCTTTGCTTTTAACATTTTGATAATAGCTATAGCCACACACCTGGGCTGGTGTCTGGCTATAAAATAAAACAACAACAACAACAACAAAGTGTTGCACAATTCAGTTGCTTACCAGCCGCCGACTGATGCCCAGCCAGTTTCTGAGCAATGGTAGCCCCCCCAGCCAACTTCTCCCCAGTTTTATTGTTCAGCATGATGTGTTGAAGGAACCCTCCCTTTGAACATCCAGCCCTGCACTGGCAGTCGAGGTGCCTAGAGCAGCTGTGCTTCAGTATAAAACACTTCTGAAGCAGCTTGAACCACTTAATATGCTGCCAATATATTTTTCCCACTCAGGAATGCTGGTACCACACGGCCAGTCACTCACTCTACCGAGATGGGATGGAGGAGAGAATCAGAAGGGTAAAAGCGTGAGAATTCGTGGGCTGAGATAAAGACAGTTTGCTAGGTCTCAGGCTCAAAGGCCTCAAGCAAGGCAACAGCGTGGAATTAATTCACTACTTCCCATCAACAGTTTTCAGATTATTCACTGATTAGCCCAAAGGGGTTTGGAAAATTGGCACTAGGTATATGATCGTGTTTTCTTAGGTCACCAGTAAGGATAAGGATATTTTTAACAGCAGCATTTTTAAACGTAAACTATCAAGTTAAATAAATATTAAAAATCCTTCATGCTCAATAAGTGCTTATTCAGGGAAAAACAAACAAACAAAACAAGGCCCAAACAAGCAAGCCCCTTTCTCCCTTAGCTGAAATATGTTTATTTCATATTTACTTGTATCAGATTATCTGTATAAAGAAGTAACTTAATTACATTAGAATACAATGTGTTCGAATACATTTTTCACCCACAGTCCGTAACCTAAATCCCTTAGGGATCAACAGCTTTCTAGTGACTCTCTAGTTATAGTTAAATAGTAAGATGGAGTATAAAGAAATTATCAAAAAGATTTGTTGTAGTTTCTCCACCCTCCTTCCCCTTAAGAATTTATTTTCTTCTATTGATTATGAGAAAGCATTTTTGTTCAGTAGGTGAGTTTGGTCTCTCAGGATCATTTCAGGAATTAATTACTTAAAAGACTTTTCAAGTTATTTTATATTAGCATTTTGTGGAGTGGAAAACTATCTATCTGTCTATCTATCTATCTATCTGTCTATCATCTATCTAGTTTTACTGCAAGACAAGTGAAATGAAAGCTCTTTTATCCTTTTATTATTTATTTTATTTTATTTTATTTTATTTTATTTTATTTTATTTTATTTTATTTTATTATTTTATTTTATTTTATTTTATTTTATTTTATTTTTATTTTTATTTTATTTTATTCCCAGACATATAGTAACAGGACATTTTGCAGTTTACCAGGAGACAAACAATCTGTTCATATTCCCAATAAATGAACAGTGTGATCCTTATGATCTTCTGGGTTACCATGGATACCAACATGCATTCTCAAACACTAAGTCACAAGATGTACTTATGCTGTTTCTGAATTAAAAATCAAATTTCGGAATTGTTAAACACAATAGAACAGGTTTTTTTTATTTTTCTTTTCCCCCAAAAGGCACAGTAATACTTTAGGTAGGAAAAAGAAAAAAAAAAAAAAAAGATACTCGCTGGTAGTCATTTACAACTTGGCATCTTCATCTGCTGAGCTGTCTTCCTTAGCTGCTGAGTGATAATGACTTCATTTTATACAATTTTACTCTGAACTACTAAAGGTTACTATGGAAACCTCTACTCTTTTCCCCTCTTCACATTTTTTGAACAGGTAGCAAGTCTCACAGTGTGGGCGAGGTGGCATATCTGCTGAGACATTACTTGAAAATCAACTCCAAATTGCTTTTACCATTCATGAATCTATGTTAAAATAAGATTTTTCACATGGTATGACAGAAGAAGAGGATAAGAGGATATTTTCATGGGAAAAGAAAAAAGTTTATCTAAACCTTTAATATCTGCCTAAGCCCTGTCTTTTATCTTACTGAAATTTTACATTTACTTGATTAACATGGTTTATTTTTATATTTATATTTTATATTTATATTATATTTATATTTACTACAAACTTTTCCATGATGAAATATAAACAATTCTAACATTACTCAACATAATGTTGAGTACGTTAACTCAACAAGTACAGTACTCAACAACTCCAGCATTTTGGGGGTTGGACATGATGATCTCTTGAGGTCCCTTCCAACCCGTACAATTCCGTGATTCTGTGATTCTGTGATAATTATAATGGTGTATATGGTCGTTATGGGTTTTGGAATTTTATTACCTTATCATTCTTATTTTTGAGTTTTTCATCATATTATCTGACTTGTCTTGAAACTGCAAGCTTTACTGCTTTTTTTTTTTTTTTTTTTTTTTTTTCATCTGTATCACATTAACAAGTCATTGTCACACTGCAAGCAATGGACAGCATTATCCTGATCTTCTTTTCTCATTTCCAATTTACTTCTAGCATTACTAAGATTTTCTAGTCCAGAATTCATGAAGCCTTACAAGAACCTACAACTATGTTCCTAACTTAATGTGAGAACCTTCGGTTCATGATCTAAAATCTGACACATTTAATTTCAGACTAGTCTTTACCTTTGGGTACCAAATGTATTTCTTCTATTACGATCTACTGCTGAATCCCAGTTTCTATAAAAGCAAGCCAATGATCTGGGACTCTTGTTTAAATTTCTTTTTAGTGAAGTAGCAAAATAAAAACTAACTAACTAGCTAACTAAAATAAAGTAAAATTAATATTTTTACTCATTGACTGTTTAGGGTTTTGTCCTTTATTTGGGTTTATCTACTTTGGTTAGAAAACTTCCAATGTCAAAATTAAACAACACTCAGAAATGAAGCCAATAATTTCTACAAGGTTTTTGACTGCCAGAATTTAGTCTAATATTTTTGGAAGAGTCATCAGTAAAGATTATGCTTCGCATTTTAATTTGTATTCAATGTGGAATTGAAGGGCAGAAGAGACCAGATCCTCCTTTGCCAACAGCAAATGTCACAATTTTGTGGTGAGCTGGGGGTCAGCATCTTCTTGCAGATAACTAGCGATAGGACTAGAGGAAATGGCCTCAAGTTGTGCCAGGGGAGGCTGGAAATTAGGAGAAAATTCTTCTCAGAAAGAGTGGTTATGCATTGGAATGGGTTGCCCAGGGAAGTGGTAAAGTCACCATTTCTCGGGGTGTTTAAGGAAAGGTTGGATATGGCACTTTGGGACATGATTTAGTGGGTGACATTGGTAGTAGGTGGATAGTTGGACTAGATGATCTTGGAGGTCTTTTCCAACCTTAATGATTTTTTAATTCTATGATTATTCATCTCCGAAATGTGTGCTCTGCAGACCCTGCCTTCAGTCTGGCCATTGCTTTGTTTAAACAGTGGCCATTGCACCCAAGGCCTTGTCCAGGTAGATAGTGAACAGTGTACTGGCTATATCTAAGGCCTTGCTTAGGAAGATAGAAATCACAGTATTGGCTCAAACTGGGTGATGGAGAAACTGACAGACAGATGTCTTGCTCAACAGATGAGGGCCAATGGAGCATGCACTAAAAAACATTATGACTATTTTGAGAGCATTTTGAGCTTTTCTGCATGGCAGATGGCTGCATGACAAACCACCCCCTTGAGTAGGGATACCTCTTAAGGTCATGCCTGCTGCAATGACCTCTCTCCTCACTTGAGATTCCTTGCTGCAATAGATTCTCAGTAAGTGACTAAAGGCTTACAAAACTTTGTAAATTTTGCTAAGATTATATCTTTGATTGTGCACAAATAATCTTTAGACATAAACTGTTGACCAAGTCTGGGACTGGGATTGAATTCAGCTGCACCTAGGCTCCTTATCCTTATTCCTTCAAGGAATTAAGAAAGCAAGGATGTTTACCCTGAACTTAGTGACTCAAAGGGAGGGTCTCCCTGATGCATCTGACTTACCCTGTCCTCTATGCAGTAAATGCTCAAGTGTACCTTGCCATCTTGAATCCTGTTAAGTTGCTGTCTTACTTTTGATTGAGCTATGTTAGATCACATTCATCCAAAAATATATTACTGCCTCTTTCATACAAGTGAAGTATATAATTTCATCCATGACACCAAAGTTGCTCAGGCAATATCTAACTATAAATCATTCTGTGTTGCTACATATAAAACTTAGACTTCTTCATCAGCATCAAACAACTACCACATTCAAGTATTGTATTTTGCATTTTCTGTTCACTCTGCCTGGCAAGCCTGGACAAAGTTCATTCTCTATCCTTTATTCACTTACTGTAATCATTCATTGTTGTGGTGGTTTGCTTTTCAAAGCAAATAATTAAATAACTTAATTCAATACTTTATTTACTAAACAGAGGATTTTTCCTCTTACATATATACATATATATATATTCTACATCATATTTTGATATGACATTTGCTCTCAGAACTAAGAAAAGATAAGTATATGATAGTCAAAACTGATTAACATTTAGATAATCACCACATCAACACAAGTGACATTACACTCAAATCAACAGCCTTGTATGAAAACTGCCACATGAAGTTTTTAGACCTTTGATTATTAGCTCTAAACCATAATAAACAAATTGAGTATATACAGAAAGCTATTAATTTCAGTCTCTTTGTTAATGGACAATACATCTCTAGCGACAGATTAGGCTTAAGAAAGTATGATAAAAATACCTTGCTGACATGTTCAGAGGTCTCTGTTTGGTCTTTTAGAACAGATATTAGCACATACTTTCATAAATTTAAGAATAACATGTAAGAATCACTATTTACTGTAATCTTACCAACAGCAGTAAATAATATTTTTAATAGATCTTATTTAGTGCCAAGTTTTTTTTTCCTTATTAAACAAATAAATAATGTAAGATTCATCACCTTTCTTTTTTCCTGCTTGTGTGTTTTCATAATCATATGCAAAGCAATTTACTTGAAACCTAGCTCTAAGAAACTTGAAATAAAAACCTTGAAATTTTGTATTTTGGTTTCAAAAATTACTTCCTTGTATTTAGTCTTAATACAACTCCAAAACAATTCACTGCCACATGTGGGAATGCTGTCTGAATGTACTTAATTAATCCACATAGAATTAAAGCTGAGAAGGAAGATGGAAACTCTGTGAAGTACGCAAAGAAAAGAAAAAAAAAATAGAGAAGAAAAAATAATAAGATCAGGCCTACACTAAAAAAAAAAAAAAGAAAAAAAAAAGAGATTTAGACAATAATCTTATCATACTGTGTTTAAAATCAGTATTTCCTATGTGCTTGATGATAAATATCAGTGAATTAACATTGTCAATACTACCTGTATTTAACAGGTTAATACTAGTAGGTACAGCAGCACATAGTGAATACTATCTACAATATCTACCTGTTGGCCTGAAGACTGGTAGCAGCTTTGATCATCATGAACCAGAGGTTTATGATGCAACTGTTGTATACATTTTCCACATCAGGTTTCCAGTTAGGTCACTCACCTGTATTGGTCTGTGTCAACCAGGAAAACTTCATAAACATAAAATGTTTAGCAAAGGTGATAGAAGCTTGACAACTCCTTCTGCTTTCAGCATTGGGTTATGAGGAACAAAAAGCTATGTAGAAAGAAGAAAAGAAAAGACAAAGAATAGTACAGGGCTAATAAGAATCAGCAGTTTGGAAATGCAGACCTGGATGTCTGAGGGTGCCTTTATATTTTTAATTATAATGCCACTAACAGGAGTAGTAAGGGAGCGGGATCAACATCAAATCAAAGCAAATCTCTTCCAGGCTAAGTGTGGCCTACCACCCAATAAGAAATCATGCATTTTTTCTATGTGTGGCAATGAATACCCAAAGTGTATGTGAACATCTTCTTTTTCAGTGATACTTCATTTAAAATATCTAGGGTGAATACGTGTAGATTCCAAAACATTTCTCTTTTTAGTTCTATAGAGAAAATTTAATACTAATACTACTACTACTAGTAGTAATAAAGTTTCACTGTAAGACACTAAAGGCCTTCATTATCTGCCCCACCTTCTCTTTCTGCATTGGAGTTTTACTGTCCTATTGTCCAGTTCCTGATAATTATGAAAGGAAAAGTAGAGGTTTACCTGCAAAATCTAGTGTGATCTTCAGGTACCATTTTTCTGAAAGCTTCCCCATTACTTAGGTCAGATACAGTTATTTCTACTGTAAGGATATTGACCCCTAAAACCACTTTTATTTATAGGCTACCTTCATTTGCTGTTTAACTTCACACTTTGTTTGGGGTCACCAGTTCTGACATCAGATAAAACAATGACTGTGCCAATTCAATGACATCATCAACAAAAAAAAAAAAAAGTTATTTGAAAGCAGTTCTTTTCCCAGCTAATCTTTAGTTGGGTCCCAGCTAGTTAATCCTTAGTTGGTTCTAAAGACTATACAGTTACGGAGGTAAACTCTTAATGTCTACCTTTAATTGTCTGTAACAGGCTTTACAGATGTTGCTACAGTGATTGCTGAGATAGAAATTTACGGGTTAGATGTCACTATGGATGGCAATTTGTAGAGTATATTGGTCTTTAGTGAGAATCTGATTAAGGAACACTGTGACCTGGTGCTGCAATCTCTTTCTGAGCTGTTTACATCCTATAGCAATGTTTCAGTACAAAAGAAAAGATGATAGAAGATCTCCTGTAGTTCAGTGGTAATCAATACAGGAAGAGAACAGCTCAAGATAAATTTGAAAGCAGTGACAGAAAGTTTAAGGTATTGGATGATTTGAAATCACAGAAATAGATGGAGGAAGGTGAAAGCAAACAAAATGAAAACCTTTTAAATTCTAATTACAAAGAAATGAAAAATCAGTAGTATTATTATAGACAAATTTTACTCGGCTTTCATTCATCTTGACTTCACACATTGTGAATGACATTTATTCAACCTTCTGCTGTCTTTTCAACCACAAAATTAACGTAGATTCTGGTACATTATTGATATTCTTTCTGTTGCAATAGTATACATACAGCCATTAAATTACTCCTGGGAAATGGCAATTTTTTTTCCATAAGCTAGTGAAAGAATAAGCTTCTTCAAAGGCTAGAACCTGGAATACAAGCTATCCAGGATGACTGCTTTGGCACCAGTGTGGGTAGATTTTTGCCTTAGTAACTTCATACAAATCCATACAATAATCTCAGCTGTCTTTTATGTAGACTTAGCCTTAAAAACAATGCTTCAGGTATATCCAGTGAGTGTTCACCTTTTCACCTTCTTTCCAGCTAAAATTTTGCAAAACATATAACTGAGCTCCAAGTGATTTGTTTCAAAGTCAAGTAAATTATATGGCATTCAGCCACAGGAGCCAATTTACATATCTGAGGAACGAGGTTATACATCACTTCTCTCTAGCCTTTCTAATGAACCCCCCCTGCAAGCACCATCACTACCACCACCACCAACAACAAACAGAACCCCAAATTATCTGAGACTGATAAACTGTCTAAAAGTACAGTTTTCAATACCCTTGATAGCTAGTTATTCTATAGTCTTAAAATATTAATTCAGCTAAGCTATCATACATAAGAAAGGAATAAAAAGAATGTTGCTATTGTGAAGTGTAATTTTAAGCAGAAAAGCTTAAACTTTATCACAATCCATTTCTAATAATTTTGAAAAAATGTACCAAAGCTGATCTTCCCAGGAATGGAATAACATAGTTATACAAGCGGCATAAATAATTATGATAATGGTTTTCTGACAAAGAACTTTGTTATTTAATGTGCTGACCAATTGAATATTCTGCCTTTCAGGAGTATTTCTCAGTAGTTAGATGAAAGACCTAAATATCAATGGGTTTTGTTGCTGTTGTCACTTTTTTTTTTTTTTTTCCTATATGGCATATAAAATATACAGCAACCCATTAATCCAGTGAACTTTCAAGTTTGCCTTGTATTACTTAAACACGCAAAATTAAAGTAATTGTGCTGTGTTACCTTAGTGGTTCTGAAGCTAAAAACAGATGCATTGCCTTCTGATAAAAACAACTCTAAAATAGATATATTTTGTAATTTTTCCTTTTTGGGGGACATTTTTGCATGCCAGAAAAGTATTAATTAACCAATATTTAAGATAATAATTAATGTTCGGATGTATTTTTTCATCCATTACATATTTAAAGAGGTATGAATAGTTCTTTGGGACAATTTTTGTTTTCAAAGTCATCTTATGTATGTAACCCCTTTTCTCTGTAACCTCCAGAGACTGTAACCTCTGTAACTGTAACTTTCCCTGCAATTCATGCTATTCAATTTAGCTGCTTCTGTTGTAAGGATCCAAAACCTCACATGACACAGCTTTGTGGTGGCTTAGGAAATTGCTGTCTTGTGAGAAAGAGCATTTGAAAATGTCTGTAGAGGAATAAGAAAAGTAGAAATACACATCAGTTTTACACATCTTGTTTGGTTAGTTTTTTTTTGGTGGTTAGTTGTTTATTGGTGCTTAGTTGTTTTTTTGTTTGTTTTTTAGGAAACAGTAGTAACTTAAGGATTCAAGAGGAAAAAAATCATTTGGAATGATGTGTAATACTGAAAGGAAAAACAAGCAGTCATCATCCCATCATTACTGAAGTCATTGGTTGGTTAGTCATTGGTTACTCTTTCTGGTGTCATCAATGCCAATAGATTTTGTTGATGATGGTGATTTAACAACAGAGATTTTTTTTTTCCAGGAAGCAGCAGTCTTTTCCTCTCCTTCTGACTGATATCTACCTTGACAGCAATAACTTTTCCAGTATTGCCTTGGAGGTGGAGCATAAATGTTTACCATATCATATTGTTAACACCTAGTTATTTTTCATGCATGACAGAAAATAATTGTTTAGGCAGTATATATTCTTGAAGAGTCTTTGTGCACAAAGATGCCTGAACAAAGTGCTTCAAACAGGGACAGAAGCGTGTTGGATCACATGAAATTGTCATAGAATCATAGAATTTCCCAAGTTGGAAGGGACACACATGGATCATCAAGTCCAACTCCTGGATCTAACACAGGACTAACTAAAAATTAAACCACATGTCTGAGAGGACTGTCCAAACACTCCTTGATTAAGGAACACTGTGATCTGGTGCTGCAATCTCTTTCTGAACTGTTTACATCCTATAGCAATGTTTCAGTACAAAAGAAAAGATGATAGAAAATCTCCTGTAGTTCAGTGGTAATCAATACAGGAAGAGAACAGCTCAAGATAAAATTGAAAGCAGTGACAGAGAGTTTGAGGTATTAGAGGCTTGTTGCTATGACCATCTCCCTGGGGAGCCTGTTCCAGTGCCTGACCACCCTCCCAGTGAAGAACTTTTTACTAACATCCAGCCTGAACCTCTCCTGTCCTATCTTCATGCCATTCCCTCAGGTCCTATTACTTGTCATCAGAGAGAAATAAGCACCTCCCCCTACGCTTTCTCTTGTGAGGAAGCCGTAGACTGCAATGAGGTCACCCCTCAGCCTTCTCATCAACAAGGTGAACAAACCAAGTGATCTCAGACGCTCCTCATACTTTTTGTCTTCTTCACCATTTTGTTACCCTCATTTGGATACTAATAGTTCTGTCCTTCTAATATTGTGACTCAAGGGAGTCAACAGCTCCTCCTAATTTAGTATTATCTGCAAATTTACTTAGTTCAATTCCTGCATCCAGATAAAAAAAATAAAATAAAAGATATAAAAATATTAAGAGAGAACTGGATCTGAAATAGAGCCTTGGGGAACCCCACTAGTGACTGGTGGACAGACTGATGTAAGTGTTCACTATAACCAGTTGAGTTGACCCATCAGCCAACTGTTCACCCATTGTATCTTGTATTTGTCACAGCTGTATGCTGGGTATTTTGTCCAGAAGGATACTATGAGAAAAAAGTCAAAAGCTGTGCTGAAATCTAAAAAGATCACATCAACTAGATAGTCAATTATGTGGGTAACCTTACCATAGAAGGACATTGAGTTATGTAAACAGGACATTCCCCTCGTGAATCCATGTTGGCTATGACAAAAGACTGTATTGTCTTTCAGGTGTTTTTCAACAACTCACAGAACAATCTTTTCATTAATTTTGCCAGGCACTGAAGTGAAACTGACAGGCTTATAATTACCAGAGTATTTTTTCTTACCCTTCTTGGGGTAAAAATTTGGGACAAATTAGGAAAATCTTGTCCAAATTGGGACATTTGCCAGCTTATCGAGACCTCTCCAGATTCCCAAGATCAAAGAGGATCGTAGCCTCTATGTCCACCCCCCCCACCCCTTCCCCTCCTTCTCGTCTGGTTGAGTCAAAATAAAAATCATAACATCTCAGTGACCAAAGCTATATTTTCATACGGTGTAGTGACTTTCAGCATCATAGAGATTTCTGACTCCCTTCATCCCCACCACAGCTGCATGTTTCTGTCCCCACACTTTGTTCACCATTATCTCAGTATAACTCTTTACCGAAGTGTCGTATAGGTTTTATTTCTGAAGGGACAGACTAAAAATAACTGTTCGGAGGGTTATCTTCAGCTCATTTCTTTTGAGATGCAGTTACATATTACAACTAAACTGATCTATTAGATGCCACAAGAAGGATCTTTGTAAGGTCTCCTTCAGCCTTATTCATTCCTTATTCATTCATTTTCTGGTAACCATCTGATCATGTGACCATGTGTCTCTAAAGAGGCAGACAGTGTATTTTCAGAGATTTTTGTCCAAAGTATTAGGAGTCACATAGAACAGGGAACAGGATACAGAGGTCAAACAGGGAGGGTAGGGAAGCTGAAAGTGGCTCAACAACTGCTAGATTCTGAACAGGATTAGCTGTGAAGGGAGACAATATTGAGGGATCTAGTTTTAAAGCACCACTTTGCAACTACTTTGACCAGCATTGCAGAGACCAAGGACATAGAAGAAGAACCAGGAATCAGATCTATAAGCACAGGAAGAATTTCTGATGTCCAAACTAAACCACCATCCTATGAACCTATGGCCACAGGAGATGGACTCTCAAGCCTACAGGTAAGTGAACATTTACTTAGATACTGGTTCCACCTGGACTACACCAACGTCTGTATTAACTGGACAAAGTAAACTTTCAGAACTGTTATGGGTTGTATATGAAGCTATTTGAGACTAAAACTGGTTATGAGTCTCCTAATTATAGACTTACTGTGTAATTTTTAGTCTTCAATCTATAATTGAGATTCCTGAAAGAAAAAACTGCACACAATAATGAAGTTGATTTTAAAGCAGGCAGATTGAATTGGCATTAAGCCAACATACCCCTTCATGGCATTATGCTTTTGTATTCTGTACTGTTTGTGTTCTGTACTTCAAATAAGAATAGCTTGACAGTGGTGTGATACATACTAAACATAAAAATCACCTGTGGGAGGGTAAGCAACAAACACTTAATTTTCATACACAAAGTAGGGGAAATTATAAGAAATAAAGTTGAATAAAATACTGACAAAACCACAGCAATTTAAATTTGGTTTTGTAGGCGTACTCTCACTGTGCCATTGCCATTTCAATTGCCATTGAATTCCAAATTTCATTTTCAGCCATGCCTTATGACAGATCTGAAATCACAAAGATAAATAATATTTATATGTTTTCCATAATATTGGTGACAATATATAGACCAATCTGGAATATGTGTAAGCATATGTAGAGGTAGAGGCTTATAATTATTCAGATTTTATTAATTTTGAATTCTTAATCCTAATTGAAAAATAATATATATATATATTTGAAATTCAGTGTTGCAGTTACTAGAGGTCAGAGGAAGAACTATGGAAATTGGAGACCTGTGAAAACAAAAAAGAATTAACATTTGGAGGGAAAAAATAAACAAACAAACAAAAAACCTTTTCTTTCTTAGAATCACAGACAAATCAACCAAAATCATCAAGTTCAACTGATAGAATTGAGCACTACTAAGTCCACCACTAAACCATGTCCCTAAGCACCACATCTACATGTCTTCTGAAGACCTCCAGGGATGATGACTCAACTACGTCCATGGGCAACCTGTTCCAATGTCTCACAATCCTTTCTGTGGAGAATTTTTTCCTAAAGTCCAACCTAAACCTCCACTAGTGCAACTTCACGCCATTTCCTCTTGTCCTATCACACAGTGCTTGGAAGAAGAAACTGACCCACACCCTGCTACAACCTCCTTTGGAGTAGTTATAGAGAGTGATAAGGTCTCCCCCGAGCCTCCTTTTCTCCAGGCTAAACAACCCCAGTTCTCTCAGTCCCACCTCATAAGACTTGTTCTCTAGACCCTTCACCAGCTTCATTGGACGCACTCCAGCACCTCAATGTCCTTCTTGTAGCGAGGGGCCCAAAACTGAACACAGTATTCAAGGTGCAGGGAGTATTCAAGTACAGGGAGACAATCACTTCTCTAGTCCTGCTGGCCACACTATGATACAAGCTAGGATGCTGTTGGCCTTCTTGTTCACCTGAGCACAGTAATGGCTCATATTCAGCCAGCTATCAACCAACAGCCCCACGTCCCTCCCTTTCTGCTGGGCAGCATCACAATCACTCTTCTGCCAGCCTGTAGCTTGGCATGGGGTTGTTGTGCCCCAAGTGCAGAACTCAGCACTTAGCCTTGTTGAACTTCATACAGTTGGCCTCAGCCCATTGATCCAGCCTATCCAGATCTCTCTGTAGAGACTTCCAACCTTCAAGCAGATCAACACTTCCTCCCAACTTCCTCCCAACTTGGTGTTGTCTGCAAACTTACTGAGGGTGCCCTTGATCCCTTTGTCCAGACCACTGATAAAGATATTGAAGAGAACTGGCCACAGTAGTGAGCCCTGGGGTAATTTTTTGTGACAGGCCTCTAACTAGATTAAACTCAATTCACCACAACCTTTTGGGCCTTCTTAATTAAATTATAATCTTGGAAGCTTCCAAATGTTCTTAAAAAAAAAGTTTTATGGAATCTTTGTGGGTCTTGACCTTTAAGAAATTTAAAAACCCTATGTGGACATTTGCAAAGCAAGGTATTGAGGCCTTTTGCACAGGTTCTATCTCAGGTGATCCTTTGATAGATTTATCAAAGAGAAGCTGAAAATCAGATTACTCATAAATAATTTCTCATAACAAGATGTAGTGTGTTTGCCACAGAAGAGTTCCCAGTTATCATGTGGAGTGGCAAAGGTGAGCTTTACAAATAGGAGTCTAAATTCCTGCTAGTACCTGTAGTCTAGTTTTGCAGAGAATCTATTTTAATAGCAAAACAAAACAGATAATGTTTTAGAGGCCCTGTGTCTTGTGACAGCTTAGACATTTAATATTATATCAAATGTTATTTTAAATTTTCAGTTTCACTTCTGTGACTTTTTTTTTAATAAATGTCTTTTTTTTTTTTTTTTCCACCTCATGAAAAAGAATAGGCCTGAAGTTTTCTGTCTTCAGTTCCCAGAAAGCAAAGTATCAAACAATTTTTATCCTTTTAAGCAAACACTGAGAACTATTAAAGTCTTTTGGTTCTGAGAACAAAAATGGTAAATGAGAGACTGTCAGATGTATTTGAAGCTAGTTTAAACTTTTACTTTAAATATTTCAACATAAATGACTGAGCCCAATACACCTCTGACACTATGTCATAAAGATATCATCCTTAATAGACTCTATCCTGACTCACACCATTGTAAGTGCAAAAATTAAAGGATTTACAGAAAGGGAAATTGTAATGCTTGCATTTGCTGATATGTGTAAATATTCCAAGAAGATAAGTATTGATGAGGAATTCATATAAAACAAAAGTACTCCAATTAAACTAAATAACTATAGATAAAGTCAAGAGAGTAAAATGATTACAAATACAGCTGTTAAAGGCAAATATCTTTTTTCCAGGTAAGGAAACCTTACCTGGAAATCCCAAAATATCCAGTGGAAAAAAAAAAATAAATAAATGTTAAAATAGACTAGTTTTCATATCATTCTACATTCTGACAGTGTTTATGATAGTAGTTCTATAGCTTTCAAAAATATATATGCTTGTTTTTTCTTAGCATTCATGCACTGAATGTTTAGAGATAAAAAGGAAATAAATGCCAAAGCAGAATATTTTGGAAATAAGTTCATAGCAGTTATAAAATATTATTCAAACTTATGTGTTTTTTCACTTTGGTACCTACTTTGTTAAACTTAATATAGCTTTTTTTTTTTTTTTTATATAATGGCCATAAGTCTGGACAGAGTGATTGACATAATTTATTATGCAGGAAGAGTTCTCTCACCTTTGCTTAATCCACAGCATGGTTTTTATATTTCATTAAAAAAAATAAAAAAAAAAATTGCAAAACAAAATACTTGAAAGTAAGAAAAAATAAGTTTATATTGTCTGTGGAATATGATAAAAGTCATCTTATATGGTTCTCTGTATGTAGTTCCATTAAAGTCTCCAAACTACAATCACATGATTGTATCTTGTTTCTAGCTTCCTTAGTTGTCAATTCATCTCCTGTTCTTCCAATAGCTCAACTTTACTTAGTAGGAACTTTTCAAAAGCTTTTGCCCTATTCAAGACCACAACTATTTCCCTAGAGGAGAAAAATAAATAAATAAATAAATGTGTTTTGATTGAGAGATTTAGATTAAGAAAAGTTCTCTTTTCCCTTAACCTTTCTCCACCAGTATGGCAAAGCTCTCTTGGGAGTTTTAAGTTTTGTAATGCAAATGGATGTAGCTATTAAATAAATAAATAAATAAATAAATAAATAAATAAATAAAGGGTTAACATGTAAGGTTTTTGCTGTATTCTGCAGTAGCCTTACCACTATAACACAGGAGCTCCTTTTTCTGACCTTTGAAGATGATTCCCAAAGGCAATACGCTGAATCTAGTTCTAGTCCTCCAAATAGTTTCGTGCATAGATTCCCAAGTCATTCTAAATATTGCCTTTAAACAACTTTGTGTTCTGCAGGCCTTTTTTGATTCATAGTGCACATATTTATGTCATCAGACATGACATAAATAAACATTTTATATCATTCCTTCCTTGTCATTAAGGTGTCATATCAATAAATAACAACTATCATAAGGAAATCCTCTGTTCTGGAAAGGGCTGTTATATACTATCATCCTTTGTTGTCTCTAAACATAAGACATAAAGTTGTCAAAACACAAGAAATCTAATCTCTTGACAACCTTGCCCTCAAAATAAAAGAAGGTAAAGCAAAACTGAATTTAAAATAATTTATTCCAAATTCAAAAGAAAGCTGGAGCAGAGGCAAATTATTGTTCCCTCCCATCTATAACAAAATAAAGAAATGTAACAAAGGGTAAAATGGGACCAAGTGTACAGTAGAACATTCTATGTCAGTATACTAACTGTCAAACTTTTGAAATGTGTTTTGTAAGGGCAACTACCTCCTTACAAGACTGAAATTTAACTGCCTTTTAAACACTCTAGTTAAATCTAGCTGCTAAAATTAACTGATAAACAGTCTGATGAGAAAATTTGATATCTGATATGAATCTGATATCCCTCTCCTTCATGAGATTTTCCAGTTATATTGATTTTCTTATTTTTTATAATAAAGCCTCATCATAGTTATAAATAACAATTCACAGTTCTATTTGCTTGCCACCTAAAATGTTTCGTGTCTGGAAAAGAAATACAATGAAAGAACTGCTCAAATTGTTATACAATATTTTTGTCAGCAAATGTACATTTGTTGATAGGAAACGCTTCTTGACATATCTTTCTATTGACAGAATGAAGATATTTCTATGATGGAAACATAACATACTTGATCCTAACAACCCTTCCAGTTACGCAGTTGCCCACTCTGCGGATGTTGTAAGATGCATGGTGTTTCCACTATGAAGATTCTCAAAAGCCATAGCTTCAGCATGGCTAGGGAATTATGAACCCAGTTTCTGAATAGATCAACAACTGAACTTGTAAGACAATCAGTAGATACAGGAGGTGAAATCCCTGAGGTTTCTGTAAACAGGTAAATCAGTCCAATAAGGCTTTGAGGCTTTGAAAATTCCACAACCACTGTGTGAAATCATGAGTTTTCCTATTTTGTGTCAGTGAACATCAGTACTAAATTTGATTTAAAACACCTTAAATTCTCTTGGCCATTGCAAGACACACAGAGTATGTTTCATTCCAGAAATGGTATGTATCCCTGTTTTCAAAGCAACACAGTCTTTTTTTGTGTGCGTGTGATTTTGGGTGGGGAAGATCACTGTTCTGAATTAAAAGTTCATATTTGAGTCCAGCTTTCAAAATGAACCACAAAAACTGTTTCCATTTTGTCCACTGGCAATAACATTTCCAGAGGATATAAGAAAACATGCAAGAGAAGACTCATTTAAAAATGCAGGCTCATTAAATTGCTAACTAATTTGATGAAATGTCTGAGTCCTGGAGGCAAGGAGGTAGGTACTTTAGAATACAGACAGTAAAAACTTCCTGTCTTACAAAATAAAATATTTCTCCCTGCTTTAGGAAGAACTTGTCTCTATAATCCTACCAAGTAGGTAGGTATCCATTATTTATTCTTATTGACAATGTTTTCATTTAATATTTCAGGGTTTATATCATCATGCTAGCCAAACAAATGAACTGTGAAGGCATATTTTCAGTCTAGGAAGTGTCTCCAAAACAAAATTTTCCATTTCAACTCTCTGTGATTTATGGATGTTGAATCTCACAAGAGTTTTGTTTATCTGCACACAGCATCCTGCTCAAAAAAAAAGCTGAACACATTAACTATTGCATATTACTCAGTGGCTATGTCCACACAGACAGTTGTCTCTTACAGTCCGATACAGAAGAAAAGCTTCTTCATTTTGCACTTGTCATTGGCAGATCACATCCCAAGCTCCTTAGCTCATCTTTTGGCCTTTAGTCACCCATGGGATGCAACAGAATACTATCTGGAAATAGGACCTAGGACCTCAGAAATTCCTACCTAGCACAACTCTCAAGCCACTATAGCAACAAATAAAAAGTGCTCCCTGGTAGGATGCCATTGCTGCAAATAAGCAGCAGCTTGTATTCAGCAGCTTGCTGCCAGACAGCTTCAGTTGGCTGAAAAGTTTGTGCAGCTGTTTTCACAACATCATCAGCAGTTATCCCACCCCAGCTGCACCAGAAGGAAATGACAACAACTTAAATCAGCTGCTGTTGAAGGTTCTTGTATGTGCTTTATTTCATAGAGTACTTTTTATAGGCTCATAAAATAATTATCACCACATCTTTTGGAATCTTATTTCTCTGAAGCAGTCTAGGAAAAAAAGCAAAAATACTTACCAGCACAAGAAGGAAATCTGTCTAGTAAATGTAGTTATTGGGTCCCATAAATGTAGTTATTATGGGTAACATGGCATATGTGAAAGATTTGTGGGCACATCAGCACAGATACCTAGCCGTTTATACAAAAGAGGTTATGGCAGTGGGTTGTTCTCTGTTTGAGGGTTGCTCTCTGGATTATTTGAGAGTAAAGTATAAAAACAGCTGAAATAATAACAAAGTAATGGCCATAAATTAAGAGGTTCCAGCATAGGCTTAAGTAAGCTTGTAAAAATCTATTTTATGTCTTAATGATACCAGATGCTGACACAGAGTACAAATATTGTGGAAAATAAGATTATGCAAAATATGAAAATATGTATATAAAAATGTCTACACGCCTTGTAATTGAAAGCTTTCTTTCACAAATGTGTGTCTTTACTATTCCTATATGAAGTATTAAAGATTTAAGTATTAGAAAAATAAGAAACATGAAATGGTTCTGGACTGTTGTATCATTTTGTTTCTTAATGGAAGATTTTTTTTTTCTGTGTTAAATAACAGAAGACTAATTCACTTCTTAATCTGTTTTTATTTCTGTAAAACTTTTATGACTTACTTCAATATTTTAGTGTCAGAGACAAATGGTCTGGAAAGACAATAAGTCAGTTTCGGCTACAAAACCATCAATCTCTTGCAATCATCTTCTTTTTAGGAACTGTATGTTCTACTTTTAGGTATTTTTAGAAATGACTCCAATGTCATTTATCCTGAAGAATACTGAACTCATAACCCCAAGGGGAAAAAAAAATAAAAAAATAAAAATAAAAACACTTAAATGTTCATCATTCTGTTCCCTGTAGGAATATTTCAGGAAGTATTTAACAATAATTAATATTACACATTAACTATGGAAGAGTCTCCTACCCTCTTACCCCTTGCTTTTGATTGCAACCTGTTTAGGAGAGTTTAAAATAGTTTAGTTGTTCTCCCTAATAAAAAAAAAATATTTTTCAAATATGCCAGTGAAACTAGGAAAATTTTGAGAAAATCCTAGGTTAAAAAAAAAAAAAAAAAAAAAAAAAAAGGAAATTTGGAAGTTTGGGTCTTCAGGACGTTGATAAAGCGATAAAGCTTCAGTAATCATATTTGGGACTTTTATGTATCTATATACATTGAAGAACACTGATCCATATTTATGATCCAATATCATACTTATGATCCAATCTTGTGCTGTCTCCTTATAGCACATTGGCCAAATAGCATAAAATATATTTACTGAGCAGAAGAACAGTAATAAATAAAACTGTGTTTTTAAAGAATAAACTTTAGTTTAAATCATATTCCAATTCAATCAAAAGCTCCTAATATTCATTCATTATTAGATTATTTTTTTCATAGCATATATAATGTCTTGTATCAGCACACCCCAGGTACTTCTTTTAGCAAATGTTTTAGGATATACACTTCATTGCAATGGTAATATTCTAGTTTTATTTTCACCTGTTCTTAATTGGGAAATCGATCTATATCTGCAAGGAAATATTTTAATACATAGACACAGTCATTATAATAAGGATCGCAAGAATTCACAGCAATATAATATATTCTAAGTAGTATTCTATACAGTGGTATAATATACAATAGTACAAATAGTACAATATATTAATATACAAACAGATCATAAAGCCTGAAGTCACCAATAGGTGACCATTTTCTCTAAGATGTGTATACCATATGCATCCCTGAAATTAAGCTCTGTTTGAGTGAAAACAAATTCTTAAAGAAAACAACTCTTCATGAAGAAGATTTTGTCAGCCTCTCTGGCTAATTGTTCTGAAGTGTCCATTTAATATTAATCTGAATTTGTTTAGACCTAGCTTCAGTTCCACCCTAACCTCTATGTGGTAAACTGAAGAAGCCTCTGTCATTAGAGTTCAATTCTCCATGTGGGCATTTAAAACTGCTAGATGTTACCCATTAACTATTATTATTATTATTATTATTATTATTATTATTATTATCATCATCATCATCATCATCATCATCATCATATAATTCAGTGATCAAACTTAACTGTTTGAGCCTTTCACTATATTCAGTTTATGCTTTAAACATGGGGGTGACATAATGGATTGGAAAGTCAAGAATGAGATGGTAAAACTACAGCTTCAGTTTTTCACTACTCAGTGTTTATTTGCATCTAATTTGAGCAGAGCAATGTTAAACTTGGATTAACTATTTCACTTCTCCCATCACCTTGGAGTTACTCTAACTGTAGTTATCAGGAATTGTTTTGTCCCTTGCACAGTAGCATAAGCTGGACCATAACTCTCTTTAGAGATTGAAGTTCTAATTTTTGTGTAGTAATAGCTTGAATATTTGGACTTCAGTCTACAACATCTCTACCCCTTCCTAGTAACAAGTAAAATTTAAAATCAAATGCCCAGGCTGAATTACATTTGTATGCTATGGAGAGGGAGAAAAAAAAAAATTCTTTCTAATTTTACTTTGAGAGAGAGCTTCTAAAATCTAAACTGATAATAACAAAGCAGAAAATTACACACATGTTCCTACCTTCCCTGTTTTCATTGGAGATATATAGATATCAACATTCCAAATTGTTTGTAATTGCTGTCAATATTATGTGGGAGCTGATCAAATACCATGATGAAAAACTACATAAAATCGAACAATATAATAAAATTGCTTATTCAACTATTATCACTTTAAATATGTTTTGATAATTATGTCTTTACAGTTGGTTAACATCCCTTTACAAATGTTATTGTATGAAGAGAAGACTCATTAGAACTCTGATAGTTCTGTAAAAGACAATGTAAACCAACATATATATATATATATATTCCATACTTCACATCACAGTTTTACACCTGAACTCCTGAAAACAGACAACATTTTTGTGGCAAAATATATCATGACAGGAAATTGTGTATCAAAGTTTTCAGATATCAATTATCTGTCTTTTTGATGGCTGAGCATGTATAGTCAATAGTCAAAATGATTTTGGTCCGATAATATTGTATTATAAATATAAAAAGTATTCAAAGGTGAAGCTGCACCTTTAAACAGCTGTTTAATGCATCCCCAAATGCTGTTTGTCCTCTTGGTTGCCAGGACACACTGTTTACCCATGTTGAGCCTGCTGTCAACCAGCACCACCAGATCCCTTTATGCAGAGCTGTTCTTTAGTCAACCATCTCCCAGCCTGTTCCTCTGTCCAGTATTACATTGCCCCCAGTGCAGAACACATCATTTTCCTTTGTTGAACTTCTTGCCATAGATGATCACCCCATGCTCCAATCTAGATTCCTCTGAAAGGCCTCTCATCCCTTCAGGGAGTCAATAGTACTCCTGGTTTAGTATAATCAGCAAACTTGCTGAGGATACACTCCACTGCTGTATCCAGATCATTGATAAAAACAGTGAATAAGACTGGCCCAAGAATGTTGCTAGTGACAGTCTACCAGCAAGATGCAGCCCATTCACTACAACAGTTTCAGCTCTACTGTTGACCGAGGTCATCACCGAGCGAGAATGAAATTGTTCTTCTCACAGTTGGACAATTTGTCCAGAAGGATCCTTGAAGGACAAGAATATTCTATAAATGCTGTCTTCGTCATCTTATTTTCTTGCTTTATATACTATTTTTTAAAAAAAATCCTATATAAATCAGGCACTGACGCTTGAAATGCTGTCATGTAAGAAAATCATATTGTACTATACCACTTTCAGTCACAGTTTTTCAAAACCACAGTTAGATCTTTCAGATGATATAAATCCACCTAGATCTACCAGATGCAAATCTGGTCCAGTGTGAGAATATTTAAATTTTATTGTTATAAATGTTGTCTTGCAAAAATGAAGAAGTTCAAGAAGTTCAGATTTAATTTTAAAACACTGCAGGCAAAGCTATTACATAATATATATATATATACGTACATAATATTTGGGGCCCCAGGACAAGAAGGACATGGAAGTATTAAAACGAGTCCAGAGGAGGGCCACAAAGATGATCAAGGGGCTGGAACACCTCTCTTATGAAGACAGGCTGAGAGAGCTTGGGTTGTTCAGACTTGGGAGGCTTTTGGGAGACCTTAGAGCAGCGTTCCAATACCTGAAATGGGCCTAGAGGAAAACTGGGGAGGGACTCTTCATCAGGGCGCATGGTGATAAGACAAACAGTAATGGTTTTAAACTGAAAGAGGGTAGGTTTAGATTATATATGAGGAAGGAATTCTTTACTCAGAGGGTGTTAAAGCACTAGAACAGTTTGCGCAGAGAAGTTGTGGATGCCCCACCCCCAGCAGTGTTCAAGGCCAGGTTGGATGGGGCTTTGAGAAACCTGGTCTAGTGGAAGGTGTCCCTGCCCATGTCTGGGGTTTGGAACTAGATGATCTTTAAGGTCCCTTCCAACCCAAATCATTCTATGATTCTATGATAATATGGAAAATATATTTTCCAAAGTCCTTTGAAAATTGGAATATGCAATCTACTTCCTACTTCTTGGAATGCACGTATTTGTTTTTTATTGTACTGTTTCACAAAATACTACATATCTAGGCATAAATTAGGTGGCCAGAACCTATACAATAGAAAAAAAATAGAATAGAAATTCTGAGCTCTAAGTGTTAGAAATATTTCGTATTGGAATTCCTGGTAAAGGACATTGTAAATGATTCTATATACACAAAGAATACTTAAAATTTCTTTTCATACATCATGAGGATGAAGATGAAAAGATGATCTTATTATGGCTACCATGTCTGAAAGAAATGACTTCATTAACTTCACAGCAAGGTGAATGCCTTGTAACATAATAATAATAATGCTGGAAATTTTTATTTGGAAACAGTTTATTTCTTCAAAAACATCACACAATATACTTATGCAGACCTTTTTGAAAATATTTGTACTTATTATGGGCATATTACAAGGCGAGAATGAAAACAGTGTTTTTTCTGTTATCACTAAAGGAAACATATTAAGCTGGCTTATTAAGGAATAAAGCATTACCTGAGTCTTGAGACCTAGTATAACACATGGGAATAAACAGTTCCTCTTTGCAGTACTCTGAAATGGTGGAGTCTCCATGCAAAGGCAAACTCACTTAGAGCAAGACTTGCCCACTTAAAAAATAAATGGAGGAAATTTACTAACTTGCTGACCTCGACAGTGGTTTAAACTGCCTGTAACTTGACTGAACATAACAAAATACAAAATGTAAAGTAATATGATATTTTATTTAAAAAAAAAAAAAGAGTCAAATACATCTGATTTATTTTTCTGTTATTGTTACAGATGAGGTATCGGTGGTAAAAGTTAGGGACCAGACTAATAAAGTGCTCCCTGTGGCTGGGGCCTACCACAGACCCCCTGGCCAAGGGCAGCCTGTTGATGAGACCTTCCTGCTTCAGCTATAAGAAATGTCATGCTCGTATGTTCTCATCCTGATGGGGAACTTCAACTACTTGGATGTCTGCTAGAAAAGCTGCACAGCAATCTGTAAGTGATTCAGGAGACTCCTAGGGTGTGTTGAGAATAACTTCCTGGTCCAGATATTAGACAAACCAACAAGAGGAGAAGCAGTACTGGACCTGGACCAATGCAGATGAACTTATTAAAGATGTTAAGACTGGAGGCAGACTGGGATGCAGTGACCGTGCCCTGGTTGAATTTGTCCTCTCAAGGAGTATGGGCCTTGAGAAGAGCAAAGTCAGGACCCTGAAATTCCAAAGAGCAAACTTGAAGCTATTTAAAAAAATAGTGGACAAGATCCCCTGGAACACTGTGCTTAGGGACAAAGGAGCTGAACAGAGTTGGTAACTCTTTAAAGATGTTTTTCTTAGAACACAAGAGCTCTCTATCCCCCTGAGTTAAAAAAAAAAAAAAAAAAAAAAAAACCTGCAGGGAGGGCAGAAAAAAATAATGGTTGTACAGGGACTTGCTGGTCAAACTGAGGCGCAAGAAGGAAATGTACAGGCAGCAGAAGCAGGCATATGTGGCCTGGGAAGAGTACAGGGATGGTGTCCGGATTGGCAGGGATGGGATTAGGAAAGACAAGGCACAGATGGAACTGATCTTGAAAAGAGAGGCAAAGAATAACGGGAAGCAATTCTGTAGATACATTGTTCAGAAAAGAAAGGCCAAGGAGAGCGTACCCTCTCTGATAAATGAGGAGGGTGAACTGTTAATGACAGATATGGAGAAGGCTGAAGTACTCAACAAGTTCTTTGCCTCAGTCTTCACTGCCACTGTAACCAAAGAGCAGGTTCAAGCCCACCTGATGAAACTGAACAGGTACAAGTCTATGGGGCTTGATGACATGTATCCCAAGGTCCTGAGAAAACTGGCTGATGGAGTTGCCAAGCCTCTCTGTGGAAGTGTGGCCATGGGGGTCGACAAGCCATATGGTTGGTGATAACATCGGTCTCTTAACAAAGAGGCCATGAGGAATGTAAAGAGTTTAGAAGGAAAAAAGAAAGGTGATTCAGGAGATGCCTTGCTGTCTCGGACTGCTTGTTCTCCAGCTGTTAAGACATGGAAGTTGCTGGGTGTTTGCTATTGCCAGGCAAAGTTGTAAACCAATGAATGTTAGTTAGTGGAAAAATACTGCTGTAGAGTGAATGGTATAAGAAGGGAGCCTGTCCTCAATAAGGGAGTTGGAGTTGAAGTTATGTCATCAGTAAAGTAGTAGCAGTTACTCATCCTAAAAGAACCCTGGTGTCCATGTGGTCTTTATGCCACATCTGATTTGAAAAGTCCTAGCAGTGAGGTGAAGTCCCTAGTACCTGGAAAAAGGAGGATTTTTAAATTTTTAAATGTCAAGTCACATGCAAAACAAAGAGGTCATCTGAGACAACCAGCATGGCTTCACCACGGTCCCACATGACATCCTGATCTCCAGATTGGAGAGATATGGATTTGATGGGTGGACCATTCAGTGGATAAGGAATTGGCTTGAAGGCTGCACACAGAGATTAGTGGTCAATGTCTCTATGTCCAGGTGGAGGCCAGTGATGAGTGGTGTCCCTCAGGGGTTCTGTCCTGGAACCGGTACTATTTAATACCTTTATAAATGACATAAACAGTGGAATCAAGTGCACCCTCATTAAGTCTGAGGATGACACCAAGCAGAGTGGTGCAGTCTATACAACAGAAGGAAGGGAGTGGCTATACTGTCTGATTTGGCTGTGTATAAAGCAAGTGCAAAGCCCTTGAGAAGGTGATGCTCTCACTCAACCATTTTGCACTGTCAGAGATCATGATGCCAGTTCCCCTCCACACCACCTCCAACATCCTCAAAACTGTAATGCTTGATAACTCAACCAGATGTTTACTTTTAGAATGCTGGCTTATGCCTGCATTTAGGCTGTACAAGACAAGAATCCAGGTGTAACTAAATGTGCATACAGATCCTACCTGTGTGAGCAGTTATAGTGAGCTCACTGAGTATTTTCACATGGGATTACAGTTCAAAAGTGTGCAGTTAGACCAATTCTGAGACAAGTTAAGGTATTCAAGCTCACTGAAAAGGTCTAACAATTTCAATTCATTTTGTATTATGCACTTTAACATAAACTTAGGCTTGCTTTAAATAGGTTTAATGATCGCAGATACAACTATTAATTTGTCTGTTTGGTATCTGTAGATGAATAAGAAATTGCACATTTTTTTTTGTGCTCCTGATTTATACTACAAGGCAAAGATTTTGATTTAAGCGATGCTGAATAATGTCTGATAATTGACTAAATGATCCTTTACTAAAATACCTTTCACATATACTTTGGATTTCTAAAATGAACTTGAATAATGTTTCTGGATAAGACCTTGGTTAATAATTAAATATATAAATATTTTTTTTTATTTCTCATTTTAATGAACCTTAGCTAACTCAAAATTCCTTGTTTTCAGTTTAAGACTACAGAGTAAAATAACATGGAAGCATGCTTTTGTTTTGTATGTATCATAAGCCAGAAAATTAAGCGCTGAGTGCATGCGGAGAAATAAAATCTTTGGAATTTTACAGTAATTAGCCAAAAATCTTCATCATTTAAAAGACCTCTTTAATGAAGACACTTCTGTGTCCCTTCATAAGAGTTTGCAGTATTAAATGTCTTTAATTATAGTCAATGTCATGAGAAATAAAACAAATTTTAAATTAGGTATTTACTGTAGGGACATTGAACTTTACTCTTATTTTTTGTCATCTTATTGGATGAAGAAAGAGGAAAATCTTGGCTGCTTTGGTATTCAGGAGATACAAACCTCTTAGGCTGATAGAAAACTGCAATTTCATCCACTTTTCAAGAATCATTTCATTTAGTGGGGTTATTTCAATGATGATAAAATGCATTATACAACAGCAGTGGAAGTACTGAAGCTATACTGGAATCAAAAGTGTTTCTCTAATACTCTGTTCAGTTGTTCAAATCATGGTTATATTAGACCTCATTTAAGTGCACACAAAGAGTAGAATCAAATTCTTGGCCTACACCAAAGCCAAAATTCTTCTCATCAATTTTATCAGGATGTAAAACATCTCTAGATGGTAACTTAAATTGAAATTTGAATTAAACTTCGGAGGTACCCACTTTCCATTTTAAGAGCAGCAGGATTTTAATGACAAGAAGATAAATTTATGTCATTTCACCTTCATATTCTTGGAAAGCATGTGGTTAAGTTGGTGTTTAAGTTCCTTTAATTACCAAAGAAGAAAGAAAGCTCTTCCTTTTCAGAGAATGATTCCTTTCCAAATGTTAGGACTGAGTGATAATAGGTAAGTGAAAACCTAGGTATTTGAATGAATATATAAAGAATTTGGCAAAGAATGAAGTAATGAAAACAAAAAACTTCACAGTCTGTCTCAGAACATATAATGCATTAGGTTAAATTAAAGCATAATACCTTTATTATGCTGTGTTTAAACAGAATAATTAAATGAAAAGCTGGACATTATTAATCCAAGTTAATAATTTCTAGCAATTGGTCAGAAAATGTGTCACTTAATTCCATGTCATTGAATACATGTAAAAGATGTATTAGGACTATCAATATTGTACTGTTACTTGTCATTTTTTGAACCTCCCTTTCATGTACATTACAGTAGTAGCAGTATTTGTACCAAAAAAACCAAAAACAACAAAAAAAACCTTCAAAGGACTTTTACACTTTAAATGTACTACTGGATTATACCCTTTTAAAGGTATAAATACAACCACATCTTCCTGTTGTCATTAGCAGTTGCATCATACATAGTACAAAAGCAGTTTAATGAGCTGGATTATAACCAAAATTTAGCACAGTTAGCTTATGGCTTGTATAATTAGAATGTTCTGTGCTGAATCAAATTGTATAAATATACTGTTCAAATATGTATACTCAGGCTAATTAAGCTTTGAAATGATAATATGTCTTGCTACAAAGGTAGAAATGCTAAAACCAGTGCTCCAATACCTTCTTCCACACACCACCGCCCCCATGATAAAAGATGGTCTGGCTTCTTTGCCACTTTTTTTTTTTTTTTTTTTTTGAGAAAAGGAGAAAGAGGAAGAGAAGAGGAGAGGAGAGGAGAGGAGAGGAGAGGAGAGGAGAGGAGAGGAGAGGAGAGGAGAGGAGAGGAGAGGAGAGGAGAGGAGAGGAGAGGAGAGGAGAGGAGAGGAGAGGAGAGGAGAGGAGAGGAGAGGAGAGGAGAGGAGAGGAGAGGAGAGGAGAGGAGAGGAGAGGAGAGAGGAGGGAAGGGAAGGGAAGGGAAGGGAAGGGAAGGGAAGGGAAGGGAAGGGAAGGGAAGGGAAGGGAAGGGAAGGGAAGGGAAGGGAAGGGAAGGGAAGGGAAGGGAAGGGAAGGGAAGGGAAGGGAAGGGAAGGGAAGGGAAGGGAAGGGAAGGGAAGGGAAGGGAAGGGAAGGAAGGGAAGGGAAGGGAAGGAAGGAAGGGAAAGAAAAAGAAGAAAAGAAAAGAAAAGAAAAGAAAAGAAAAGAAAAGAAAAGAAAAGAAAAGAAAAGAAAAGAAAAGAAAAGAAAAGAAAAGAAAAGAAAAGAAAAGAAAAGAAAAGAAAAGAAAAGAAAAGAAAAGAAAAGAAAAGAAAAGAAAAGAAAAGAAAAGAAAAGAAAAGAAAAGAAAAGAAAAGAAAAGAAAAGAAAAGAAAAGAAAAGAAAAGAAAAGAGAAAAGAAAAGAAAAGAAAAGAAAAGAAAAGAAAAGAAAAGAAAAGAGAAGAGAAAAGAGAAGAGAAGAGAAGAGAAGAGAAGAGAAGAGAAGAGAAGAGAAGAGAAGAGAAGAGAAGAGAAGAGAAGAGAAGAGAAGAGAAGAGAAGAGAAAAGAAAAGAAAAGAAAAGAAAAGAAAAGAAAAGAAAAGAAAAGAAAAGAAAAGAAAAGAAAAGAAAAGAAAAGAAAAGAAAAGAAAAGAAAAGAAAAGAAAAGAAAAGAAAAGAAAAGAAAAGAAAAGAAAAGAAAAGAAAAGAAAAGAAAAGAAAAGAAAAGAAAAAAGAAAGAAAAGAAAAGAAAAAAGAAAGAAAAGAAAAGAAAAAGGTCTTTATCAGGCTATCATCTGTAGATACTGATTTTTGGTCAGTTATGTATCTTTTTTTGTTTGTTTGTTTGTTTGTTTGTTTGTGTGTTTGTTTTCCCCCAGTTACACAGTGATATTTTTTTTTCCGACTGATTTTTATTTGACATAATGGAATGTATTTAAAGGAATTGAACCCCTTCTTTGCAGCTCACACATTACACATGTCAGTTCTCTCATAGTGTCTATTCATGTTTATAGTATCCCTTACTTTCTGCAGAGTGTCTCCTTTAAAGTCAGTTATTTCTTCTATCTCATCTAAGCTTGGAAGTAGTTAGTGTCTTCAAGGACCTTATCTTCATTCCCTCTGCTCTTGCTGTCTACCCTTCAGGTTGTGTTTTTTTTTTTTTTTTTTTTCCCTTCATTTTTCTTTCTCTCTTTCTCTCTCCTGAAAATGTCTGTGCCCTCTAGAGACCAGGAGAGCTACACATACAGAATTTTTGATCTTTGCTTCTTCCAAATTGAGTGAATTTTATCTGTAAGCTTCAAGGACTTCTTTTTTTTTATTTGAAACAGACTGTATAGATATAGTCTCCACCAGAGGTCCAATCCATGTAGCTTGCATCCGTCTAAGAGGCATGGGGAGATGAAGGGAGCAATAACCACCTTTGTACTTTATCCATGAAGCAGTAGGTTATCAGTGTCAGCGAGAGATGAGTCTTGCCTACTCCTCTCATGCTCATCCCTGAACATTCAAAATACTTTCCTTATTGCTCATTATGATATTATTTTTATTTTAATTCTTTTTTTTTTTTCATAATTGTCTTTCCTATAAACATTAGTGCTTTTCAAGAAAAATGACCTCAGGAACTGCCAACACACAATATATGTAGTGCCTCCTCTAAAGTACGGTTTTGCCTTGCAGACAGGAGTTCTAAAAGAAACCACAAAGTCTTCAAATGCTATACCCACAACAAGAATAAAAACTATTAACTTACAAATACTAAATATGTTACATATGACAGTATAAATGACACAGCATTAACATGACAAAAAAAATAGAACAACATATTTTACACCTTTGATTATATATTCTTGATTAATTATACTTTATTTGTGGTGTCAAAATCCAAATATAATTTGGTTACTTATTTAGGAGGATAGATAAAAATGGCTGAATGACTAAAATGACTAAGAATCAGCTCATTTTTGTTTGCTTAAGTGTTTGAAACTACATTTTAATGGAATTAAATTTTCTCACTCCTGTGACTATTCACATTTCTTGAGAGGAAAATATAAACTTTAGTTGATCTTATGGACAGATGTAGAGCTGTTCTCTTTGACAATTTCAGCGTGTCCAAGTTAGTTTGAAATTTATTCACTGCCAGACCATAGGTTGGTCTGGCTCTGATATGAAACAATTTATTCCTCTTGAAAGCAAGAAATATAATCAAGAAGCATTCATTTTTAAAAGACTTTAATTTAAATCAAAATGACACGGCAAGTTTTGCATTCATATCAGATCTGATACAGGATAGATGGGCACATGTACCATGAAAAAATTGTCTAACGTGCCTTTTGTTTTCTTAGACAATAAATTTAATCATCTGTTTAGAAAGTTTGTAGTTTCACTAAGATGTACAATAATACCTCTAAGAGTTCCTCAGAACCAAATGTAACAATCAAAAAATAAACATGAGAAAGTTTATTTCTCTTTTAATCATTACTATTGACAGATGAGGGATCGTATATACTAAGAGCTTTCTCTGGTGATTATAATTGATTTTCATTACATTTTATTACAAGACTTGCAGATCCTGTTTCTTCTTGCCTATTACCTTACTAACATTTAACATTGCGTTTGAGGTTTATATATATAAAGAGTTAAGTCTAAACTATCAGGTTGTGATTCTTTATTTTTATTTAAAAAAAAAATCACCAATTTTTGAGGATAAAGCTAAAATATGAACTTTTTCTATTTTCTTTAAATACTTTTATGTACTTTTACTGAGAACTTTGATTTTGAAGTGGTAGTTGCTCTTTACTTTGGAGTAAGACAATTGGAATTCACTTCTTGGAAGAACAGCAAAATGTTGTATCATAATGTCTGTGCACATGTAAGCAAATTTACCCTGTACAGGAATCCTTCATTTTTACATTTTCTGACTTCTGAGTACTTTGCACTTTTTTATTATTTTATTTTTCCTCACAATTCTGATGAGGCTCCCACTGAGGAATTTTTTTTTTTTCCTTTTTTTTTTCAGATAACATTGGAACACAAAATCTTATAGATACGATTGTAGCACTGAAGAATCTGAAAATACTTCATTCTGAAGCAAACATACCATAAGATTCCATAACCTGTGCTCTCAGCTTAAACGGCCTCTGTAGTATCAGAAAAGACAGGTTTTTTTTTGTTTGTTTGGTTTTTTTTTGTGACTATTTTAAAAGGTTATCTATATAATCAAAGTGTGAGTGGGGGGAGTTTAGATTCTGCTGAACTGAAATGTTGAGCAAGCCACATATATTGATTGAACAGGGCAGATCACAGTCAGAAGCTGTTTGCTTAGCATCTTTTTTCTGATAGCTCATCAGAAAGCAGGAGAAAATAATGACTCATCTTCAGTTTACTCAAAATCAAAGATAAAAGGCAAAGAAACTCATGAATAAATCATAACTGAGAAGAAATATTTTGAATGAGGAGTTAGGAGTTTTCTATATTAGTTTCTAGCCTTTGACTAGAAATCTATTGTAGGCCATTTCTACTTCCTCACTAGAATTTGAAATCCAAACTTTGTACTGAGGTAGAGAATCAAAACGGTCTTAGTGGATTAATCTCACTTAACTAGATGTGCATACAGAGACACATAGATCTGATACTCATTTTAACCATCTTTTTGATTGAATAGAGCTGAAAAGGCACTTTGAGAGAAGCTAAATAGTAAATACCAACTTGAAGACTAAATGAATCATTGTGACTTCAGTCTACACTGTCTACATACATCTTAAATTGCAGAAAATTTATTTCAGACATTGCACCTTGATTTCAACTTTTATTTATGTACCTTTAAAAGGCATAGATTTTACTGCTATAAACGTGAAAGAAAATGCGTGTATTTAATTGTAATCTCATTCATAAGAGGATAGTTTTAATGATTTGCACAGTTCACATATTCTCTAAAAATGCCAATTTTTCATGCACTGCCATTCTTTTTTTTTTTTTTTTTTTTCCCTTGATACCAATTTTATAAAGAAATTATAAATTCTCCTAGTCCAGGAGAAGTAGAAATAAATACCACTATAAGGGATCTTGTTGTTGGCTAAATTGGAAGTCAGAGCTCAAGATAAACTGCTTAATTTGGAACACAAGCCACATAAATGTATTAACCTTTTTCAGCTTATTTTCTTGTAAGCAGTAGATTTAACATTTTTTTGAGAAAATTATAATTAAAATAATTCTGTATGATTTTCTATACACCAAAGTTCAAAACTTTTATTTGTGCTAAACTATGAATAGTGAGCTGTATTAAAAAATAAAATAAAATAAAATGTGAACACACAGACAAAATAGTTCCAAAAAAAGATGACTTGGAAGTCCTATTACTTCAAGCAAATAAACAGTCTATTTGTATAATTAAAATGTTCAGAAAAAAAAAAAAGTTATATAATTATTTGATTCTATTACTTTTATCTTCTTTAGATACTTCACATTCCCTTATAAGTGATTTTAGGTGATGCAAATTTATGCAAAAATGAGAACAAAAACAACCAAAGCATCGGTAGAATAGCCACGATATTACATGTTTTTCAAAATGTAACCCACTTTTAGGAAATATCAAATGCAATTCAAATGATCTTCGTGTTGAAGAGATGGTAGCATCTTTAAATCTCAGTTTTAACAAGGAATTTTAAAATATATAATTTAAATTTTATATTTCATTTGGTCAATATTATTGAATTTTGACACAAGACTCTACATAATACTGACAACTTTAAACCGGTAAGTGTTAAATACCTGCAGGTTATCACTCTTTTCACTCTATACTCTATTGGTATGTGTGCGACTTTTCAGAGAACTGTGATGATCTTCAATATGACTTGATGATATTTTGGTTAAAAATTACTTGAAAAATCATATAACTTTATTGCAGTTGAGAGTACTTGTAAGTAATTTCTCACAGAAGCAAACTAGTTTCTTAAGATACAGCAGAAAACACAATCCCAAATCTTATGAAGCTTTTCAATCTCAAGAAAGCATTGTATGTATTCTGGACGAATAGCTTTTGAATAGCTGAAAAACTGTTCTTCCTTTGTATGTTTTTAACCTAATTTCTCAAGGAAAGGTAGCTTCATAATCACACTGCCATTTTTTGACCCTTTCGATTATTCTATGATATATATTCTATATATCATAGAATGGCTTGGGTCCCTTTGAAGGGAACTTAAAGATCACAAATTCTCTCACTTGTGAACCCACTATTCAACTTCAGCCAAAGCTGACAGAAGAAAGATATTTCAAAGACAATAATTTCCATCAGGTTTACTCAAGATTAGCATCTAGGTAGAGAGAAAAGATACAGATTAAGGAAAGCCTGTCATGGTAAGTGCAGCAGTTAATCACCAAGTGAAAGTTTGAGAATTGGGCCCACATGAACCTCATGAGGTTCAACAAGTCTAAGTGCAAGGTGCTGCACCTGAGCAATCCCAGACATTAGTACAGACTGAGAGATGAACACATTAAGAGCAGCCCTGCAGAAAAGCATTTGCGGGGGTCTGGTGGACAAAAACCTCAACATGAGCCTGCAGTACGTACTGGCAGCCTGAAAGGCCAACTGCATCCTGGGCTTTATCAAAAGAGGAGTGGCCAGCAGGTCAAAGGAGGTGATTGTGCCCCTCTACTCTGCTCTTGTGAGGCTCCACTTGAAGTACTGTGTTCAGATGTGGGGCCCCCAGCACAAGAAAGATGCTGATCTGTTAGTACAGGTCCAGAGGAGGGCTGTGAAGATGATCAGAGGGCTACAAAGACAGGCTGAGAGAGCTGGGGCTGTTCAGCCTAAAGAAGAGAAGGCTCTGGGGTGACCTCATTGCAGCATTCCAGTACTTAAAGGGGGTTTATAAAAAAGATGCGGAAAAACTTTTTGCTCAGTCAGATAATGATAGGGCAAGGGGGAATGGTTTTAAACTAAAAGAGGGGAGATCTAGATCAGAGGTTAGGGGGAAATTCTTTATTCAGAGGGTGGTGAGGCACTGGAACGGGTTGCCCAGAGAAGCTGTGGATGCCCCATCCCTGGAAGTGTTGAAAGCCAGGTTGGATGGGGCTTTGAACAACCTCATCTAGTGGATGGCATCCCTTACCATGGTAGGGGGGGTTGGAACTAGATGATCTTTAAGGTCCTTTCTAACCCAGACCATTCTATGTTTCTGTGATTCTGTGGTTTATAGTTATTCAAATTGCATGTAACTCACAATCAGCTTAGGGCATGCTGATTCTTGTCCAACCAATGCTCAGAAATTTCTTAGAAGTTTCTTATTATGCTGAGGAGGAATCTGCAAGGAGGTAATAAAGGATATGATAAAGGAGGACCAATCACAGGGACTGGGAAGAAAGTTGAGAATGATGCCAACTGACAATGTTATGAATTACAGGAAATATGACAGAAAATAATGGAAAATGCTCCATATTTTCATTATTTTTTTTCTGCTTATTAAATTTTACTTTTCTTTTCACTTTTAGTTTTCTCTGGTTACTAATTTTGCATAATTTCATGTGATGGAAACAAGTTGATTGACAATCTTGATAATCAGAGTCATTAATAAAGGATGCAGAAAACTGAGGCTGTCATAGTTTCAATATTTCTTCTTTCCAATGTATTTAAAATATGATCTGAGGAAACACTGCAGGAGGTGAGAAGTTAATTTGTGTTTTGGTCTTGTGGAAATTTGTTTCTGAGCTGTGATTACACAGATTGGGTAATGTTACTCTTGATAGTAGGTTTTTATCCACATACTTCATCAGAAACTGGAATGAAGCCAGCACTCCTTTTTGCGTAAGCCACCCCACAATCTGAAGAATCTTTCCTAACCAAAGGTACAAATGACCTGTAGCTTGAAATAAATTGTCCTCATTTGTCATCCCAACTATGCCATTCCTACTTAAAGTTCTTTGCAGAATCTGTTCTATTTCCCAGTGATTTATATAAGTAGTAAACAAGTCAAGTACCTTGAGTGAGACAATACACAAAATCTGATCTCCATTCAAACAGATTAACTTTTTTTTAGTCAAAATTGAAATAAAGCCAAAAGTAAGCCATTTGATATTTTTAAGAGTTAGTTTTGAAATCCTAAAGTGAAATTTTATTAAAAATGAAAATCATGTATGCTTATACTCACAGAATATGAAAATAAACATTTTTTCACATTATAGGTGATGATTCTTTTTGTTGTTTCATTTAACTAGAATATGTGAAATAACTGAGATCAAACCAATAAACAAACAAAACAATAAAAACAACAAACAAACAAACAAACAGTCTGGTAAATACAAAACTGAAAATTTCTGCCTTCATGCACAAATGTTTTCTGTGCATTTGTAACTTATTTTGAAACACATGGGAAACAATGGCTGTAAAGAGCAATTTTATTTTTTTTCTGTAAATATCTATTAATAATCAGGCTAAAACAATAATATTAGGAACCTCAAAGTTCTACGTCTTGAAATCCTGCATTTAAAACTCAGATGTACTGTAGAATTTCTATTCACTACTAAATCATATTTATTGTCTTTTAGTCGGTTCATGTATTTTCCAATTGTGCTCCTTAAACACTGAAATAGGCAACATAATGCAAGCTGCAAAGTATTGTGTATTATGAATTAACATTTATAATGTTGCACATAAAATAATACATGATTATGTATACATGTAACCCTCACACATTTATATAAGCACATTCATTAATAGTTTTACTTTAAGAGAATGGATTTTTTTTATAATTCTATTTTTATCTTTTAGCAGCTAGTACAAGTGATTTTTATTCAGTGAAAGCTATGGGAAGTAGGATCTGATTGATTAGTATGAACTAGTGCACAAATGGAGGCCTGAGGAGAGTGGACCAGGTACTTCCAAGTGACTCTGCTCTTTCCAGGTCAGGAAAGAGCTGGTAGCATTGCTGCTGGATCAGAAGAAAGAAGCTTTGAGAGATCCTTCTGAGTACGTGTAGAGAGTATCTACACTTCTAGTACCTCCATCGTCAGATTATATATATATATATATATATATATATGTGTATATATATATAATATAAAATTTATATATATATATAGTCAGATTATATATATATAAAATCTGACAATGGAGGTACCAGAAGTGTAGATAGTGTACCAGTATATATACATATTCATTTTCTGGATAATTTAATCTGCCTACTACCTCAGAAAATGTTGAGCTGACTATATAGTAATCCCATTGTATTGATCTGTCCCATGAACAGATGTCCAGAAGGAAGAAGAGGGCCTCAGGTACAGAAAATTTTTTAGATTTGATATCGACTAGATTGTTTAATTCTTTGGAAGAATTTCTCTAGGCACCTAATTTCAGAAGAAAGGTCCACACTGTATTCTAAATACCAGGAAAGAGTTGTCTTTGTCTTTGGATAACTGCTTTCTCCATGAAATGAAAAAGGAAGGGGAAAAGAAAAAAAAAATATTTCCCAGTATCTCTGGACTTATTGTTGCTTATCTTCTGGTATCTTTCTGCGGAGCAGATGGGCTTCCTGGTAATACAGTTCTTATGAATCTAATTTAACTTTAAAATTGCAAATCTAAGAGGGCCATTTCTGGAGGGCAGTACCAAAAATTCGAAGAGTTGAACTTGTTGTCATTTATATATCTTACTGAATTTTAATATCTTACTCTTAACTTTATTTCAATTTACCAGTTTTAAAACCTTAAAAAAAAAATGTAAAAAAATATGCCTGAACACAATGGAGAATTTGAAAATACTACCTCTGTTAGCCTGGAAAACAGTGAGACTTTGGAATCCTTTTGGACTGTTGCAATTAGGAGAAGAAGTTAATGACAGGGTCATATATTTATTTGACACAGTCATTTTCATTCACTAAAAATAAACAAAATGCTGTATCCCTGAGAACAGGGGTAAACAAATTATAGGAGACAAGTTCCTTGCTCACATCTTCAAGGGTTTTTCAGGCAGTAGATGATGTAAGACTTCTCTCTGGGTTCCTTTCAGGACAGTGCATATTCTGCTTCCCCCAGCTGTGTCCATACTGTCTTTTTCAATTTCTCACTACTGCTTTGACTTGCAACATGCACAAACATGCTCATAGATTGCTACTCATCAAAGTCTAAGAGAAAAACAAAAATCTATGCAGCACTTATTACTAAATTTATATACATATTTATTTTGAATAATGATATGTGTCCCTTTAAGGTTTGGGGTCATCTATTGTTTCTTTCAAATAATCTAAAGAAAAAAAAAAAAAAAAACAACTTTAAGAGTTTCGTTAGTTTTGCTTCCAAAGTACATATTACTGCAATGAAGAATAAAGGCTAAATAAGCAACAACTTTCTTTTATACTTACTTCCTTTCTGGATTTTGTGTTTCAAATACAGAAAACCTGTAGTGCTATTTTTAGACCTGTAAACAGTCACATGCATGTTAGCTTATAGATTCCTGACCACCTGATGCCAGATTTTGTTCTGACTTATGGCTGAATTTTATTTATGCAAAACAGTAAGGGGAGGGGAGGGGAGGGGAGGGGAGGGGAGGGGAGGGGAGGGGAGGGGAGGGGAGGGGAGGGGAGGGGAGGGGAGGGGAGGGGAGGGAAGGGAAGGGAAGGGAAGGGAAGGGAAGGGAAGGGAAGGGAAGGGAAGGGAAGGGAAGGGAAGGGAAGGGAAGGGAAGGGAAGGGAAGGGAAGGGAAGGGAAGGGAAGGGAAGGGAAGGGAAGGGAAGGGAAGGGAAGGGAAGGGAAGGGAAGGGAAGGGAAGGGAAGGGAAGGGAAGGGAAGGGAAGGGAAGGGAAGGGAAGGGAAGGGAAGGGAAGGGAAGGGAAGGGAAGGGAAGGGAAGTAGAAAGACAAATGAGCCCAAATATTATTCTTCAGCTTTATTTATAATTAATAATGTTTTAACATAGTTTGCACACAATGCAGTCTAAGATTTAGTGGCAAAAATAAGGTACATATTACCAAAGTTTCAATAAAGAGTTTTTTATTATTTTGTTATCCCATTAACAGGGTGCACAATTGGGACATCTAATTTAGTAATGACATATTAGCTTTTTTGCATGATAATAATATTCTGAGAAGACGGGTTTAGAATACAAAACCCTTTAATTGCATTGGACAGAAGGGAAAAAACAAAACAAAACAACTCTATTCTGACACTCCCCCTTTTTAATTAATTTATTTATTTTTGTGGGGATGGGGCTATTCTATAGAAGTGATTTTTGTGGCTGTGCCAGTAATAGTTGTGCTGGGAACGAAACTTTCATTTTTCTCCATTATGGCTGAACATTGAAGCTGCCTTACACTTTATTCAGCAAATTAAATGTTTTAACATCTGACTGTGAAATGCTACTGGGAAAAAAAAAATAGCATAAATAAAAGGAAATTATTATCACACAATAAAGGTAGGAAATGATGCTTACTCTTCATAAACATTTTCTGTCATATTGAATTCTGTTTGTTGGAAAAATCAGGGATTCACATAAAGGACAGATACTGGTACATGAGTACTCTCTACTTGTGTTTATGTTGATCATTATTTAGAATATCTTCAATAGGGTGTATGAGTGTACTCATTTTATATTTATTTTATATAAATATATATATATATATACTCTTCAGTCTTGCTCATGTTAAAGGAAAAACCTTTGATGCAAACTCTTTGCTTGGTACAGAAAAATTACCATTTTATTTTCTGTTATTTGGAAAAAAAAAGTCTCTCCATCCAGGCATTAAGTAAGCATGGGAACACAGAATTATTTTTTTTTTTCCATTTACAAGATTAGGAGCCCTTTTAGGAAAAAAAAAATGTATATATATATATATATATAAATGCCAACTTTTCCTTTGTGTTACAATTAAAAAGTGATTATAATGTTGTCTTTATATATGTACCACCAAAGTTATGGGGAGTACACCCATAAATCTTGTTTCTTTGTCTATCAGTTTCAGTGGAAGATTTTTCATTCATTTCAGTAACATTGGATAAATCTCCGTGTAAGAAACTGACTTATCATGTACCAAGGATAACTCAACACTAACTGCAGTAGTTGTAGTCATTTCAGAGACACATACATTGTAAGTGAAAGTTGAAATGAAACCTTCATGGAATTACTCATTATCCTAAGTCTTTCAGCTCTTACTTTATGACGGCTGGTACAAGTACCTTCTTCAATCATAATAGCATGTCTGCAGGCTAGTTTGGAAAAATCTATCCTATGTACATGCTATAAATTTTGTTCATCCTACTGGGACATTACCAGTCAACAATGTTTCTGCTTTCTTTTTCTATCTTCTTCATTGATATATAAGTCTCTCTCTATATATGTATATATGCACGTGTGTATACATATGTGTGTATATATATATATGTATATGTATATATAACTAGCTAGGGAAAAATAAGAAAAGGAAAAAGGAAAAAAAAAAAGAAAAGGAAAATAAAACATGAGGAAGAGGGAGAGTGAGGGGGAGAGGGAGAGGGAAAGAAAACAAGAACCAACCAAACAATAAAAGAAACCTACTACCATAAATTAAAAATTAAAAAAGATAAGTAATAGAGTATTCACATGTCAGTGACATTAATAAGTTCCATCTGCAGTCTTAGCAATTTGCCCTCAGATAATCAAAAGGTGCCAGCAGTTTGGGGGACTCATATTCAGAATACAAATGCAGGCCTTTTATGCAGCCTCAAGGTTAATAGTGGCATTGCCTGAACTAAGTAATAATGGGGAAAAATTATTAATATAACAAAAAACAACATAAACATTCATACAATTAACAGAAATATCAGCTTCAGCTATTTTAATTGCTTGGGAAAGTGTTCTGTTTTTGTTGCTGTCGTTGATTGTTTCTATTATTATAATTCAGTACAATTTCAGGCTGTTGTGAAGGAAGGAATTCATCTGAGCTTGTCAGAAAAGGCTACATTTATAAGCAAAAAGGCAATGTTTGTTCTAGTGATGTACTCTAGAACTAGAGCAGGAGGACAGAAGCCATTCCCTAGGCAGACATATTTATTTTCAAAGATATCAACAGCTAACCTGAATGCAAATGTCCAATTTCTTAATCTTCCAAGTTATCAGAGAGGAATTCCTCCTTTGGATTCAGTTTTCAGAGGTAACCAGGAATTTTGTTTCTAATGGGTAGGTGTGCACATAAATAAATCCTTCATTTATTTTTTTCCAATATTCAATTCTGTTTTCTCGTATAAATAACATATATCAAAATATCTCATAAATGACCTCAGATCGTATCATCTGTGAGATTCTGAAGGTTGCATAAACAGTAAACATATTCCTACATTTTTTTAAGTGCTTTCCTGGTTAAAAGTATCTCAAACTATCTAAGTGTAAGAAAGAAAATTTACAAAGCAACAACAAAAAAAATACTGTTCTGTATACAAAAAAAAAAAAAAATTCACTTCTCTGCATTTTCTTAAAATACCTTGGCATCAGCATGTTTATCTTAGTCTATGACTTTACATGCTTATAGTAGCATCACACACACAGAATCACACACAGAATTGTAGAGTTTGGAAGGGATCTCAAGAGATCATCGGGTCCAACCCCCCAAAAAAGACTTTTTTTCTCTAGGAAAACAAAATCACATTTAAAAAGGAGACCAATGCATTCTAATGAGAGCTGAATTTACAATGAATTCTGTCCTTGTATGTCCACTTCCTTTTTGCTGATCTGGCTGCTTTTGCCCTTTCTTAATATGTCCTAACATAAAGCTGACATCCAGTTCAACTATATTTAGACACATAGATAAATGGCACATATATAATAGATGACCTCTTTCTGACAAACTTTTTGTCTTGAAAGAAGAACTTAGGTGCTTCAGGATCCTTCACTTAGACCCTAACAAAGTTAGGTACAGAAATGTTCTCAGTTCCAACTGTGTTAAACTTGCTTCTATACATATGTAAGAACTTATGATTTCTGTATCTAAGACTGTATAGTTAGAATTAGTCACCTAACTTTCTTTTGTATGCATTTTCCTGTTTAATTTGGCTTTGTTTTCCCCTGTTTTGTTTGCACTGCCCTTATAACAAAAGCAATGCTCTGGACCCTTCCCTCAGTACTTATACTAAAACGATATTGTTTCTCTTCTATCATAAGGCAAAGGAATTTCATATTAATATATTTTTAAGTAGCACTATAATGCAGTTCTGAAAAGAAATATCAAACAGATCTCCTTGGAATATAAGTTTCAGTAAGGCAATTAATTTTTTTTTTCTCATTATATCAAATATTATATATATTTCTCATTTTAGCTGTTTTTAACCCTCGCTTCTAGATTTTCACCTCTAGACCCTCAAGGTCATTCCAGAAACCTTGCTGTATTGTTTGAGTTTGTTTTTTGTTGAACAATATTATTCCAGAAGATTTTGTGGTGCAAATATTTCCCATTTATACCAGAAATACATCAACGAATATATCTTAAAACTCTTTAGGCATCATAATGGTTATTTCATGTTGGTGGCATATAGTCATTCAATAATGAGTCAAAATGTATTTTTCTCTGACATTTCAAAACATGATTTCTTGGTTTATCAAGAAAATCTTATTATTTTTTAAAGGAATATTCGTAATTAATTGCATTTCATATTATATTTTTTTCTTAGAGAAGGCCATTTGCTGTTATGCTAGTAATGCTATGATTCAGCACAGTTTATATTTATTTGAGAAATGTATTTTTCATTTTTCATGTTTGGCTGTTGTAAAGCAACTTTGCTAGTATAATATTATTGCAGTTAGTAAATATTAATAAGTTGCCACCAAAGCTTATGGCTGTAGATACACACATTACTTCTAATGAATCCTTTTTCTTGCAAACTATTTGAACAAAGATGTGTCTGTGACTAGTCTGTGGTAATAAAACATTAATTGTCTCAACAAGATACCTGAGCTTATTGAGGAAAAACATGAGATTATATCAGGAGTCCTGAAAAATAGAAGCAACAGAAGCCTAGAAAATACAAGCACATCATTTGTACAAGTCAGTAAAGGGATGGTATCTTATTAACCAGATAAAACCACTTTTAAGAATAACCAACAAAGAAAGAAGTGGACGCTAGTAACAAGCATCTGTCTCCAGGCGTATTCCAGAATGAAGGGGAAGAAAACACTGCTAAAACACTACCGTCTTACTTATTCTGGTGAAACACGACGGTGATTTGCCAAGACACTGCCCTTTCTTGAGGAAAACTACATCAGCTGTAGGATATGGAGGAGGAAAGAAAGGATACATATAACATGTGAGAGAGGGAATAGATGCTTAAAAAGTTGCGTATCAGTTTTAACTGTCATCATTATAAATGAAGTGTAATAACTGAGTGATTTCAAATAAAAGTATTAGTATTCATATTAGACCAGTAATAATTCTTTGAATGGCTTTAATTGGACTACCAATGAATCGTTAGCTTAATATTTTTTATTTATTTACTGTAGCACACTTAACAATTAGAGTACTTTGTCTGCTACCCTGCCTTTGATAACTGGCTGTTAAAAAAAGGATTCAGTATGTGCTACTTATTTGTATTCACTTAAACTACATACATTCCATTTTAGTTAGATTTTAAACATTAAAAAAAAAAGAATCCCACTTTTAATGTAAAATATACATAAAAGCGTTTAATCAGTATTAAAAAGGGTGTGGATCTTGCTTTCACTTTCTGTTAAATTTTTCATAGGATACATGTTAAAAGAATACAGAAATTTATGTGAGCATAAAAAGCTTTCTTGTTCTTTTTTTTTCTTCTATAATTTGATTACAAGATTAGAAAAGTTAAATTGTGACACTATTATCACTTCCAAAGAGCTGTAACCTATTAAAGCAAGGCTCTTGGGTTGTCAACATCAGTTCATACCATTGGTTATTCCTTAAGAGGAAAAATTGCAATTAAACTACACTGCACAGAATATATGTCAAAAATATTTGGTTAGATCTATTAAAAAATATGTATACAAATACAGATTATGGATAAGAATACAAAACATTGAACCGAATGGACTTTTTACATCATCATCTTCCATTCCTTTTTGGTTTTTACACCACATTATATATGTCTCCCAGTAGAGTCTCAACATGGGGCCTGGTTAAACTTTCTCAAATTCACTAAATTCACACTGTCTTGCACTTGTTGTTGATCTGGCTCAAACCACTTTGAAAATTTTAGTTTCTTCATAGCTTTATGGATTGAGAGTTCTGCAAAGAATTTTACATGGCCCTTTATGAAACACTTATGTTTCTGAGTCTTCACTTTTGTTTACAACTTTGAGTTAACAGAAAGTAAGGTAAAAAATCACACTTCTGCGCAGTTCACTACACACCCAAGGAAATTTAACAGGTTAAGTTACTACGGCAAGTTGTAAGTACACTGGAGAAATTTTAGCCACTTTATCAGGTGCAGGAAAAAAAAAATATATATATATATATCCAGATGGACTTTCTTATGGTTAATGAAAAAAAGTGTGTTGTTTTTTTTTTTATATATATATATCAGGCATTCCATAGAGACCCTAACTGAATACATTATTTTATTTAATGCCATATTGCATACATTGATCTGTGCAGTAATGCCAAGGTGTATGTTGAAACCCATGTCATAATTTAAATGTAGTTAAAGTGTTTTGATTTAGAATATGTAAAGCATTACAGAAAGATCTCTAAATGAGATGAAACTAGTGGTTAATTATTTTGTGGGGGCAAAGCTGCATCTACTATTTTGGAAGAACAGATTGTTTCAGTAGGGAGAAGGGAATTGATTCATTCTAGAAAGAAATTGATAAATGATATATCAGAACTCTTTTTTTTTTTTTTTTTTTACTTTGGCCAAGGTTAAAATATTCAGAAATATATGAGAAAATATTGGAGTTGTAATGAAAGAAGAGACTGAAAGATGGATGCTGGAACATAACCGTGAAATCCTTGTAGTTCAAGACTATAACCCTGAATTACTTTCAAGGTTTTGAAGCTGCAAATCTAGATTTCTCATCCCAGTATATTTACCAAAATTTTACTACATTCATTGTCCCTGAATTGTAGAAAAGCAAAGAAATTTTAATAACTACAGACTTCTGGATTCTCACATCCTGAATTTTCTCAGTGTTGAGAGGTTTGTGCCCTTGCCTAGTCAGCTGAATATCAGCTGTTCATATGCACATATGAGTTTAACTTCCCTGCAAATTGGTATGGTTGAAAAATAACTGCAGAAGAATGGCTGAGAAAGTATTTAAATTTGCAAGTCAAAGCAAAAGATTAGAAGTCCTAAATTAACTATTAGGGGACTCAGTTTTGACACATGCATTCTTACAAAACTGTACTTTATTATTCATATGATTTTACATATGGCTATAAATATAGCTTTATAAAGATGAGAATGGAAGAATTCTGTTTCATTTCGTTATGTCCTCATGAATTATTTTATTCTGTTGTTAACCATGTTAAGAGTATGCTTTATCTTGGTTTGTTTTTCCCCACTTTAAAAATAAAATAAAATAAAATACAAAATAAAATACAAAATAAAATACAAAATATGCTACAGATTTTTGGAAAAAGCAAAATAATTTTGAATTACAGAACAATAAAAAATCATATTCTTTCTGCTTTCAGTATTCTTGAAATGACTGTCATTCCAAAGTGTTGTCTTTATTTGTGTTTAATATTGATTTTCTGTAATCAAAGACATATTTTATCATGGACAAATTGAAATGACACCGAGAAAAAAGAAAGATCACATTCTTTTTTGAGGATCCCTTAAGTTGCACAGAATTAATCATTGAAGAATGCAGAATACTTAGCTACATTTCTGGCATGAAATGCCATATATAGCAATTACCATTAATATTCTCAACAAAGATTTATTACAAGTGCAAATGCATGAGTATAGAGGAAAACCACAATAAGGTCAACTCAATGCACAGCTGAAAGGGAAAGTTAGTTTTCAGTTTTAATCACAGTGAAACCTATACAGCCTTCAGATACCATAGCAGTCACAGTTCCTGTAGGTCTTGCATAAAGTGCTACTGGATGACCTTTTTAAGAAAGGTAGGTAGAATTATAGCTTTAGGTCAAAATTCTGGGTGTGATAATTCACCTTTATGAATTATCATGTAAGATAAGTCCTGGAGTTAGTAAGTAGTAAGTACTCCCCCCCTCACCCCCCACTCCCTGCCCTGCTTAATCAAGCTTTTCCCATGTATACAAATACCTAGAACAGTGTTACCTACTCAGCTCAAAATAGGTCTTTGAGACAGATTGTCAAGAGACAAAACCTGACATACTTTCAATACAATTTATGATTTTTACAGTTAATTTGTACTCAATTGTACTAATTCTATTTTATTTTTCCTACCTGGACTACTCTACTGTTTTTATTTTTGACAGTTTGAGACCATATATTTTTTATATATTACTTTAAAAATAAATAAATAAATAAGGACTCTTTTTGGGAGAAGGAGGGGGGGAATAATCCATGATTATCCTAACTCTAGAAAAAGAGAGCCCAGGTAACTGATTTCGTTAAGAAAGCAATTGTTTGTTTCTCATAAAAGCTTAGTGCTATTTGCAAATCAATGTTCTCAGTAATTTGCCACACTTGTACATTCTTTAAAAATGACCTTGTGAAATAGTTGTAACAAAGACAAGAGATTATAGTTTTTTCTTTCTAATCATAACTAACAATCTTATTCAATTTTACCATTGCAAAGAATGGTAAGAAAATAAATAAAAATTAGGAATTTATATATATATAAATCTATCTTTAAAAAGTTCAGCTCAAAATCTTTCAGTGTAGTACTTCAACAATCTACAAAGTAAAAATGTTATACTAATGCAGACAAGGTATACCAATTCAGCAGGACCTGCTTCCTCATCTTAATTCCTCTTTACTCACCAAATTTAGTTACTAAAGGCTGTCAAAAAGCATGAATGCCACAACACCATTTTCCCGTTACAGTAACTGAATTTCTTCTTTTCTCTCTTTTATAATTGTACATCTTCAAACCATTGTATTATATGCCAAATTTTGGTTAGCAGGTAAATGATTTAGGCTGGAAAAGACCTCCGAGATCATCAAGTTCAACTGTTAACAGCGCAGTACCAAGTCCACCATTAAACCATGTCCCTAAGCACCACATCTACATGTCTTCTGAAGACCTCCAGGGATGATGACTCAACTACGTCCATGGGCAACCTGTTCCAATGTCTCACAATCCTTTCTGTGGAGAATTTTTTCCTAAAGTCCAACCTAAACCTCCACTAGTGCAACTTCACGCCATTTCCTCTTGTCCTATCACACAGTGCTTGGAAGAAGAAACTGACCCACACCCTGCTACAACCTCCTTTGGAGTAGTTATAGAGAGTGATAAGGTCTCCCCCGAGCCTCCTTTTCTCCAGGCTAAACAACCCCAGTTCTCTCAGTCCCACCTCATAAGACTCGTTCTCTAGACCCTTCACCAGCTTCATTGGACGCACTCCAGCACCTCAATGTCCTTCTTGTAGCGAGGGGCCCAAAACTGAACACAGTATTCAAGGTGCAGGGAGTATTCAAGTACAGGGAGACAATCACTTCTCTAGTCCTGCTGGCCACACTATGATACAAGCTAGGATGCTGTTGGCCTTCTTGTTCACCTGAGCACAGTAATGGCTCATATTCAGCCAGCTATCAACCAACAGCCCCACGTCCCTCCCTTTCTGCTGGGCAGCATCACAATCACTCTTCTGCCAGCCTGTAGCTTGGCATGGGGTTGTTGTGCCCCAAGTGCAGAACTCAGCACTTAGCCTTGTTGAACTTCATACAGTTGGCCTCAGCCCATTGATCCAGCCTATCCAGATCTCTCTGTAGAGACTTCCAACCTTCAAGCAGATCAACACTTCCTCCCAACTTCCTCCCAACTTGGTGTTGTCTGCAAACTTACTGAGGGTGCCCTTGATCCCTTTGTCCAGACCACTGATAAAGATATTGAAGAGAACTGGCCACAGTAGTGAGCCTTGGGGGACACCACTTGTCACAGGCCTCTAACTAGATTTAACTCTGTTAACCACAACTCTTTGCACCTGGCCACACAGCCAGTGTTTTAGCCAGCAAAGCATACACCCATCCAAGACACAAGCAGCCAGTTTCTCCAGGAGAATGCTGTGGGAAACAGTGTCAAAAGCTTTACAAAACACGCACAACCAACATGCACAGCATTTTCCTCATCCACGAAGCAGGTCACCTTGGCATAGAAGGAGATCAAGTTGGTCAAACGGGACCTGCTTTCATAAGCCCATGCTGACTGGGCCTGATCACCTGTTTGTCCTCTATGTGCTGCATGATGGCACTCAAGATGATCTGCACGGAAGTCAGGTACAGAAGTTCCCCAGGTCCTCCTTCTGGCCTTTCTTGTAGAAGGACATCACTTTTGCTAGCCTCAAGTCAACTGGGACCTCCCCTGCCAGGACTGCTGATAAATGATAGAAAGGAGCTTAGTGAGCATTTCTGCCAGCTCATTCAGTATCCATGGGTGAATCCCATCTGGCCTCATAAACTTGTGTGCATCTCAGTGGTGCAGCAAGTCACTAACCATTTCCTCGTGGATAATGACGGCTTCATTCTGCTCCCCATCCCTATCTACCAGCTCAGGGGATTGGGTACCCAGAGAAAAACTGGTCTTGCTGTCAAATGCTGAGGCAAAGAAGGCATCAAGCACCTCAGACTTTCCCTTATCTCGTCACTATGTTTTCCCCCACATCCAACAAAGGATGAAGTCCTTAGTCCTCCTCTTATTTATGTATTTATAAAAAACATTTTTTGTTGTCCTTAATGGCAGTAGCCATATTAAGCTCCATCTGGGCTTTGGCTCTTCTAATTTTCTCCCTGTACAGCCTCACGACATCTTTGTAGCCCTCCTAAGTGGCCTGCCACTTCTTTCAAAGATCATAAACTATCTTTTTCTTTCTGAGTTCTAGCCAAAGGTCTTTGTTCAGCCAGGTCGGTCTTCTTCCCTGATGTCTTGTCTTTTGGGAGAAACATGGGGAAAGCCTGCTCCTGTGCCTTTATGATTTCTTTCTTGTAGAATGTCCAGCTCTCCTGGACTCCTTTGCCCTTCAGGACTGCCTCCCAATGGACTTTGACAACCAGTCTCCTAAACAGAACAAAGTCTGCCTTCCAGAAGTCCAGGGTGGCAGTTCTGCCACCCCCCCTCCTTACAATTCCAAGAATTGAAAACTATTAATTCATGATTGCTGTGCCCAAGATAGCCTCCGTCTTTCACATCACCCACAAGCTCCTCTCTGTTCGCAAGAAAAAGGTCCAGCAGGGTGCCTTCCCTAGCTGTTTCACTCAGTCTCACTCACCCACCAGCTGCATCAGAAAGTTATCTTCCACATACTCCAGAAATTTCCTACACAGTTTCCTCTCTGCTCTATTATATTTCCAGCAGACATCTGGTAAGTTGAAATCCCCCATGAGAACAAGAGCTAACGACTGTGAGACTTTTCCCAGCTACTTATAGAGTATTTCATCTGCTTCTTCATCCAGGTTGGGTGGTCTATAACAGACTCCCACAATGACATCTGCTTCACTGGCCTTCCCCCTGATTCTTATCCATAAATACTCAACCTCCAAAAATCCAAGCACACTGGGGTAGCATCTGCCTTAAGGGATACAAATATGTGATGTACAGAAAGACAATTCTGAAATAAAGCAGAGAATCTGAAGACTGTACACAATTTTGTTATGGTTTGTTGGAGGGATCAAGACCCACCAGGAAAGAACAAGCTTGGGAAAAGGGAGATAAAAGGAGCAGGTCACATATTAGCAGAAGCTGGTCAGACTCAGCCCTTAGCTTGATCACCACAGTCTGTCCTATATTCTTATTAAATCCTATTTCTAACTGCCTTCTATGTGAACGTCCTTCCTATTTCAGCATCTGTGTGTGAAATTTACTTTGGACTGTCCAATAAGTAGAATAAGTGGTCTGGATGCCAGCTATGACGGAATGTCATGTTCTATGGCTGCATTTTTGTGAAAGTGGTAGAAAACTTAAAGCTTATGATCTTCATATATTTGGAATAAGTATAACACAAGGGAAGGTGAGAAAAAAAAAAACAAAATGAGGAACAAAAACTTCAATTCAATTCAACAAAAAACAAATATTTTCTTTTGCCTACTAGGAATTTCTACTGAGAAAAAAGTACCTGCCTAATAAATTCTGAACTTTTTCTTACTCTGTAAAATAAATAAATAAATAAATGTCTTGCAAAGGTTGAAATGGTTTCTAAGGGCTAAAAGTCTAAAACAAACAAGCAAGCAAACAAACGACTACCACCACCACCAATCAAATGTTGATCTAATCTTATACGGACAGTTTCCTTCCACTGGAAGGAGAAACTACCACACTGAAGTTAATGGCAATTCCTATCGATTTCCTTCAGAATCACTCTTCAGGTCTCCACAGTTCAGAAAAAAATACATATATATAATATGTATATATATATATATATTTGTTCCTATTGAAGGGGGCTCGTATATTTACATGGAAGACTGGTTAAGGAGGTAAGAACACATGTGAAAAGAATCTTTTGCTTTGGGTTCAAATAATTATGTCAAATTTGTATTTATACCATAGATATAGAGGTCACAATGCATATATATTATAAATGTTGCATATGTGTTATATTAACGCACAATTTAAACAAATGTTAGATTTGTATATATGTAACATACACTGCAGTATGATAAAATAATTGTCTTTGCAATAACCACATTAACATTGAGAACAGAAAAAAAAATACATTTTCATTCGTTTTAATGGTCTCCAACCAAAAGTAAATTTTACCACCAGTGATGTAAACTAAACATAGTTATATATATATATAAAGAGAAAAAAAATAAACAAAATTCTGGCAGTTACAGGTATGAAACTACTATAGGCTACATTCAAACACAGTAAGAGCCAGGTGGCAACAAATCCTACATAGGTACTAATATTTTGGAAAAAAATCTAGTTTCAGAGAGTCCACTACACATAACAGTGTAGTTCTTTTCCATTAGGCAGAACAAAAGTCTGTTCTTAAGTATTAAAATAACATTGATCAAACACCATTAGTATTTCAAACAATTTTATTTTTACTATAACATCATATTATCTTAAAATATTAAGAGGACAAATTGTTTTCCTGATAGCCAACTGAACACTTTAAATGCCTTTCTAAAATTAAAAATAAATAATAAAATAAATAAATAAGCTTTGACCTTTATATGAATAGAAAGTATTACTGTTGGTTTCTTTAATTACTAATGGCATTATTCCAAAGGGACTTTTTTTCTTCCTTTATATATATATTTTTTTTTCTTAAGTATAATGGGAGTTAAGATTTGATTCTCTGAGTGTAAACTGCTTGAGAGAGTCCAGCGCAGAGCCACAAAGATGATTAAGGGAGTGGAGCATCTTCTTTATGAGGAAAGGCTGAGGGAGCTAGATCTCTCTAGCTTGGAGAAGAGGAGACTGAGGGGTGACCTTATTAACGTTTATAAATATGTAAAAGGCGAGTGTCAGGAGGATGGAGCCAGGCTTTCTCGGTGACATGCAATGATAGGACAAGGGGCAATGGGTGTAAGCTGGAACATAGGGGGTTCCCCTTAAATATGAGATGAAACTTTTTTACAGTGAGGGTGACAGAACACTGGAACAGGCTGCCCAGGGGAGTTGTGGAGTCTCCTTCTATGGTGAATTTCAAACCCCACCTGGACACATTCCTGTGTGACATGATTTAGGTGTTCCTGCTCCAGCAGGGGGATTGGACTAGATGATCTTTCAAGGTCCCATCCAATCCCTAACATTCTGTGATTCAGTGATTCTGTAAACCCATATTGATCTTTTAGAAATATGATTAGCTCAGGACTTTAACATATTGCTGCTCAAATATATAATGTATACAGTTACATATAAATTTGAAAACTGTGTGAGGATGAGTGTGTGTCTCTTTGTGTGTGCTCCAGTAAAAAAAAAATAAATCTTATAGATTTCATCTCTGGCTAGTAAAGTATGCAGTGTAAAATGAAAGGACTGCGCCTGAGGGTTTGCAAATTTTCATGTTAAATTCACTGATACTTTCTTATCCTCCTAAAACTCAGTGCTGCTCAGATATTGCAATCTTTTTTTTTTTTATACATTTAAATGATATATTTAATGAAAAATGTTTTAAGTTATAATTTTAAAATGTATGCATCTGGGCATAGTTTAAATTAATCAAATGCTAGTTGAGTTGTCTGTCTACATATTTCCTGATTATTTTGTATTGCATATTAAAAATGATTGCCATTGCATATTAAATTTGGTAAACAGATCAAATCATAATGTCTTTTAAGAATACAAATATATTATTCCTAGCAAAATAAGGATGTTGGCCCTTGTAAACTTTTGCTAGAAAAGTCCAAGGTATTTAGTATTCCTTGTGCAGTCAGTGTTAAAGTACTCACCATATCTGATGTGAAAAACAAAACAAAACAACAACAACAAAAAACAATCAATCAAACAAAAAAAACAAACAAAAAAAAACCACAAAACCCAAAAAAGAGTCTTTTCTCAGTCATGTTAGTAGGTACTTTTCTGGATACTCCCCTATAGCATGCAGCTTAGTAGCATTTCTAGAAGATCTGACGTATTCACTTAGTAAAATATTATACACTTAATAAATCATTATTGATGATGACAGTTTCTCCTGTTTTGCTCTTATAGCACTCTGTAGTCTTTGGCTATCTTCTACTAAACTTTGAAGTTTGCTGGACACTTGGTATCCTAGAATCATAGATTCATACGATGATTTGGGTTGGAAGAGACCTTAAAGATCACCTAGTTCCAACCCCTCTGCCACAGGCAGGGACACCTCTCACTAGATCAGGTTGCTCAAAGCCCCATCCAACCTGGCCTTCAACATTTCCAGGGATGGGGCATCCACAGCTTATCTGGGCAACCTGTTCCAGTGCCTCACCACCCTCTGAATAAGGAATTTCTTCTGAATACCTAACTTAAATCTACCCTCTTTTAGTTTAAAGACATTACGTCTTGTCCTATCACTACACTTCACACACTGTGAAGAGTCCCTCCACAGCTTTCCTGGAGGCCACTTTTCTGCAGGAGGGGTTGGAAAAGACCTCCAAGATTGTCTGGTCCAACCATCCCCCTACCACCAGTATCACCCACTAAACCATGTCCTTAAGCACCAGGTCCAATCTTTCCTTAAGCACTCCCAGGGGTTTACCTCTCTGGGCAATGCGTTCCAATGCCTAATTATTCTTTCTGAGAAGAAAAGCTTCCTCATTTCCAACCTGAACCTTCCCTGGCACAACTTTAGGCCATTCCCTCTTGTCCAATTGCTAGTTATCTGCATTATATAGGTAATTTAGGTAATGAAAGACCGTTGTAAGGTCTCCCTGGAACCTTCTCTTCTCCAGGGTGAACAACCCCAGCTCCTTCAGCCTGCCTCCATAGCAGAGATGTTCCAGCCCCTTGATCACTTTTGTGGCCCTCCTCTGGACTCATTCTAATATTTCCATGTCCTTCTTGTGCTGGGGGCCTCAGAGCTGAACACAGTATTTTAGGTGGGGTCTCATAAGAGCAGAGTAGAGGGGGAGAATCACTTCCTTTTACCTGCTGGCCACTCCTCTGTTGATGCAGCCCAGCATAAAGTTGGCTTTCTGGGCTGCAAGTGCATATTGCTGGCTCATTTCGAGCTTGCCATCAACCAGCATCCCCAGGCTGCTCTCAGTCCATTCTCTACCCAACTTGTATTTGTACTTGGGATTGCCGTAACCCAGATTCAGGTTCTTTCACTTGGCCTTGTTGAACTTCATGAGGTTCACACAGGCCCACCTCCCAAGACTGTCAAAGTCCCTCTGGATGGCATCCCTTCCAGTGCATGTCAACTGCACCACACAGTTTGGTGCCATCAGCAAACTTCCTGAGCGTGCACTCACTCCCACTGCCCATGTCAACAACAAATATGTTAAACAGTGCTGGTCCCAGTACTGACCCCCAAGGAACACCACACATCACTGGTCTCCACCTGGACATTGAGCCATTAACCGTAACACTTTGAGTGTGACCATCTAGCCAATTCCTTACCCACTCTTCCAGTTAGATTCCAGAGGCTGAAGCTGATTGGTTCAGGCCAGTAAGGATCACAAAAGGGCTATTTATATATATATGTATATATATAAAGCAAGTGAGCTATTCAGGGATGTCAAATATACTCACACAGACACACACTTGAGCAATGATAGAAAAATAAAAAAAAAAAACACAAAGAATTTACTAATGAGTTATCTTGTTAACATACCAACCTCAGGGTGATGGCAAGGGTACCGACAAGCATCATGCTTTTCCCAATTGCTGATATCGTAGATACTTAGCCAGGTCATGGTCGACACCCTGGGGGACAGGGTTGAATGCTTTAAACAAGTCCAGGTAAGTGAAGTCTGTTGCTCTTCCCCTATTCTACAATGATGCAACCCCATTGCAGAAGGCCACCAGATTTGTCAGGCATGATCTGCCCTCCATGTGCCTTAGAATAGTTTCCAGGAGGACCTGCTCCATGATCTTGCCAGGCACAGAGGTGAGACTGACTGGCCTGTAGTTTTCCTGTTTTCCCTTTTTAAAAATGGGGGTTATGTTTCCCCATTTCTAGCTAATGGGAACTTCACCGGACTGCCACAACTTCTCAGATATGATGGATAGTGGTTTAGCAATTACATCTGCCAGTTCCTTCAGGACTCACGGGTGTATCTCCTCAGGTCCCATGGATTTGTGCACCTTCAGGTTCCTTAGATGGTCCCGAGCTTGATCTTCTCCTGCACTGGGTGATTCATCATTCTTCCCATCCCTGCTTTTGCCTTCTGGGGCCTGGGCCATGTAGCTGGAGCTCTCATTGGTGAAGACTGAGGCACAATAGTCATTAAGTACCTCAGCCTTCTCCATATCCCAGCTATGCTTTTGTTCATGGGTGGAACAGTATGAGTAAGCTGCCAGAAGTAAGGAAGAGATGGGAGTAACCAGACAATTTATGAATATTTGTAAAGTATGTTGAGAAATATGGCTTAGTACACATGGTTCACCTGCTAGTTCAAACCTGCAAGGCTGCGAGTTGCACAGTATGTGGTAGATTAGCATTTACTTACTCATTCCTTAGCTTTTCCATCAGGTATTCCCCAAGAATAACCCACCAACTTTACAGTATGCTTAAAGTTTCGGAGTAATGAATTAGAAACAACAAAAATGGTTGTGGTAAAACAACATAAACTCAAGTAACTACAGATCTTTCTGTGAAATGATGAATTATAATGATCTACATCTATAATTATTTCTTAAAGAAGATCTAAGCTTTTTCTCCCAGAAGTTGTAAAAGCATAGAGAAGATGGTACATCCATCTCTCAATTCCCCTTATTTAAATACAAGGATTTTTATCCTGTAATATTAATAAAAAATAAATTGTTTTGGTAGCATCTAAAATAGTATATTTCTAGAAGTTTTCAGTGAAGACTTCTGGAATGTGAATTCAAAAGTGTTACTTAAGAAATTTGTAACTTGTGAATTCAAAAGTTTTACTTAAAAAAAAAGTAATTCAAATCAATTCTAGTTTTATACATCTATCAAGAGGTGAATGAAATTTAAGTGTGGATATTATGGATTTCTTATCTCTATAACTGAACCTTTCATTACAAAGATTAAACCGAATTTTTTATAAGTAAGAGATCTCAGGCCCAGATCTTCATCTCAATTTCCTTTCTAAATAGAAATTAGACTTGAATGTTATACTTCATTGAAAAACAGAAGTGTCTATATGACCTTTTAGTTTCTTAAGAACTCTCCTAATTGTCTAGGCGTGACATGTTCTCATTACTCTTACCTCATATTGAGATTTTAAGACTCACAATGCCTTTCGTAAGAGTTGCACACAATAGAAAAGACCAAAACTGAAACATTGTAAAAATTCAGGTGAAGACCCCTTAAAACAGCAAGCTTTTAAATCTTACTCTAATGATCTATATTCTTCACTTTTCACATGAAAAGACATTTCAGTAATTGGAAAGTTCATCACTTTAACTTACTCAGAAAGTATTTATACTTCTTTATAAATGAATTAAAAGTTTGCTTCAGTTATAGGAGGTGGCTTTACCTAATAGTTTTAACTCCATATAATGAAACTCAAAATGTACAGTTCTGGGGGAACAGCATATAAAGCAGCAAACCAGTTTTCAATCTATTTATTTCTAAAAGATTACATCTGAGAGACATTTTGAATGAGCATACAAACAAACATTTCTCTTTTACATTCATAGCTCAGCCTCTTCCTTCCCAAACCTGCAGCTCTCAATCAACTTCTTTCACAAATTCTTTATAAGTATACTTTCAGTCACCAGTACCAAATAAAAACTATAAATCTTTAGTATTAGGGAACTAAAATTGGAAGAAGGTATGGCAGAAATGGAAAAACTCAACTATGAAAGAAATGAAGAGATATTCAGTCCCATATGCAACTTTCATCACATCTCAGCTCTTCATTCAAAACACACGAAATTGATGGCCAAAGTGGGGAAAAAATAGTTATTTTATAGATAATATTTATCAGCAGAACTGACAGGAGAATGCTGGTTGTAGGAAACAATGCAATTTTGATTAACAATATATGAATCAGATGATTCATTTTTGAAAATGTGATTATTTACTAGATATAAATGATTTTTTTCCCCTTGAATTCCTTAGAAGACGTAAGGTATTCCAGGAAATTCAAGTATCACAATGAAGTACAGACTGTAAATTTATATTCAAGCTCTTCATAAAGGATTTAATTTACTTCCTTCACTTTGAAATGGGAAGAGTTTAATTCAGAAAAACTCCAGTCTTTCCAGATTTACAATTCCTTTAAAAAGCTATATAGGTTGTCTCCAAGTCACTGACAATGATCTTAAGTACTACCGGTCTCAACACCAACCCCTGAGGAACACCACTCATGACTGGTCTCCACCTGGAAATCAAGCTGTTTATCTCAACTCTTTGAATGCAACCATCCAGACAATTCCTTATCCACTGAGTAGTTCATCTGTCAAATTCATCTCTCTCCATTTTAGAGACAACATTTTAGAACGCTGTGCGGTACGTCGTCAAATGCTTTGCACAAGTCCAGGTAGATGACGTCAGTTGTTCTTCCCTTATCTGCCAATGCTGTAACCCCATCATAGAATGCCACCAAATTTGTCAGGCATAATTTTTCCTTACTGAAGTCATGTTGGCTGTCACTAATCATCTGTTTTCCATATGCCTTAGCATAGTTTACAGGAGAATCTGCTCCATGATCTTGGCAGGCACACAGAGGTGACACTGACTGGCCTGCAGTTCCCTGAATCTTCCTTTTCTCCCCTTTTAAAAATGGAGGTTTTATTCCCAGCCCCCCCCCCCCCCCCCCTTTTTTTTTTCCAGTCACTTGGTACTTTATTTGATTGCCATGATTCCTCAGATATTTTGTATAGTGGATTAGCAACTACATCTGCAAGTTCCTACAGGAACCTCAGATGCATCCCATCAGGCCCCAAGGACTTGTGCACATTCATATTCCTTACTTAGGTGGTCTTGAACCCGAAAGTCTCCTACAGCGGGCAATAGTTCATTTTCCTAGTCCCTGCCTTTGGATTTGGTGAATGAGCAGCTTGGCTAGAGCACTTGCCAGTGAAGAATGAAGCAAAAAAGTCATCGAGTACCTCAGACTTCTTCATTTCCTGGGTAACTAAATCTCCTCTTTCCTTCAGAAGAGGGCCCAAATTTTCCCTAGTCTTCCTTTTATCACTGATGTACTTGTAGAACCCCTTCCTGTTGCCCTTGATGTCCCTGGCCATATTCAACACTATCAAAGCTTTAGCTTTCCTAATTTGATCCCTAGCTGCTCAGACAATGTCTCTATATTCCTTGCAGGTTACCTGCCCTCGCGTACACCCACTGTACACTTTCTTTTTGTGTTTGAGTTTGGCGAGGAGCTCCTTGTTCACCCATGTAATTTTTTCCTGACTTCTTCTTTGTTGGGATACATTGCTCTTGCACATGGAGAGGAGCTGATCCTTGATTATTAACTAGCTTTCTTGGGCCCCTCTTCCCTCCAGGGCTTTATCTACCAAACAGATCCCTGAAGCAGCCAAAGTCTCTTCTCCCAAAATCCACAGTTGTGAGTTTGCTCCATGCCATCCACACTGCCCTAAGAATCTTAAGCTGTACCTGTTCACGGCAAATGCAGCCAAGACTGCCTTTGACCTATACATTCCCAACAAGACCATTCTTGTTTGTGAGAATGAGGTCCAGAATAGCACCTCTCCTTGTTGGCTCCTCTATCACTTGGAGAAGAAAGTTACCATCAATGCATTCCAGGAATCTGCTGGATTGCTTATGCCCTGCTGTGTTGTACCTCTAACAGATATCGTGGTGGTTGAAGTCTCCCATGAGGATCAGAGCTCGTGAATATGAGTCTGCCTCTTTCTCTCTGTAAGAGGCCTCATCTGCTCATTCTTCCCAATCAGATAGCCTGCTACAGACAGATCTGTCCATTATTTTAGATTTTGAGAGAATTTAGCTACTTGCTTGGGCCTTAGACTGAAGATGTCACTGGAAATTTGCTATGACTTATCTGACTTTCGGACTGTTACACTGTTGTTTGTTTGTTTTTCTATGTGAGTACCAATTACACTGCCAGGGTAGACTCTCAGGGAACTGAAACAGATTTACAAAGCTCTGGAGGTGAGGTTGGCCCTGGGAACCAACATCATGGAGGTCAAGGCTGTGTTTTCCTTGATCTATCATCTGGTGGGGTGAAAGACTTCAGAAAAAGTTAACAGATCCTACCTGTCAGTAGCAGATCCTATATAACCTGTTGTCAGCAACAGGATTTGGCTTTATTTTATTGTGACAGTAATCAAACACTGGAGCAGATTGCCCAGAGAATCTGAGAAGTCTGCATCCTATACAATTAGAGTCATGGGTTGCAGATGTGCCTGTAACCACACTGAAGAAAAAAAAAAAAAACAAACACACAAAAAGGTGGAATCTAAAAACATCACATACAAAAAAATCAGGTTTTTAGTTGCATATCTACATTTGTCTATTTCATAGCTGTATATGAAGCTAAACATGAATCAATCATTAAAATATCAACATCCTTCAATAAATGATTTTCTTTCTTGTAATGAAGCTCTGAAAATTGTCAGATTCACTAAACAGAAAATTGTATTTTTAATAATTGATTTTTTTCCTAAAAATGTACATTATTCCTATATAAATTCAATAGGACCTTTATTGCTCTAAGCAACTAAAAAAAAAATAGCTCAAACTTTTCCTAAATATAGAGTGATAATCTTAGTTTTTTTTAAATCTTGTCCCTAGACTGTAAAATAACTTTTATTAAAACTGATATAACGAGCACTCTGTAGAAGCAGTCTCAGAAGATATTTTTTCCATTTTTTCCATAGTTTTAGCTTATCCTGATAGTATATAGTCCAAAGATATATCTTTCTAATAATAAAGGCAACTTTTCACAGAAGACTTCTCAAAGACACACTGTCTACTTCATGAATATTTTAACTGATCTTTTTTTTCGTAGCAGCAGATGTGAGCAGAATGAACAGACAAACCTCTCAAAGATAAGGTGTAAGTAGTCATGAATCTACTCTTTCATATTTCTCCTACAGAGATCAAAAAGTAGTATGCAGTAATACATTAGCATGGTATGCACTATTCTCACTTTAAAAACAAAAGAAAACAAAAACTAATGTTCTATGCAGTTCATTAGGTTTTATCATAACAGTGTCTTGCCTTTTTAAGTACAAACTATAAAAGAGTGTAATTGCATCTGTTATGCCTGAAACATTTCTGTACTTCCTGTTCAACACTAAAGAAAAAAATAGGAAGAAATTTACAAATTAGGAAATATCATTACTCATGCATACAGATTTTAACTGTAAAGGGCAGCACAGCAAACTGGTATCCAAACAGAAATAGCTATTTCTAGCTACACTGTGCTGGAATAGACTATGCTCTAAAATTCAAGCTGAATTCTGAAGAGATACTCATCAGAATTCCTTCCACCTGAGCTGTCTGAAGAAAGAATTGGTATCAGACTCAATGATGGACTATAGATGGATTGGATTATATTTCTCAATTAAATGCTAATAGAATTATCTTTATAAAATGACCCTGATCAGTCACTAATTTCCAAGCTCATCTTGGGATAAAATTCTTGTTTAACTCAGGTCACAGATTTCAGTGTGGCCACACGAAGATTTGCAACTCAAAATTTGGTACGAAAATGTAAGTTCAGCTACTCTACTTCCTGTTAAGCAAGTTTCAAATCTATTTCATAATAAATAGACAAATTACCACTATTTTTTATCAATTGTTCTGGAGCCTCAGCCTTTAACAGATTTAGACCAAGGACAAAGATCTTGATGCAGATGCATCTAAGGTGGTTGGTTTTTGTTTTTGTTTTTTTTTTTTGTATATGGCTGTGTTCTAACTCCTGAATATATATATATATATATATACACATATATATGAACTAATTATCAACCTATAGGCACAAATATATTTATTACAATACTTGCATAATTGACATTTCTTTCTTATAATTCCTTTTTCTTGCAAATTTAGTATGGATCATGTAAAAAATCTATGTAATTTTAGCACCTATTTCAGTTAACAGTTGTTAATTTTCCTGGGATTAGAAGATAAAGTGCAGTAAAATGCTTAAATACCTCTAAGCATCTCTGTGTACATAATTACATTGCACCACAATTATATCCTCAAGTGTTCATTAAGTAATACTGAGCTAACTGTTCACAGAGTAAATTCAGTCCATAAAATACCCGAACTACTATTTTGTCACAAAACATATGTTCTGGCAAGATATACAGGCTTATGTACCTGCGGATAACTTTGTAACTACCATAGCTATAGGGAAAAGGAAATGGGCTAAAAATATAGTTTCTACTATGCTGAAGTCAACACAGAAAACTGTAGATGTTATTGCTGTAACAATTCAGCCTGCATCCTTCTATGCAGTACTGTAGCACTTCTAATTTCTGCTTAAAAACAGTTGTATTAGATAGGAAACAGGGGCTTGACTAGGTTTTATTTACCTGCAGTGATAAAGTTTTCCAAAGAAGAAAGCTGAACATACCTAATTCAATAATATTGTTCATTTTCTATGTAAATATAACATTAATTTATATATAATTGATCATACATTAAAAAAAAAAAAAGAAAAAAAAAAGGTAAAAGACATTTGTATCATTTAGGGCCTAATTTACTTTTGTCCATGACAGTGAGCGTAACAGAATCCTAATAACTATTTTTTTTAGTGAATCTATTTTCACCCAATTAATAGCACAGACCAATACCAAGGATACTTTAGTTTATAGCTGTGGCAGGTTACGTTGGCCAGATGCCCACCCACATGGTTTTCTCATTACCATCTCTACAGGACAGAAGGAGAAAATAAGAAGAAAAAAACCTCATGGGTTAAGATAAAGACAAGGAGATTGCTCATCAATTAGCATTGCAGTTGAAACAGATTCAGCTCTGGGAGAATTAATTTAACATTTTGCCAATTAAAATAAATTTGAGTAGTGAGAAACAAAGACAAATTAAAACACATTTCCTGTCACCCCTTTTTCCCAGGCTCATCTTCATTCTTCTATATCCAACTCCTTTACTTCCTCCCCTCCCTGATCAGTGCAGGGGATTGAGTAATGGGTGTTGTGGTCAGTTCTTAACAGCTCCTTTCTGCCTCACACTTGTGCCTCAACCTCCTCACATTTTTCTCCTGCTCCAGCATGGGGTTCCTCCCACAGGATATGGTCCTTCAGGAAAAAATTGCTCCAGTGTGGGTCCTCCATGAGCAGCCATCCATTCAGGAAGTATCTACCTGCACCAGGGTCCTCTCCTGGAACTGCAAGGCAACCTCTGCTGCAACACCGTGAGCACCTCCTCCCCTTCCTTATTCTCTGACTTCCTTGGGACTATTTCTCACACTTCTTAAATCTTTTTTTCCCCTCCCCCTCCCCCCCTCCCCCTCCCCCTCCCCCTCCCCTCCCCTCCCCTCCCCCTCCCCCTCCCCCTCCCCCTCCCCCTCCCCCTCCCCCTCCCCCTCCCCCTCCCCCTCCCCTCCCCCTCCCCTCCCCTCCCCTCCCCTCCCCCTCCCCTCTCCCCTCCCCCTCCCCCTCCCCCTCCCCCTCCCCCTCCCCCTCCCCCTCCCCCTCCCCCTCCCCCTCCCCCTCCCCCTCCCCCTCCCCCTCCCCCTCCCCCTCCCCCTCCCCCTCCCCCTCCCCCTCCCCCTCTCCCCTGCTTGAGCATTGTATTGTCCTCTCTTAAATCTGTTTTCCTACATGCACCCACCCATGGCTGCAGAGCTCAGCTGTGCCGCTGCAATGGAGCTGTTGGAACTGGATATGAACCAGATGTGTCTGTCATAGAGCAGCCACAGCCTTCCCTCACAGAGGCTCCCTGCAGCCCCCGTGCTGTCAGCACCTTGACACATGCAGCCAATACAAGGGCCAATATACAAGTTTTCTGTACCTCTATGTACCTTCAACTCTCTTATTTTGGTATTTTTATTTTATAAATTGAAATTGTATATATTAAATAGCAAGAAGATTAAAAAAAAAAAAAGATGAACCTGTTAGGAGCTATTTATAGCATCTTAGGTTTATATATATATATATAGTATACTTAGAAAGTTAACTATCAAAAGGTTTTTTTTTTTTTTCATTTTGCAGCTTTTCAAGGTTAATCAAGCTGTCAGAAAGGAATTGCAAATCCACGTGCCTGCACTCAAGAGTACAAATGTGCAATCACAGCAGGAAAAGGAATATGTTTTCCACTTGGCTGCAATGCATTTATCGAGAGACTTCTAAAGGAAAATGGTCTTTAACTTAGATGTAGTTTTGAGTCATTTTTAAAAATAGCTTCTCACACCATGTAGTTAATACTATTTCAAAATATTGCTTTGTAAGGGCATAAACTGGGAATGAACTTGTAAGGAAGAGAAATACATAGCTAAATCATATTACGTTGGTCTCTTTTATCTTTGTTTTATATTGATTCTTAGCACTACATTTTCAAAAATATTAGGTTGTCAGAGCTGACACTGACAATTGCTTTTCTAATTGGGCATACAATTGGACTGCATACAGTCTAACTTTTCAACAGGTGACAAGATGAGAGACGAGGGCTTGGCCTAGTACAGATGGTTAGTTAGTCAAAAGTGGAAAGCATTTATTTTTAATTCCTTTTCCTTTCTTGTTGAAAGCAAGTTAAGATCAGTATAATTTAAACAACCTCCTATGCTTTTTCATGGACAGCAAAACAAGTCAATACTGCTAAAAATGTTCCCTTTCTCTACTGCTTGTATCACTAGTCTCTTTAAAATATTTTCTTTCTCTGGATTGATCAGCTGAACTGTCTATCAGTGGGGATGGCATAAGTCAATTGTTTTCCTGCAGGAGGCACAATTAAAAGAAGAAAGTCCATGCTTTGAAACAGTACAAATTTACTAAGGCAGTAGTGAATGAAGATCTCCTTAGCATAAAAACAGACGTACTAGTAAAACTAAAACATATCTAGCCAGGTAATTGGGTTTGGGTACTGGACAGCTACAGTGGTGACTGTAGCTGTAGTGGTGACTACAGTGACCTTTAGTGGACAGCTAAACAAAAAACAGATGCTGTTAGATCCTTGTTTTGTATACTCTTCCAGATATCAGTTATGGCTAGCAATTGAGTTTTCAAATTAAGTACAGCATAATATATGTATCTTTTCCCAGAACACTTTTCTAACACTAGTGTTGTGTAGGCATTTGAATATGTCATCAAAATGTATGTTAAACACTTTTTACACATTTTTGTGTTTATTTTTCTCCAGAAGGCTGACATTCAGCTTTATTTTATTTATTTATTTATTTATTTTAATACCAAGAGTAATATAATAAAAGTGCAAATGGATGTCTTGTCAATGGAATCTTTAGTTCTATCTCAATGCAACCTCCAGAATTTAAGCCCAGTTTCTCCAGTTGTGTGGGAAGGAATCATTATTTCATGCTATTCTTCAGGACAAAGCTACAGAACAGGTAGAAACAAACACAGAAAAATATCTATCAGCCAAGTCATATTCATTACAATTTATGCAACATCTCTATTAAATAAAGTATTCTTGTTTCATTTCAGTACAGAAATGTTGTTCAGCATCTGTTCTCCTTTTTGAATGTGTAGTGATGGTCTATCACTTTAAATATTGTCTTTCTTGTATCAATACAACCATTATCAATTATTCAGTGCCATTTAAAGAAAAGAAAATTTTATATTGCGACTGGTACTATAGTACAGAATAGAAACACAACTGCAATTAAAAATTTATACTTAATATGCTAAGTCATTGCTAAAACCAAAATAGCCATGCACGCTAATAAGATCCAGTTTTTATGATTGTGAGCTTATTTCATTCAGAAATTCCAGTATTTAGGGGAAAAAAGAAGCGATGTAAGAAACTTCATCGTGTTCCACATTTGATGTTACTCTAGGAATTAACTTTTCAATTGTATATTTTTATTTTTCTTTATGAGCTAGTATGCATTATTCTATGTACAAAATAAATAATCCAGTTTACCTGGACAATTTCTGTACTAGGCTATTTGAGTGGAGGGTTTACTGTATTTCTCCCCAGAGCAGTATAAACCTGACTTTACCCTAAGCAGACCAATGTTTTGAGAGGGATCTGTATGTAACATTTCTCTCTCTCTCTCTTTTTTTTTCTTTTTTACATAAAAAAAAAAAAGTACTTTTTCTCCAGCTGAATATGGTCCAGGTACCAAATAACAGCAAAACTCCTTCTCTGTACTTTACCAAAACTAGCTGAATGAGTAAGGGATAACAAACACAAATAAGTGCTCCAAAGAATTTGTCACCAGGATCATAAGGTTAACAAAGTGCTAGGATACTTTAATAAAATGTGTCTGAGTTTTCACATTGTATTTGTGTTGATTTATGATGTATACATTTTTCTCTGCTTAACAAAAGCAAAGCTACAGAAACAACTTTATCACTTCCATCATATCCTCATATTCAGATTTTTTCTGAATTATCCCATTTCTCCTCTCCTTTTCATATTCTAACACAGCTTGTCAAAGCCTACTTCTTTCACCTATAGCCCCTCCAATTCTTTTCACACACACACAGAAAGACAGCAATATCTACAGCCACAGCATTCTTCTCACCCCTTCTCTAACGCTACGCTCTTTCTTTTGGTATTCTTTCCTTAATTTATTTCCATATCTCTTCCCTAATTCTAACTTTATTTTTCTCAGTGGAATGAGTAATTCCTAATTCCCTCCTTGTATCTGTTCTCTCACCACACCTTTCTTTGTAGCTTGAATACTCTGCACGTCTTTTTAGTCTATTTATCTTCTTCCACTGTTACTATCAAGCTTATCCTTCTTCCTTCCTTCTGTCCTTCACATGGAATTATTTGTCTGCACTGTAGTGTACTTCTTCAAAACCAGTTCCTCAATTATTGCCTCCTCATTTTCTTCCATATCATTCCCCAAAGAAAAGAATCAGAAAATTCTTTTGGTAAAGTTATGTTGCATTTCATCATCTTCATTTCCTCATCCCTACATCTGTTTCACTTTTCTCTTTATCTGTGTCATCTGTACCAAATGCTTTTTTTTTTTTTTAGCTAATCTAAGAATGATCATAAATGATAATCCTTTGTTGTATAAATTCTTTTGAAAGGTACTGAATATGTTGTCTTGTGCACTGATGCTATTTTTGTCAAAATACTTCTCAGTATTGTGGATACATAGCATGCTGAGGCAGCTTGTTTAAAAACAGTGTCTACAAAAATCACTACTTTTATGATAAGCTTAATTGACTCCCATTGGCTGTTAACTGTGAATATGAGTGCTTGCTAATTGCTTGTTGTTTTCTCCTGAACCACGCTTTTCACAGATCAGATCAGCCTTTATAGAACAAATGTCATGAAAAAGTCTTTCATCTTCCAGCTTTTTAAAAATGTTTCTTTAATACAGTGAAAGCTTTGAAACATATTATATTCTCTTTTAGCTTTGCAGAATGAAATGTCTTCACTCATTAAACAAGTTGGTATTTTGATCTCATATTTTTCGCTCTATAGAGACTGGCTTTTTTTAGTCATCTATATAATTAAATTTGCCACTATATTGCTTCTGCTTTTGTTTTGTGTTGTTTGTTTGTTTGTTTGTTTGTTATGGGTTAAATTAGACGTCATCTCAAATAATATGCAAAATCAAGGTTTAGGATAATTTTCACAGCTATATTTACTTTGACAATGTTTATTTAAACAACTACAAAAAAAGTGAAGGCACACTGCTATTGTCTGCCTTTGCTTGTGTTATGTAATTGACTCTTTTTATACCATGCAGGAGAAAAAACGTTAGAGATAGTAGCAATAGCAACAATGTATAGCAGTAATTATTGTCCTTACCGTAAACTATCAAGTGTTTTCACTGCAACTCTGCCTGCTCCTAATGAACTTCTTCACTCCAAAATATCATAGAATCACAGAATGGCTCAGGTTGGAAGGGACCTTAAAGATCATCTAGTTCCAACCCCCCCTACCATGGTAAGGGATGCCACTCACTTGATCAGGTTGCCCAGGGCTTCATCGAGCCTGCTCTTCAACACCTCCAGGGATGGGGCATCCACAGCTTCTCTGGGCAACCTGTTCCAGTGCCTCACCACCCTCTGAATAATGAATTTCCCCCTAACCTCTGATCTAGATCTCCCCTCTTTTAGTTTAAAACCATTCCCCCTTGCCCTATCATTATCTGACTGAGCAAAAAGTTTTTCCGCATCTTTTTTATAAACCCCCTTTAAGTACTGGAATGCTGCAATGAGGTCACCCCAGAGCCTTCTCTTCTTTAGGCTGAACAGCCCCAGCTCTCTCAGCCTGTCTTTGTAGCCCTCTGATCATCTTCACAGCCCTCCTCTGGACCTGTTCTAACAGATCAGCATCTTTCTTGTGCTGGGGGCCCCACATCTGAACACAGTACTTCAAGTGGAGCCTCACAACAGCAGAGGGGCACAATCACCTCCCTTGACCTGCTGGCCACTCCTCTTTTGATAAAGCCCAGGATGCAGTTGGCCTTTCAGGCTGCCAGTACGTACTGCAGGCTCATGTTGAGGTTTTTGTCCACCAGACCCCCGCAAATGCTTTTCTGCAGGGCTGCTCTTAATGTGTTCTTCTCCCAGTCTGTACTCATGTCTGGGATTGCCCTGACCCAGGTGCAGCACCTTGCACTTAGACTTGTTGAACCTCATAATGTTCATGTGGGCCCACTTCTCAAGCTTGTCCAGGTCTCTCTGGATGGCATCCCTTCCTTCTGTTGTATCATCTGCACCACTCTGTTTGGTGTCATCCTCAAATTTGCTGAGGGTGCACTTGATCCCACTGTCTATGTCATTGATAAAGGTATTAAATAGTACTGGTGCCAGGACAGACCTCTGAAGGACACCACTCATCACTGGCCTCCACCTGGACATGGAGACATTGACCACTAATCTCTGTGTGCAGCCTTCAAGCCAATTCCTTATCCCCTGAATGGTCCACCCATCAAATCCATATCTCTCAGTTTTGGAGATCAGTAGGTCATGTGGGACCACGTCAAAGGCCTTACAGAAGTCCATATTAGATGACATCTGTTGGTCTTCCCTTGTCAACTGATGCAGTCATTCCATCGTAGAAGGCCACCAGATTGGTCAGGCATGATTTGCCCTTGGTGAAGCCGTGATGGACATCTTGGAACATCTCTTTGCCTTGCATGTGCATTGACGTTGCTTCCAGGAGGAAGGATCTTTTCCATGATTTTCCCAGGCACACAGGTGAGTATCACCGGTTTGTAGTTCCCTGGGTCCTCCTTTCTAACCTTTTTAAAAATGGGAGAGATGTTTCCCTTTTTCCAGTCACCAAGGACTTCACCTAGCTGCCAGGACTTTTCAAATATATCTTGGTAACTCCATATCTTGGAGTCTTGGCAATTCTATCAGCCAGTTTTCCTCAGGAAAGGCTCAGGAAAAGGCCTCTGGGATGCATGTCATCAGGCCCCATGGACTTGTACCTGTTCAGTTTCATCAGGTGGTCTGGAACTTGCTCTTTGGTTACAGTGGGAGAGACTTTGATCCCCTAGCCCTCACCTACACGTCCAAGGACTTGAGAGCCATGGCAAGGGTGACTGGCAGTGAAAACAGAGGCAAAGAACTTGTTGAGTACCTCACTTATCTCCATGTCTGTCATTACCAGTTCTCCCTTCTTATTTATCAGAGGTGGTACAGTCTCTTTAGCCTTTCTTTTCTGAGCAATGTAACTATAGAATCCTTTCTTGTTATTCTTTGCATCCTTTGCCAAGCTCAGTTCTATCTGTGTCTTGGCTTTCCTGATCCCATCCCTGCACATCTGGACAGCATCCTTGTATTCTTCACAGGACACATATCTCTGCTTCCACTGCCTGTGCATTTCCTTCTTTCACCTCAGTTTGACCAACAGGTTCTTGCTCAGCCATCCTGGCTATCTGCCCTCCCGAACAGGATATAGAGAAAGATGATTAATATATACAACTTTTTGACACGTTTAGGACCAGATTACCTGTGCAGGTAATAAGAAATTGCTGCAGAAGCTTCTACCAGATGATGCTTTTTAGGAGATGTGGAGGAGAATGGCAATTTCTTTTGAGTTCAGAAGACTTTGAGAAAACAGAAGGGTATAAATTTAAAAAGAGAAGGAGTACTTCTCTATTCAAAGGTTCCCTCTTTAGGGAAGAGGTGAATATAGTACATAAACACCCCATAACTTCTGTGCAGAAGGAAGCTGCCTACATACAAAAATTCCTAAGAAGTATTTATAAATATTTTGAAAGTTTTTGTCATACTGGTTCAGTTATTTAAGAGGCTACAAAGGAGGTGAAGAAAACAGATAAGCATGCATCTCTAATTATTCTTTTATTCTTTTTTTATTATTCTTTTATTTAATATTTTTATTCTAACAATTGTACTTGGGTAGTTTGATTACTACATTTCTTATATGTGTAGTCATATATATATATATATATACCTATATATATATATTCCTATATGGCTGAATTACAAAATCTTGATCTGAAAATCAAGGGGGAGGGGAGGTGTAGAGGAGGAGGGAAGGCGGAGTTTAAATATATATATTTTTGAGAGTGGAATACAGGACTATAGGATAACTTTAGTAATATTTAAAAAGTTTTTTAAAAGTTATTTCAATGTCAAATAACCAATCAGATTCTGCAGCAATCTACCTCCTTTCCATCTTAATCCTTACTCAAAAGAATGAGAATTTGTACATGAAAGACCCTACACCACTGGGGCTTAAAGAAATCTTGGAATAGTGGTGCCTGAACATAGCTTGAAACAAACCTTAGTTACTCCTTATGAAGTTTTCTTTGCAAAGTGGTAACTTTTACATCATAGAGAAAATCTATACAGTATGTGTTTAATCTTCTACAATATGTAATATATATCAGCCAACAAAACTTCCCCTCGTGTCTGCAATTTTCAGGGAAGAATGAAGTTAAACAAGCAAACAAACAAAAAGCTGAAAAGCCCTGTCACTTTTTTTTTGTCAACAGGTATGCCTGTTCATATTGTTCATAAGATTTCTTTCAAAATATAACCACTGAAGCAAATAAGTTAAACATTGAAAGATAGCATATGAAGGAGAAAGGAAGAGAAAAGACTATGCTTGCAGTCTAAATCAAACTAAATTAAATCCTCTGATATTAAAGAAACCTTTAAAAAAATAAAAATAAAAATAAAAATCTATATGTTTTGGTCTGCTGAAGTTTGTACAGAATTTCTAAATAATCTGAATGTTGGGGAAAGTAACAAAGACAATGACCAGTAACCTGAAAACAGAGGGTTAAGATTTGAATCAAAGAATGATTGATTAAGGTTCATCAGAGGATGCTTTGGGACAGCTAATAAAGAAGGACAGGGTTTTTGTTTGTTTGCTTGTTTGTTTTAATCTCTTTCAAATCTTGGTATTTAAGAATGTCCTTTAGCAAATTGCAGGCCTAATTGTCCTGAGGCAGTGGACTAAACTGAATAAAGTTTTCTTACATTGTGTGTGAGTGCTCTAAGCACTGGACTCTTAATTTTCCAGTGATATTAGCTTTCACATGTACCAATTTTTTGAAACAAAAACAATTCGGCCAGTTCAAGTTAAATCCTTATACAGTGCACAAGCCAAATCTATCCTTACACAAATAATTAATGGCCTATTAAAAAACAATGAAATCAAGTAAATCCAAACAGAAGTATCATATTACAGGAATAAATAAAGTTTATTTATAATAGGATACCTTGAAATCTGTTGGAATCAGTCTTGCATATGAACAAAAAAATACATTTTTGCTATAATGACTAACAATATGGGGCACTGGGGGAACCTGGTGTGCTGACTCTAAGGAACAGTACGGAGTGTAGGGTGGAGTGGAGACACCGCAGCTAGGCTCTGTGACAAGATGGGGACTCGATTGTTCTTGTGTACACCATGACACTTGCTGAGGCGACCGGCTCCAGGGCAGACGCGTGCTGCAGCGGAGCGCGGGATCGGGACAGGCAGGGCTATTTTTCGGGCATCGAGCCTACGTGAGGGAGCCGCCAGGCACCGGCAGCCCTCGTGAGGGAGGCTGACGAGGCGTAGGCGGAGCCAGCAGCGTCAGCGACAGCTCCTCCCCCCGGCCGTTCAAAGGCAGCCCTTAGGGAGCACGAGCGACGAGGAGCGCGGCGAACAGGGCCGGCAAACAGGGAGTGACATGGGGGGAGTGACGCGGCAGTTAGCGCAGGCAGGAAGGGCGGAGCGCTCACACCCGCCCATAGGGACAACTCCTCCAACGGCACTCTCCCGTCAGCTGGGCTGCGATGGTCTCCACCAGGCACGGTGCTTTCTCTAGGAAGTCAGTACACACCCAGACCGACTGCCCGTCCAAACACGCGGCAGTTCAGGTCTCCGGATGCGGGGAGTGTCTGAGCCTCTTGCTGCCATCGGCGGGAGGCAGAGAGACTGCTTGCGTGAGGTGCGAGCAGGTGGACGACCTGGTCCGCATGGTGGCGGAACTCAAGGAGGAGGTGCAGAGGTTGAGGGATATCAGGGAGTGCGAGCGGGAGATAGACTGGTGGAGTGACTCCCTGCAGGACCAGAGGGAGGGGGACCAGGGTGAGACGCTCCAAAGGGGGGTGGACCCCCTGCCCTGTCGCCATCGGGCAGTGGGAGGGGACCTGCGAGTTGAGGAGGAATGGAGACAGGTCCCTGCTCGACCTCGCAGGAGATGCCCTCCCCTTCCGGTGCTGCCTTCCCAGGTGCCCTTGAACAATAGGTTTGAGGCCCTGGAGCTGGAGAGACCGGTGGGTGAGGATGAGGTAGGAAGCCTACCCAGGAGGATGCCTGAGGTGAGAAAGTTGACTCCACGCCTCAGGACTGCCTCCACCAAGAAAGAAAGAAGGGTGATTGTTGTGGGCGACTCCCTCCTCAGGGGAACGGAGGGCCCTATTTGTCGGCCTGACCCCACACATAGGGAAGTCTGCTGTCTCCCTGGGGCCAGGGTCAGAGACATTACCAGGAAGCTTCCAAACCTGGTTCGCCCCTCTGACTATTACCCGCTTTTGATAGTCCAGGCTGGCAGTGACGATGTTGAAAAGAGAAGCCTCAAGGCTATCAAACAGGACTATAGGGGGCTGGGACGATTGGTGGAGGGAGCGGGAGTGCAGGTGGTGTTTTCATCTATCCCTACGGGGGAAGGGAGAGGCACGGAGAGGACATGGAAAGCTCGCGTGGTTAATAGGTGGCTCAGAGGCTGGTGCCAGCACAGAAATTTTTTTTTTTTTCACCATGGGGAGCTTTACTCGGCACCTGGCCTGATGGCCCCAGACGGGTCCCTATCTCCAAGGGGAAAACGGATCCTAGGCCAGGAGCTGGCGGGGCTCATAGAGAGCGCTTTAAACTAGGTAAGAAGGGGGACGGGGCTCAAACAAGGCTTGTTGGAGCTGTGCCGGGGGAAACAATGGCTAGGCCGGGGAAGAAGGCGATGGCCCAGCTGAAGTGCATCTACACTAATGCACGCAGCATGGGTAACAAACAGGAGGAGCTGGAAGCCATCGTGCAGCAGGCAGGCTACGACTTGGTTGCCATCACGGAGACGTGGTGGGACCGCTCCCATGACTGGAGTGCTGCAATGCCTGGCTATCGGCTCTTCAGGAGGGACAGGCAGCACAGAGGGGGTGGTGGTGTGGCTCTCTACATTAGAGAATCTTTCGATGTTGTGGAACTCCAGGCTGGGAATGATAAGGTTGAATCCCTGTGGGTTAGGATCCGCGGGAAGGCTGGCAAGGCTAGCATCCTGGTCGGGGTCTGTTATAGACCGCCGAACCAGGATGAGGAGACGGATGAGGAGTTTTATAGGCAACTGACAGAAGTTGCAAAATCGTCGGCGCTTGTCCTCGTGGGGGACTTCAACTTCCCGGACATATCCTGGAAACACAACACGGCACAGAGAAAGCAGTCTAGGAGGTTACTGGAGAGCATGGGAGATAGCTTCCTAACGCAGCTGGTCAGTGAACCTACCAGGGGTGGTGCCCCGCTAGACCTTCTCTTCACAAACAGAGAAGGACTGGTGGGAGATGTGGTGGTCGGAAACTGTCTTGGGCAGAGTGACCAAGAAATGGTAGAGTTCTCTATTCTTGGCGAGGCCAGGAAGGGGACCAGTAAAACTGCTGTATTGGACTTCCGGAGGGCTGACTTTGAGCTGTTCAGGACGCTGGTTGGCCGAGTCCCTTGGGAGGCGGTTCTGAAGGGCAGAGGAGTCCAGGAAGGCTGGGCGCTCCTCAAGAAGGAAATCGTGATGGCACAGGAGTGGTCCGTCCCCACGTGCCCAAAGACGAGCCGGCGTGGAAGAAGACCGGCCTGGCTCAACAGAGAGTTGCGGCTTGTGCTTAGCAGAAAAAAGAGGGTTTATAATCTTTGGAAAAAAGGGCGGGCCACTGAGGAGGACTACAAGGATGTAGCGAGGCTGTGCAGGAAGAAAATTAGAAAGGCCAAAGCTCATCTGGAGCTCAACCTGGCTACTGCCGTTAAAGACAACAAAAAATCCTTTTACAAATATATCAGCGCGAAACGGAGGACTAAGGAGAATCTCCATCCTTTACTGGATGCGAGGGGAAACCTAGTTACTAAGGATGAGGAAAAGGCTGAGGTGCTTAATGCCGCCTTTGCCTCAGTCTTTAGCGGCAATACCGGTTGTTCTCTGGATACCCAGTGCCTTGAGCTGGTGGAAGGGGATGGGGAGCAGGATGTGGCCTTCGCTATCCATGAGGAAATGGTTGGCGACCTGCTACGGAGCTTGGATGTGCGCAAGTCGATGGGGCCGGATGGGATGCACCCGAGGGTACTGAAAGAACTGGCGGAGGAGCTGGCCGAGCCGCTTTCCATCATTTATTGGCAGTCCTAGCTATCGGGGGAGGTCCCAGTTGACTGGCGGCTAGCCAATGTGACGCCCATCTATAAGAAGGGCCGGAGGGCAGACCCGGGGAACTATAGGCCTGTCAGTTTGACCTCAGTGCCAGGAAAGCTCATGGAGCAGATTATCTTGAGGGTCATCACGCGGCACTTGCAGGGCAAGCAGGCGATCAGGCCCAGTCAGCATGGGTTTATGAAAGGCAGGTCCTGCTTGACGAACCTGATCTCCTTCTATGACCAAGTGACGCGCTTGGTGGATGAGGGAAAGGCTGTGGATGTGGTTTACCTTGACCTCAGTAAGGCTTTTGACACAGTTCCCCACAACATTCTCCTCAAGAAACTGGCTGCTCGGGGCTTGGACTGGCGTACGCTTCGCTGGGTTAGAAACTGGCTGGATAGCCGGGCCCAGAGAATTGTGGTGAATGGAGTCAAATCTGGTTGGAGGCTGGTCACTAGTGGTGTCCCCCAGGGCTCGGTACTGGGGCTGGCCCTCTTTAATATCTTTATCGATGATCTGGATGAGGGCGTCCAGTGCACCCTCAGTAAGTTTGCAGATGACACCAAGCTAAGTGCGTGTGTCGATCTGCTCGAGGGCAGGAAGGATCTGCAGGAGGATATGGATAGGCTGGAGCGATGGGCTGAGGTCAACTGTATGAAGTTCAACAAGGCCAAGTGCCGGGTCCTGCACCTGGGGCGCAACAACCCCAAGCAGAGCTACAGGCTGGGAGATGAGTGGCTGGAAAGCTGCCTGGCCGAGAAGGACCTGGGAGTATTGGTTGATAGTCGGCTGAATATGAGCCAGCAGTGTGCTGAGGTGGCCAAGAAGGCCAACAGCATCCTGGCCTGTATAAGAAGCAGTGTGGCCAGCAGGGCTAGGGAAGTGATTGTGTCCCTGTACTCGGCTCTGGTGAGGCCGCACCTGGAGTACTGTGTTCAGTTTTGGGCCCCTCGCTACAGGAAGGACATGGACGTGCTCGAGCGAGTCCAGAGAAGGGCGACCAAGCTGGTGAGGGGTCTGGAGAACAAGTCTTACGAGGAGCAGCTGAGGGAGCTGGGCTTGTTCAGCCTGGAGAAGAGGAGGCTCAGGGGCGACCTTATCGCTCTCTACAGTTACCTTAAAGGAGGCTGTAGAGAGGTGCGGGTTGGTCTGTTCTCCTACGTGCCTGGTGACAGGACGAGGGGGAATGGGCGAAAGTTGCGACAGGGGAGTTTTAGGTTGGATGTTAGGAAGTACTTCTTTACCGAAAGGGTTATTAAGCATTGGAACGGGCTGCCCAGGGAGGTGGTGGAGTCACCATCCCTGGAGGTCTTTAAAAGACGTTTAGATGTAGAGCTTAGGGATATAGTTTAGTGGAGTACTTAGTGTTAGGTCGAAGGTTGGACTCGATGATCTTGAGGTCTCTTCCAACCTAGAAATCTGTGATAATGACTGATAAGCTGCACATTTGCTACCCTGAGCCAATGACTTGTCATGTTTTTTGGCAAAATGCTGTACTCCAGTGAACTTTTTCTCATTATAATATAATTATAATACCAAAACACACCTCCATCCCAAAAGCCACCTGCCTCCAAGGTGCGACCACTCCTCAGTAAGCACGCGTTCTGAATTTCTCAGAGCCTATACTTTAAACGGAAACGATAAAACTTTTTACCAATCATAACCAAGATATGCATGACTAGAGTCACTCAAGTTCCACCTAAAAGATAGAAAATAGTATAAATTGGCTTAAGAGAAAGGGGATGTTAGGGAAGATACCATCATGAAAGATACCTTCTGACTTCTGGGATAAGTTGACAGGCTGAGCCTCTCTTCCCCTTCCCCGCTGGGATGCTGGGGGTAAGATTTGAACACTTGGTTATACCAGGTGTCTCTGCAGAAACTTAGAAATCTCTAGAGTCTTTGTGCCTTTTAATGTGTTAATAGCCAGATTGTGTACCTGTATATTTCATGCATGCTAGCTTGCTTTTGCAGACAGTGAATTTATTGCCATCAATCCAAAGAACCTGTGTACCTGTTGCTGTAAAAAATTGCACTTAATTGCATTGTTCCTAGCTATGATAGCTCTAATTGAACACAACTAGAGTGAGGGCATGTTACATTACTGGTGAATCTGTGACCGTGATAGTTCAGTACCCTGAATCTGACCAGACCCATAATGGTTAATTGGCTATGCCCCTTAATGTGACACTACACTGCAGACATCAAAGGAAGTTGTGTGTGATCTTGGATCTAAGTCTTCTCAAAACAAAACTGTGTGATGTTTTTACCCAGCTGGGCAGCTGAGCTCCACCACAACCATTCTCTCACTCCCCCTCCTCTAAGGGAATGGGGGAGAAAATACAAGGAAAAGGGCTCCAGGGTTGAGGTAAGGACAGGGCTTGCCAATTACCACCACAGGCAAAGCAGACTCAGTATAGGGAGATTACAGACATTTATTACCTGTTACTAACAAGCTAGAGAAGTGAGAAACAGGAAACAAACTGAAACCACCTTCACTACATCCACCCTCTTCCAACTCCTCCCCCGAGTAACACAGGGAAACAGGGGAATGGGGGTTGTGGTCAGTCTATAAAGCTTTGCCTCCACTGCTCCTTCACAGTCACTCTCTTCCTTTCTTCCAATGTGGAGTCCCTCCCTTGGGATGCAGTCCTTCCTGAACTGATTCTGCGTGGGCTTCCCACAGGCAGCTGCTCTTCAAGAACTGATCCAAATATGGGTCAATATCATGAGGTCCATTTGTCAGGAGCAAACTGCTCCAACTTGGGTCCCCCATGGGCAGCAGCTACTGCCAGATCACCTTCTCCTGAGTGGTCCCCTCTCCATGGGCTACAGGTCTGGCCTGGAGTCTGCTCCACTGGGGGTTCTCCACAGCTGCATCTTCCTTCAAGTCAGTTCCACCTGCTCCACCATGGGCTCCTCCACGTGCTGCATTGTGGAGATCTGCTCCGTCGTGGCACACCATGGGCTGCAGGAGGACAGCCTGCTCCACCATGGGCCCCTCCACAGGCCACAGGGAAACTTCTTCTCCAGCACTTGGAACACCTCCTCACCCCCTTCTTCACTGACCTTGGTGTCTGCAAGGCTGTTTCTCACCTGCCGTTGCACAGCGGGTTTTGTTTGTTTGTTTGTTTACTTGTTTGTTTATTTTTCTTCCTTTCTTAAATATGCTCTCACAGAGGTACAAACAGCATTGCTCATTGGCTCGGCTCTGGCCTGTGGTGAGTTCCTTTGGAGCTGACTGAAACTAGCCCTTCTCTGACATGGGGCAGCCAATGGGCTCTTCTCACAGAAGCCACCCCTGCAGCCCCCTGCTACCAAAACATTTCCATGTAAACCCACTACAAACTGTTCCCATGAAGAGCAAGTAGTTGAATTGTTGAATTCATTGCCATTCAAATATGGAAAAAAAAAAAAAAAGTATGCACTAGTAAGATAAATATTTTCATCTAGTTATTGAGAAGTGTTATCTCTGTCATTATGCACTTTTACAGCAGATGTACTTAGTCTGTCACTATTATCTCATCACTTCAGATTAAAACATATCAAAATACTTTTACAGTCAGTCGTGTTGAACAGCTCCAAGGTGATTATATATCAAAAGACAGAAGACAACAAACTTAATTTTCCCTTTTTCTGTTCAAACACTGCTATTTGTGCTTCTTTAAAAACTAAACTTACCTGAAATTAAATTGTTAGGTGACTGGCTATATGGTCCTCTCACATAGTCAAAGCTTGATGTTAAGATAGAAGTTTTGCCTAAATCACGCAGTCAGCATCTTTGTGTTCTCCCTGTTTTGTTTCTGTAGCTTGTGTAGTATGCAGTGTGGCAGACTGCAGAGTCCGCTTAGATTCGTAAAGTGCATCTTAACTCCAGGCAGGTGCAGTCATGGTGCCCTGGCAGTCCTGCACTTTGATTTTTCCCTGAGATTTCTTCAAATGCACTGCACTTGCCTCACTGACTGTACGCTGACTGTACATCTGACCTTACAGAAGTGATAAGGAGATACTTTACATCTGAGAGGTTTCATCCCAACAAGTGGTCAGGATGCAGCCTTGACATACTAGGGAAATTTGAAACTGACCAGATAAGTGTTTAGTGATCTTTGCCATCTAGAGACAAGTCTCTATGGCTAAATAAAAAAAATGTATATATATAATAATAAAAAATAAATAAATAATGCTATGGAACAATCTCAGGCTTGGAGACTAGGTAGCACGCACAGTGTTTTGTGGAAAGTAATATATATAATATATATATATAAAATATATACAGAAAAAATCTGGTATGTAGTAGAGTGAGCTGCTCATAACAGCTAGTGATTCTACTTTATTTTGTAACTTATAATTCACAATAATAAGGTGGTTTATACACACAAATATATATATATATTTACTAGCATCATTGTTACGTTATTTTGTGAAAAAGATATTCATGAAGGCACACAGAGAAATCCTATTGAATTCCTTTGGGAAAAAAAAAAAAATCCACACTACTATGAATTTCCAGGGCTATGCATTTTCAAATTAATGTGCACATAAAGAAACAAAAGGTTAAATACCCAGACGTAACAGTATATGAATACATATGGAAATAGTAGACCAAATTTTGAACAGTCAATATATTCTGTTGTTACTTTAGAAGTTGTATAACATCAAGTTGAACAATAAAAGTATGTAATACAGAAATACATCTTTTAATTAGCTTTTTTTTTTTTAAAGTAATGTGTCTTGTTTGTTCATTCTCTGCCATCCAGACATTTTAAGTGTAGTCTTTATTTTATTTAAACATATATTTGTTTTTAGTGATTGATTTATTCACCTTGTAAGCTTATCTTTCTGATAAGCCATGAGGCAATTAACATCTTATATGATTGCATTGTGTTATGATTGATTGCTGTTGTACACACAGACCTGATATTGTTATTGATTTTTGAAAAAAATTACATGAATAAAAATCCCTAACATAAAATAATGATAATGATTGAAAAAAAGAGCTAAGACACCTTTAATAAGTAAATACTAATTCTAATATAGGATTTGATTCCCAAATCTGAAGGGATCCTGTGTTCTCTAATCTCTGTTTTGTATTAGACAATACAGGATAAAGAAAGCATACCAAAACGAAGAACAGTAACCCCTTCCCCTGTAATAGAAATAGAACTAAGGATCCCCCCCCACTTTGGATGACTATCAAATCCAAATGTCATAGTATCCAGATCAAAATGTAAGTGTAACCAGCAGGACCAGGGAGGTGATCATCTCCTTGTACTCAGCTCTGGTGAGTCTGCACCTCGAGTACTGTGTTCATCTTTGGGCCCCTCACTACAAGAAGGACATCAATGCCCTGGAGCAAGTCCAGAGAAGGGCTACAAAGCTGGTGAAGGGCCTGGAACACAAGTCCTGTGAGGAGCGGCTGAGGGAACTGGGGTTGTTTAGTCTGGAGAAGAGGAGGCTTCTTGCTCTCTACAACTACCTGAAAGGAAAGTGTAGGGAGCTGAGGGTTGGCCTCTTCTCACAGGTAACTAGTGATAGGACTAGAGGGAATGGCCTCAAGTTGCACCATGGGAGGTTTAGATTGGGAATTAGGAGACAGTTCTTCTCAGAAAGAGTAGTCAGGCATTGGAATGGGCTGTCCAGGGAAGTGGTGGTGTCACTATCCCGGGGGGTGTTCAAGGAAAGGTTGGACCTGGAGCTTAGGGACATGGTTTAGTGGGTGATGGTTGGACCAGATGATCTTGAAGGTCTCTTCCAACCTTAATGATTCTATGATTCTGTGATTTACTAAAGCACAGAAGCAGGCTTTTTGCTCTTCTGGCATTTTTGGCCCTACAATGGCTGAGTCCTGCAAGGAGGAAATGACTCTTCTATCATACAGGAGATATAAATTCACAATTTCACAGACTAGAATTGCTGTTGTGTTTCTTTTCCTACAGGAAGTATATGAACTATGTGATCTGACTTCATACAGTCAGCTAACTGCCACCAGAAGTGAGGCGCTTAAGTCTAAGAGTGATACACTTGCAGACGTACAGGCATTTACCTCCAACATCACATACAGTCCCTCCAGCATTTCCCATTAGCTTACAAACTTGTTTTTATCTTATTCTTTAGCACATAATTATCCAATTTTATCTATCTATCTATCTATCTATCTATCTATCTATCTATCTATCTATCTGTCTCTATATATAAGGCTTAATTTAACGCTGTGAATTCTGATCCTGTAATGAATTTTCTGACTTTTAGCCAATGAATACATTTCCAAGCATCACAATATATAATCTCTTTCTAACTCTATCTCTAAATTCTGTTTGTGTGTCTATTCCTGTGCCCAGGCTCATTCCACCCTATTTTGAGCATCTTGTGGTTCAAACAAAGTTTTTTTTTTTTTTTTTTAAAAAAAAAAATAGAGCAGAATGTCATCATGCCTGAGGTAGAAGTACTTCTATCTGGATGATTCTGGGCATTAGTGAGTGTGGCACATTCACATACAGATACAGGTGGCCTAAATATCATAACATTCAGGCTAAGTTGGTTAGGAATTATCAGTTTGGAGACTACAATTTACATGAGCTTATTATGAAATTGGCAGAACTTATCTGGTTCTCTCCCCCTTCCTACTGAGTAGAAAGTGAGCAAATAGCTGTGTGATGTTTAGATGCCTGTTCGGTTAAACCACAACAGAGGTAGATATCTAAGTTTCTATTTTAAATCAAATATAGCCAGATACTAATGCCTTAGCTACTAAATAAGGCTAATTGTATTTGGTATTTTGAATTACTTTCTGTCTTTATTGAGAATATGTAATTAGGCAGAAATGCTGAACCTGTGTACAGCTTTCATGAAGAATAGTGAAAATATATGCTTTGCACAGATTTTGAACCAAGAAGCTTTCCAATGCTTAATGTGTAGAAGAAGGCACAACTAGTTGGCTATGTGAAGTGTTCTGCTGGTTCACTCTGAAATGCACACCACTGTCTTTATCAATAGAGGAGAGACCTGTCAGAACGTGTCATGGGACTCTCCCATCCACTACATCTGAATTTACTTTCTGTGGTAGTCCGAGTGCAAAATACTTCATGCCTAGATCCTGCTTCAAAATACAAAGACTCACTGACAAGTTTACCTTGTGTCCCAGTTTGGAAAAGCTCTCGAATTTCACCATTTCAAGGAAAATAAGTAAATAAATAAATGCATACGCCAGGTAAGAAGGCAAAGATTTTAGATCTTTAATAAGTTCCATTAAAAAAACAGTGTAGTTTTTTTTTTAATTGTTTTTGGGAGGAGGGAAGGGCAGAATGTGAGTAATAATAAAGGCCTGCTTTCAAAATTGTATAGGCTTCACTTAAAATATAGTGAAAAAACATGAAGTGCTGAAGAAACTAATGAATGGGTGATGCAGATGTTATTCAAAATACACTTTATTTTCCAAAGATCCTTATGTAGTGAAGTACTGAAATTTAGGGCTTAACAAGTGAATTTACTAACAAGAGATTTAGTACAGTTAGGGCACAGAAGACATCTGAAAGGAAACTAGAAATGCTCGGTACACCAAATTACCTGCATTCCTGGGGAAAAAGCGTGCCGTTGCCAGCAATTAGATGTTCCCAAGTAGGGATGAGGGTGAAAAGCTAAACGTTCATTCAGATAAAATACAGGGAAAGAAATGATGGGGAAAAGCTCCAGCTCCAGCTTTGTAACATGTTTTCATTGAATTGCACAAAAGAACATTGAGAGAATAATACAGGAAGTATAACAAAGTAAGCCATTTCACTCAAGCAAGCACAGCCAAAAGAGAGAAGTCCAGTGAATAAAAACTTATATAAGGCGAGCTCTATAGCAAAGATTATTTTGGCAAAGGCCTAAAAAAAAAAGGAAAGGTACAGTAATGAGACATGAAAATTTCCACCAGACCAAGCAGTATCTGTAACTCATGCATGTACCACGAAAATGCCAAAATCAGGTTTTCTATAAAGTAGCCATAACAGCAACACTCATATGGTACTGTGATATCTTACAGTCATTTCACATCAGAACCTAACAACAACAACAAGGTTACAAATTTCTTAAAATGATGACAACAACAAAACACACAAACACAACACCCCCAATACAGCTTGAGAGCAGCTCATAGACTGAAAAAATCATTCTGATGTTTTAAGACATAAATGTAACTTGTCTAACTTATTTTAAACATTTAATGCACATATTCACATATAAGCAAGTCTTCCATTGTCCTTTTATTTTAAATCTACCTTAATGTGAAATCAAATAGCACCCTAGGAATGTCTACTTCTATGAGTACTTATAAAAGTGTTCAACTAGGAGGCTCAGATGTGGATGTCTATTCTGTGGACATTGAGAATTTGATCCAACTGAATGTCTACTGGAGTATTTTAGAATCAACCTGCCTTCCAAATTAGTGTAAACACAGTGTTATCTGTTTTGACTGTCATTGAAAGTAAGGCCAAAACTGGAGAAGAAAAGATTAAAAAAAAAAAAAGGCAAAATATAAAGGAAATCTGAAATTGTACTGTATTGTCATATGCAAAAGAATTTATTTATATACATGTATATGAAAGAGTCACAATGTATATTTTCATTTCTCTCTATACATTCAAACATTAACTGAATAATACTCTAAAAAAATATATAGTCTAGTCTTCCTGGTAGCATAAGTTTTTCCATGGGAAAGGCATTCATGACAGTATTAATCTTATTCACTTCAAACACTGAAAAAAACATTTTTGGGTGAACTGAATCATTCTGTAAAGGTACTCTACCTGTGGGTTATAGATGTATCTTCAGTATTCAGCTGAACTGCCTTAAACATAGATGTGAACTGTCATCAAAGGCACCCAAGGATATTTGTCTTGATGTATATGACTCCAGAAAGTCCTGTGACCCTATAAAACTATTTTATTATGAGTCAGCCTTATTCTGGGTACCATAAGAGTTTTCAAATCACAGTAGAGGACTCTGTCTAAGCAACAGAATTGTCTCAAATGTCTAAAATTACATGATTACTCCCACCATATGACCAGATGTTTTGTTAAGGAAGCTCATCTGTGATTCCAATCACTGCTTTCAAATCTAGTCTAGGACTTTATAATAGCTTGTTGAACTTAAGATATTTTTAAAAATTAAATACTCAAGGCTAAATGAACTAACATTTTTACCGATTGGTTATCATTCAACAAATGTGGACTTAATTGAGCCTGGCTTCATTTTCTTTACTCTTTTCCTTCAGGTATGCATATATATTGATGAGATCTTCCCTCTGAGCCTTTTATTACCCAGCCTAAAAAGTCCCAGCCCTCTAAACCTTTAATCACAGTAGAGATGCTCCAGTCCCCCACTTTTCTGGTCCTTTGCTGGACCCTCTCCAATAGTTTCATGTCGCTCTTGTACCGTGGAGCCTTGAACTGAATGCAATACTCCAGGTGTGGCCTCACCAGTGCTGAGTAGAGGAGAAGGATCACCTTCCTCAACCTACTGGCAATACTCCTTCTAATGCAGCCCAGGGTACCATTGTGTTTATTTTTATAATGGCACATTGATGGTTCATGTTTGTGTTCAAGTTAAGTGTTCCATGTTTCACGCTTAGTGTTTAATTTTTAAGTTAAAATTAGAACTGACCTATGATTTTCTTATAATATTTGAATAAAAATAAGAAACCTTCATCCATGATTTGAAATCTCCTGTGAATGACTAAAGCATACAAGTGTCTTACCAACTTAGCCATTGTGTTTAGGGTCTCAGAGTTACTTGGGATGAATTCAGGTCACAACTGTAAAAGGTGAGTATGATTTGAGTAGCACATATCAAATTGGATTAAAAATGCAAATAACATTTGAATAGATAATAATAATAGTAAAAGTAAATACAGCGTGAGTTTGAGTTTGAATCACTATGTAAATTAATGGGAATCTTTCTTCCTAGTTTACTGTGCATCCTTAGTTATTAAAGGCTTGTGAAAGACAAGAAACTGAGTTATAGGCATATCTGTGTTACATTTTATCCAGTTTGACTGACTGCACTTCATCTCAGTTTTTCATATTATGAAAAGAACTTGCTGATAAATGTGCCTAATACACCAAAGATATGATATGAAACAATTCCATCCCAACCCCTCCTTCTGGTGAAATTTGTTTTGTTGACTGTGTGGCCTCAAGAAACTGCATTTCAGGATCATGGGTCTTGCACTCTCTTTTTTGTGATTTCTGTCTTTGGCTGAAATATTCTAATATTTTTCATAGTGACGATATTAGCAAGTGGGCCTTGCTAACACAAGAGCCTTCTTTGTAAACTGGTGTGGTATTTCTTTTTCTAAATAATTCTATTGAATGCAAAGAAAAAACACGTTAATATTAATAAAAATACATAAGTAATGATGCCAAAATGTCCTTATTTAACAATTTCAGATACCCTTTGCTGTGCATTTTCTAGATGAATTTTCAGTAGCATCAATTTCACAGAACATAATGCACATTTTACACAATATCACTTAAAAATATACTCTTCCTTTTGTAAGAAACTTAACCTAATTAAAGGAACTTGATTGAATCATAACCCTGAAATACAAGCAACAACTGCAGTATGTTTTATTAACTCTTTTACACAACTTAGTTATGTTTGCTTCAGTACCATTTATATTGAAATGTAAATGGTATAATATATATAGATATTATATATATATACATATATGTATATATATATATATTTCCCAGGCAAAACAATTAATCTCTCTCTTTTTTTTTTTTTTTTTTCCTAAGTATACCAAACAACCACATACCTTCATTGCATTTTTAGGGATTGCTAAGTAGGCCCTCATTGGGTGTTGAAAATGCTATTGGGTACACTGATATTAATAAATACCACCTTGATTTTTTGCAACACTGTTTCCCGCAATACTCAGTTATCCAAATTAGGACATTATTGTCTGTATGGATGAACAACCAGATTGGCAAAAAATGACTTGAATGTTGAGTCTCTGATGATAGTGGCTAATAAGTTTACTCTACCTAGAATACAGTAAAAATAGAAGTACTGAATGAGACTATCCTACCCCACGTTCTGCGTTCTGTTTAATATCTTTACCATTGACCTGGAGTAGAAGACAAAGTGTACTTTGATCAAGTTTGTAGATAACACCACATTGGGGGGGGGGGGGGGGGGGGGGGCGGGCAGGACGACACTGATTCACTGGAGGGCATGGCAGCCATTCAGAGAGACAGAGTGGAGGAATAGACCAACAGGAACCTCACAGAATTATACAAAGACAAATGCAAATTCCTGCCTTTGGAAAGAAAGACCCCCTTGTAGCAATACAAGCTGGGAAGCAACTTGCTGCCCCTCTCGACTCCTTGGGGTCCTCAGGAGCCCTTGGGCTCCTCCCAGCTGGGACCCGTGGGTTCTTTTGCCATTCCTGGAGTGATCAGAAACTGACTATTTCTTACCTGGTTACGCACATAAGATTATGCTGCTCTTTAGTGCTTCCACTTCCCAGGCCTCTGCCATCATTTTCTGTGCACATTCTAGGTTTGCTTATTTGCTTTTTTTTTTTTTTTTTTTTTTCTAGGATCATTGAACAAATCTCTTGGTAGAAATACTCATCTGTGAGAAGGTATTGTTGCAGACAGATGTAACTGTAAATCTTCATTAAATACTTGCTATTAGTATCTCTTATTAATGACAATGCTAGTGGTTATTACCAAACTTGCTTTACAGCTTGATATGTTTTTTTGTCTTTCAGAAACTTCTTCCACATGCACTATGTATATCTTGACAAAGTGGGGAAAAAAACATCCTGCTCAACTGCAATAAAGGATGGTAGTCACCCCCTCACTTAGGTTTTCATACACAGATCTCAAAGATCTTTGTCACATCTTGGACTCCCTCATGAAGAATTTCTTCATGAAATCTTCGTGGCTTCTTTCCATCTACTTAAGAAAAACATTGTAAAATAAATTTTAAAATGAAATTAATTTTTAAATAAAACAAAGAGAAATAACAAATAAAACCAAAATGCAAGTAAAGAATTATTTACTATATTGACATTTGAGAACAAACAAGTATTTCTGGCTTATTTGTCTATTTTCAGAAGTTAATATTCTTACAGAGAGAGTTTTGTGTTGAATTCTGTCATCCACAAAAAGTGGAAAATTTTAATGTGTTGCCCATATTATAAACAAAACATGCATTATGAAACATAATGTTCTCCAAAAGTATACCACCAAAACCAGATTGCGAAGTTCCATATGAAATTATCTTAATATTAAACAAACACCACCAGTTTTATAAACATCAGATTTTTCCTTCACGTTTGTGACCAAATTGTAAGAAGGCTAGATGAAATTTTGAAGCTGGCAGGGGCATTACAAACTCTAGTTTTATGTATACTACCTAGCATTTTTTTTTTCCAATGCTATTAAAAGAATAAGAAAAATAGTGGAAAATGGATATTAACAGCAGGCAACAGCATATACAAAATTGTATTAAAGATGAAATTGGCAGCAGCTATAATTCTGTTAAGTTCCACTGTTTCTCCTGGCCAAAGGCTGAAAGTTAGAAGAAAACAAAAATAACAGGTGCTACAGAAATATTAGCATTCTTGAGTATCTAATGGGAAGGTTGTATAATACTCGGACTGCATCACAAATATAGCATAATAATGATTTTTAATCAGTTAGCCCTCTCAAGGTCATCACTCTCACATCAGCTCTCTCAAATGGATGAGAAATGTTGTACCTTAAAAGGGGGTGTTCTTAACAACATGTTAAAAATTACACAGGAATATGTTGTAATTATTCATCCACAATGCACTGACATTACTGAATTCTGTCAGAATGTTTGCAAAACCTTAATTAATGTGTAGAGGCATAATTTAATTTCACATTAAAGCACTCAGATGCCACCATATTAGTCACTATAAAAGAGCTTGAGAAGAGTAACTTCCCTATCTACATGCTGCTTTGAAATTAACATCGTTTCAATAAACAAGTGCTGAGGCATATTTTTTCAGAAAAGACAAATCATTCATAAGCTGTTATTTAATAAACAGCTTTGTACTTCTTTAGCCCTATATTAAAGGAAGAGAGGCGTTTGTTTGTTTGTTTGTTTTTATATGTTAAGTAGATTATCTGAGGCTTGTAACAATTTGGCTTGTCTGGCCTAGAAATATGTAGAGTATATAATATTTCCTGCATTTTTATATTTTGTTCATAAACTGCAATTAAAAATAAAAATAAAAATAAAAAAAATATTGTTTTCCTTTTTGTCCTGCTCTTAGAATAGAGAGTTTAAAACAAAACTCTGGTAAACACAAGCTACTATATTGCTATCAATCTGAGACAATTACAGAAATTTCTACCTTCCAAAATATCAATAAATAAATAAAAATCAGTAATCCTAGTATACACCATATAATATATCAAATGGTTGACTCTTCTAATATTCTTGAAGATAGATATCAATTCTATAAAATAAAATAAAATAAATAAATAAATCACTAGAAAACTAACATCTACGTAGAGATTTACCAATGGTACTAAACCTTGAGGAACAGCTTTAGGAATGTGCTGGAGGAATCAAGCCCTGCAGGATAAACTTTACTCATCTTGGAAGATATTTTTCTCATATTTGTTGCAGAGACAGTGCACCAAATTGGTCAGAGGACCTTGGTTGTGGGATTGTGGCCATGGAGGTCGACAAGCCCCATGGTTGGTGATAACATCAGACTCTTAACGATGAGGCCATCAGGAATGTAAAGAGTTTAGAGGGAAGAAAGAAGGGTGATTCAGGAGACGCCATGCCGTCTCGGGTTGCTTGTTCTCCCGCTGTTAAGGCATGGAAGATGCTGGGGGTTTGCGGTTGCTGGGCAAAGTTGTTTGACCAATGAAGAGTTAGTGGAACAGGACTGCTGTGGGGCAAATAGTATAAGAAGGGAGCCTGTTCTCAGTATGGGATGCAACACGATATGATGAAGTTCTGTCATCAATAAAGTGGTAGCAGTTACAGATCCTAAAAGAATCCTGGTGTCCGTGTGGTCGTTACGCCACAAATGGCACCCATTTTATCCATGTTATCACCAACCATGGGGCTTGTGGACCCACAAGGCCACACTCCCACATCTCCCTCTTCTTTATTAACATCAGCCATCTTCTTGACACGAATTATTATTCCATATATCACAGAACCCTGGTGTCCGTGTGGTCATTACGCCACACTTGGTGAAGCCAAGGACTCCAAATTTACATATGCCCTAGAAATTACATGGGTATCTAATGAGAAATCTAGTCTTCTCACCTATTCAAAGTAAGTAGTTCCTTAACAAACATTACTATAGCTGAGTAATAAATAAGTTAAAGAGCATAATAAAAAATAAAACCTGGTTTTATTAAGCAAATCATAATCTGAACTAAAGTATATGTCACTCTTACTAAGTAAATTCAGCAGTTTCTCACGTTAAATATAATTTGACACCTGCTAAAATATATTCAGCTATTGAATGTTTTTTCTTTAATTTTATTTGTTTTAATTTTGACTTCTCTGCTGTTTATGTTTAAGATTTAACATTAGGATTTGTTTAATTTTATTAAAATGTTCTTACCTTATGGAATAAATAAATAAATAAATAAAACCCATCTTGAAGTTCTAGTTTGCTAACAGAAGGTTCATATATGTCTTTTTTCTCCTAATTAGACATCATGACAAATAACAATCATAATATGAAATCCTATTGGCAATGCAAAGACAAATATTGTACTTTGGACATTAAGAAAGCTAGGAAAATATCAAACAACATTTGTTACAGCAGTTCTTACAACATTTAGACAGATGATCTTAGAAATATATTAATTATACTTGAATACTTTTAAAAATTCATATTGCTAATAGCAGGACTAGAAAAAGAAAAAAAAAAAAACAAGAAAACATTTTTTCATTCTGAGTTTTTCAGAGCAGGCAGAGTGCAACCATATTTGCACTACAAAATGTAACCTTTTTTTTAAATTAAGTGCAAATATTTGTATTGGGTTTATGTGTTAAGGTTTTGTTAGCAGAGGGGCTGCAGGGGTGGCATCTGTGAAGAGTCCAGAAGCTGCACTCATGTTAGACCAGAGCCAGTTCCAGCTGGCTCCTAAAAGGACCCACCACTGGCCAAAGGTGAGCCAATGAGTCACACTAGTTGCACGTCTCTGACACCATATTTATGAAAGGAAAAGATGATGTGTAGGAACAGAAGTGAGAGAGGAGTAAGAAAATATAGACCTAAATAGCTCTGCAGACACTAAGATCAGTGAAGAAGAAGGGGGAGAAGGTGCTCTAGGCATCAGAGCAAAAGTTCCTCTGCAGCCCATGGTGTACCGTGGCAGAGCAGATATCCACACTGCAGCCCTTTGAAGAGCCCATACTGGGGCAGGTAGATCTGGCCTGAAGGAGTCTTCAGCCCATGGAGAACCCACGCAGGAGCAGACTCCAGACCAGATCTACATCCTGTGGAGAGGGACCTGTAGTAGAGCAGGTGGTCTGGCAGAAGCTCCAGTGTATGGGGGACCCATGCTGGAGTAGTCTGTTCTTGAAAGACTGAACTCCATGGTACAGACCCATACTGGAGCAGTTCTTGAACAACTGCTGTCTATGGTAAGCCTATCTAGGATCAGTTTGGGAAAGATTACATCCCAGAGATGTAGTCTTTCAAAGAGGGACCCCATGCTAGAACTCCAGAGGAGTGTGAAGAAAAAGGAGCATCAGAGACAAAGCATTATGGACTGACTGCAACCTCTATTCCCCTTTCCTTGTGCTGTTCAAGGAGAGAAATTAGAAGAAGGAGGATGGGGACAAGGCAGTTTTAGTTTGCTTTTAGCTCTCTTTGCTCTCTACTGTTATTAATTGGCAATAATATCCATTACTCTTTTATGCTCCTGTTTTGCCCATGATGATAATTGGTGAATGATCTCATTATATCATTATCTCAATCCACAAGCTTTTTTCATTATATTTTCTGCCTCTGTATTTTTGAGAGGAAAATGAGAGAGCAGTGTTGTGGAGGTTAGCTGCCCATCAGTATGAAACTACAACAGTATAAAATAAGTATGTTAAACTCGTATGGATATATACTTGTGTGACCTTATTTCGGACTTACAGGACATAATAAATCATGACAATTATTGATCCTATCAGGAATAAAACAAAACAAAATGAAACAAAACAACAACAAAAAAGAACACCTTAGCTCAAGAAATGTGTAACAAAAACAACAGTATAAATGCATTACTAACATGACTATATGTCAATACTCCTTACTTTTCTTTAATGTAATAGTAATGCTAAAAGATGAGATTTTTTTTTATTATTATTTTTATTTTTAGTAAAGATCAGCAACAGTAGCAAGTTGGATCTCATTTACTTGATATGCAATGAATGTAGAATTTCTTTTTGGTAGGTCAAAAGTGATGAATCAGATTATTAGTAATCTAGGTTTTTATATCTGTTTTAAATAACATAGTAAACTCCAAAGAAATGGAGAACTTTAAAGCATCACTAATCAATTCAACACAAACAGTAGTGTAAACAAAATACTCTGTAAATTGTTGTTGCTGTTATCATCAATTTACTTATTTATTTATTATGTCCCTTGCTAATTGTGGTAGTGATAAGAGTTACAAAATAGAGCGGTACTAGCTCTATTCTGCCAAACCTACCAATTCATTTTAGATTAATGTAACTTCTAATATTCCAATGACACTTCAGTAAAATTATCAGAATCTTTCTCTACATATTCTTTGTTTTACAATCTTTTTTGTTTTGTTTTGTTTTGTTTTGTTTTGTTTATGAACCTATCTCATTATATCTCCTTGTACCATTGGTCATCATCCTTCCCTTTTACACTTCCAAATTTTTCTGCATGCTTGTCATGGAAGGCAACGTTAAGATTGGTAACCTAAGGAAAATGGTAATTTTATTCAGTTCTTGACTGCATATGTTCTCAGATGTCAAATTCATTCTCAGTGTATCCTGTGGACCTTCTAGATGCCTATGATTCACTCAAGTCACTCCACATTAGCTTTTCTTAGATAATTTATAAACAAATTACTGCTTACGTAATAAATAACATACTGAAATCTTCTCTCAAGTGCTGCCTGTGGGGCTCTAAATGACATTGGAATTTGTTCACTGAATATCTGTCATATTAAATCAATATTGAATATATCGTTGGTTGTTTTCTTTTTTTTTTTGATACAGAAAATACACGAGTAGCTATAATGTCAGATATAATCATCAGTGTTGTGAAAACAGACTGACAAAAAATTCTGCAGTCAAGAACTGTTCTGATGCAGTCCATAATATTTCATGCTTTTTAATTGGTATCCCAGAAAGGTATTTTAAGATAAAAGATTCAAAAATAATGTTTCCCCAAAAGTTCATGTTGTCTCTTCTCTTTCCATTTCTGACACTCACTGTATGTGTGATTAACTATTAGCTGTAGTATATTACAGATATTAATATATTTTACAGTTGGATTTTTTTTTCCTTTTATTTCCTCAGCAGACTTAATTTCCATTTTTGGTCCTTCTGAGATAATTATATTTAAAAGTTTTGTTGAGTTATTTAGTCCCTGTTTTTGGCCATTAAACTTCTGATATATTTTTATTTAAAACATCTTCTGTAGTTATTTTTTCCTAGTTTTGAGTTTTGTTTCCTTCTTGTAACACTTAAAATTTGTTATTTTCACTTTCACATTTTTGAATCTTTTTTTTTGTTGTTGTTTATGGAGATTGACTTGTAAGCATGTTATTCAGCCTGCTAGGAATTACCTAAACATTTCAGGTTTTGTGTTCTCTATAAAATGTGTAAGAAAATTAATTATCCTATCATTCAATTCACTCATGAAAATATGAAGTATACTAAGACTCAGAACATATATTAGTTTGAATGAACTATTTGAGTGTGTGTCACAAGCTCTGAATACACTTTTAAAATTCCAATACTCACAGCTTTCAATTGTGCCATGCATCAGTGAGCGTGTGGCAGAACAGCAAAACAGATCAAGGTTCTCTTATAGTACAAGAATACTATCCTTGAGCTTTACTTACAAGGTTTTGCACTCAGACACATACACACTCAGACCCACCTGTGCATGCATATGTATATCTCCTGAGCTCACATGGGTGTTTTTCCTTAATCTCGTACCTGTGTGCACAATTTAGATCCAAAAAAGAAGGTAGTCTGTAGGGCCTTAGAGAATTTGGGCAGCAAGGCAGGAGCTGCACAGTCCCAGGTGCTGCTTTCTCATAGTTACCACACAGTCCAAACACTGTGTCTGGCTTCTTTGCATTATCTTCTGTGCTAGGTGCATCTGGATTGTTCCATTGAACCAGTATTAATTTGGCTAATAGATAAAATTTTCTTGTTGGTTGACACTTGACTATTTCTAGGCAGATAATGGTGTTCTTTCTCTTTTTAGTGTTTTCTTTTTGGGTTGTTGATTTTTCTTACTACAGATTACAGTGGTGCAAAACAAAGAGTTTAATGTTGTGAACTAACCCTACCAAATCCACTTTAAAGGAAGACTATGTCAAGATGGCTAAGGAACTACAGGTATTCATATACAAACCAAATAGATGTTACTTATTTAATGCAAAGGTAGCAATGCAAATATGATATATAAAACGTGGAACAATAAAAGGCCCCATAAAATTCAAATATTTCACATTTACATTTTCTCTTTACCTACTAGTTATCATAGAACCATAGAATCATAGAAGGGTTTGGATTGCAAAAGACCTTAAAGATCATCTGATGCCACCCACCCCGCCATGGGCAAGGACACCTTCCAGGTCACTCAAAGCCCCATCCAACCTGGACTTCAGCACCTCCAGGGATGGGGCATCCATGTCTCTGGGCAACATGTTCCATCACCTCACCACCCTCTGAGTAAATAATTTCTTCCCTATACCTAATCTAAATCTACCCTCTTCCCTCTTTTAGTTTAAAGCCTTTGCTCTTTGTCCTATCACTACATGCCCTAACAAAGAGTCCTGTCCCAGCTTTCCCGTAGGTCCCCTTTAGGTACTGGAAGGCTGCAATGAGGTCTCCCCTGAGCCTTCTCTTCTCCAGAGGACAACCCCAACTCCCTCAGCCTGTCCTCATAGGAGAGGTGCTCCAGACCATTGATCATCTTTGTGGCCCTCCTCTGGACTCATTCTAATACTTCTATGTCCTTCTTGTTCTGGGGGCCCCAGAGCTGAAGACAGTACTCCAGGTGGGGTCTCACAAGAGCAGAGTGGAGGGGGAGAATCACCTCCCTTCACCTGCTGGCCATGCTTCTTTTGATGCAACCCAGGATAACGTTGGCTTTCTGGCCTGCAAGCACATATTGCCAGATCATGTCAAGCTTCTTGTCAACCAGCATCTCCAGGTCCTTCTCAGGGCTATCTAAATCCATTTTCTAACCAACCTGTATTTGAGCTTGGGATTACCCTAGCCTGGGTGCAGGACCTTGCACTTGGCCTTGCTGAACTTCATGAAGTTCACAAAGGCTCACCTGTCAAGCCTGTTAAGGTTCCTCTGGATGGCATCCCTTCCCTCCAGTGTGTTGGCCTCACCACACAGTCTGTTGTCATCAGTAAAGCTGCTGAAAGTGCACTCAATCCCACAGTACATGTCACCAACTGTTAAACAGTGACAGTCCCAATACTGACCCCTGAGGAATGCCACTCATTACTGATCTCCAACTGGACACTTTGAGTGTGACCATGCAGAAAATTCCTTACCTACCGAATGGTCCATTCATCAAATCCATGATACTAAACTCAACCCTACCCTGTTATTGGAGGTCCACCATTTTCTTCATCGTTGCTTCTTCCCATAGAGACCGGGAAGCTGACCTTGTCCTTAAAAATGGAGGTGAAGACAGGACTGAGAACTTCAGCCTTTTCTGTGTCATTTGTAACTAACTTGTTACTAGCACCCTCATTCAGAAACAGTCTTGTGCCTCTCTTGCGCTTGCACTTGCTCCTAACACATGGTCAGAAGCAAATCTTGCCAGTTTGAGTCCCAGATGATCTTTTGCTTTATTAACTGCATCTTTGCATGTTCAGGTAACGTATTTGTTGTCCTTCTAGGATTTCTGTATCTGTTTCCATATCTCATATGCATTCTTGCATTTGAGATCTAATAGCTCACTGTTTCACAAATATGGTTTATAGTATGCCTGTTTTTCTTTTCTTTCTTTCTTTCTTTCTTTCTTTCTTTCTTTCTTTCTTTCTTTCTTTCTTTCTTTCTTTCTTTCTCTTCCTTCCTTCCTTCCTTCCTTCCTTCCTTCCTTCCTTCCTTCCTTCCTTCCTTCCTTCCTTCCTTCCTTCCTTCCTTCCTTCCTTCCTTCCTTCCTTCCTTCCTTCCTTTCTTTTCTTTCTTCCTTTCTTCCTTTCTTTTTCTTTCTTTCTTTCTTTCTTTCTTTCTTTCTTTCTTTCTTTCTTTCTTTCTTTCTTTCTTTCTTTCTTTCTTTCTTTCTTTCTTTCTTTCTTTCTTTCTTTCTCTCTCTCTCTCTCTCTCTCTCTCTCTTTCCTTCCTTCCTTCCTTCCTTCCTTCCTTCCTTCCTTCCTTCCTTCCTTCCTTCCTTCCTTCCTTCCTTCCTTCCTTCCTTCCTTCCTTCCTTCCTTCCTTCCTTCCTTCCTTCCTTTTTTTCTTTTTGTATCATTACTCTTACATATATTACCTTTTAACTTCAGATGTTCATTAACTTGCCTCTAAAGATACCTAAGATAGCAGTTCCATAACAATTTATTTTATTCTATGAATCACGATAATCTTGTAGGAACTGCAACAAAACGACTTGCGGACTGTCTGGTTTGGTAGATTAATTTTGCAGCAGATAATCACAGAATCACAGAATCACAGAATCATCTAGGTTGGAAGAGACCTCCAAGATCATCTAGTCCAACCTCAGCCCTAACACTAACAAGTCCTACACTAAACCATATCACTAAGGGCTACATCTAAAGGTCTTTTAAAGACCTCCAGGGATGGTGAATCAACCACCTCCCTGGGCAGCCCATTCCAATGCCTAACAACCCTTTCCGTAAAGAAGTTCTTCCTAACGTCCAACCTAAACCTCCCCTAGCGCAACTTTAGCCCATTCCCCCTTGTCCTGTCACGAGGCACGTGGGAGAATAGACCAACCCCTACCTCGCTACAGCCTCCTTTAAGGTACCTATAGAGAGCGATGAGGTCTCCCCTGAGCCTCCTCTTCTCCAGGCTAAACAACCCCAACTCCCTCAGCCGCTCCTCATAAGACTTGTTCTCCAGACCCCTCACCAGCTTCGTTGCCCTTCTCTGGACTCTCTCGAGCACCTCCATGTCCTTCTTGTAGCGAGGGGCCCAAAACTGAACACAGTACTCAAGGTGCGGCCTCACCAGAGCCGAGTACAGGGGGACAATCACCTCCCTAGACCTGCTGGCCACACTGCTTCTTATGCAAGCCAGGATGCTGTTGGCCTTCTTGGCCACCTGAGCACACTGCTGGCTCATATTCAGCTGCCTATCAACCAGTACTCCCAGGTCCTTCTCCGCCAGGCAGCTTTCCAACCACTCATCTCCCAGCCTGTAGCTCTGCTTGGGGTTGTTACGCCCCAGATGCAGGACCCGGCACTTGGCCTTGTTGAACTTCATACAGTTGACCTCAGCCCATTGGTCCAGCTGTTGTGGTTTAACCCGGCTGGCAGCTAAACACCACACAGCCGTTCGCTCACCCTCCCCCCTCCCTCTCTGGGATGGGGGAGAGAAACGGGAAAGTGAAGCCTGTGAGTTGAGATAAAGACAGTTTATTAAGACAGGAATATAATAATAACAATAATAATAATAATAGTGATAATGATAATAGTATTAATAATAATAATGTGTATGAAACAAGTGATGCACAATGCAATTGCTCACCACCCGCTGACCGATGCCCAGCCTATCCCCGAGCAGCCGGCCCCCCCGCCCCAGCCAGCCACCCCTATCTATTGTTTAGCATGACGTCAGATGGTATGCAATACCCCTTTGGACAGTTTGGGTCAGCTGTCCTGGGTCTGTCCCCTCCCAGCTCCTGCTGCACCCCTAGCCTGCTCGCTGGCAGGACAGAGTGAGAAGCCGAAAAGTCCTTGGCCTGGTGTAAACACTGCTCTGCAACAATTAAAACATCAGCATGTTATCAGCGCTCTTCTCATCCTAATCCAAAACATAGCACCCTACCAGCTACTAGGAGGAAAATTAACTCTGTCCTAACTGGAACCAGGACACCAGCCTGTCCAGATCCTCCTGCAAAGCCTTCCTTCCCTCAAGCAGATATTTATTTTTTATTTCAGTACCAGCATGTCATTTATTCTGAATACATCTGTTATAAAAGAATTGATAGTAGGAAAAAAAAAAAAAAAAAAACAGGTTCTATCAATATGACCACGAGTTTACTCCATTAAAAATAATAATAATTAAAAATATTATTATTATTCTAAAAGATAAAACTATAACATAAAAAGGACGGATGTGCCTGTCCTGTCTGAATCATATCAAGTTGAGATATAAAACCTCTTCTAGTCAGTGAATTTATCTCTTACAACAGTAGATTGGCCATTTTTTTGTTGTTGTTCTTCTGAATAGTTTGAATTGACAAAGAATCTCTAGTATTCCACCTTTGTGTTTAACAGCAAATTATATATTCAGGAGGAAATGTATAAGAATATTAATCTGAAATTAAGAGAAAAGTAAGACTACTTGATTTATATATTTACTGGATGAGTATTGTGTATATATATTTATATTCTGTATATATATATTGTGTATATATATTTACTGGATGAGTATTGGATGACCATTGATGAGATCCCCTCTCAGTCTTCTTTTCTCAAGGCTGAACAGACCCAGGTCTCTCAGCCTTTCCTCATAGGGAAGATGCTCCAGGCCCCGTATCATTTTCGTGGCCCTCCGCTGGACTCTTTCCAGGAGATCCCTGTCTTTTTTGTACTGGGGAGCCCAGAACTGGACACAGTACTCCAGGTGAGGCCTGACCAGGGCAGAGTAGAGGGGGAGGATCACCTCCCTTGACCTGCTGGCCACGGTCCTTTTAATGCACGCTAGGATCCCATTGGCCTTCTTGGCCACGAGGGCACACTGCTGGCTTATGGTCAACCTGTCCTCCACCAGGACCCCCAGGTCCTTCTCCGCAGAGCTCCTCTCCAGCAGGTCGTCCCCCAGCCTGTACTGATACATGCGGTTGTTCTTTCCCAGATGCAGTACTTTACACTTGCTCTTGTTAAACCTTATTTGGTTTCTTCCTGCCCAGTTCTCCAGCCTGTCCAGGTCTCGCTGAATGGCAGCACAGCCTTCTGGCATCGGCCACTCCTCCCAGCTTTGTGTCATCGGTGTACTTGCTGAGGGTGGACACTATTCCCTCAAGGTCATTGATGAAGACGTTGAACAAGACCGGATCCGGCACCAACCCCAGGGGAACACTGCTAGTCACAGGTCTCCAGCTGGACTCTGCACCACCAATCACCACCCTCTGAGCTCGGCCAGTCAGACCGTTCTCAACCCACCTTACTGTCCACTCCTCTATCCCACACTTTCTCAGCTTTGTTAGCAGGATGTCATGGGAGACAGTATCAAAAGCCTTGCTAAAGTCAAGGTAAATGACATCCACTGCTCTCTCCTCATCTACCCAGCTGGTGATGCCATCATAGAAGGCAACGAGGTTGGTCGAGCACGTTTTTCCCTTGGTGAATCCATGCTGACTACTCCTCATAACCTTCTTCTCTTCCAATTGCTTGGAGATGGCATCCAGAACAAGCTGTTCCAACACCTTTCCAGGGACAGAGGTGAGACTGTCTGGCCTGTAGTTTCCCAGATCCTCCTTCTTGCCCTTCTTGAAGGCTGGAGTGACATTGACTATCCTCCAGTCTTTTTGCAGGCACCTCTCCTGTTCTCCAGGACGTTTCAAAGATGACAGAGAGCGGTTCGGCGATCACCTCTGCTAACTCCCTCAGCACACGTGTATGTATCCCATTGGGGCCCATGGATTTGTGTGCATTGATCCCACTCAGATGCTTCTGAATTCAGCTATTCTGTGATTCTGTAGTATTTGGCAGTATGTACGTTTCAATGGGAAGGGGAGGGGGAGGGGAGGGGAGGGGAGGGGAGGGGAGGGGAGGGGAGGGGAGGGGAGGGAGAGGGGAGGGGAGGGGGAGGGGAGGGGAGGGAGGGGGGGGGGAGGGGAGGGGAGGGGGAGGGGAGGGGAGGGGAGGGGAGGGGAGGGGAGGGGAGGGGGAGGGGAGGGGAGGGGAGGGGAGGGGAGGGGAGGGGAGGGGAGGGGGAGGGGAGGGGAGGGAGGGGAGGGGAGGGGAGGGGAGGGGAGGGGAGGGGAGGGGAGGGGAGGGGAGGGGAGGGGAGGGGAGGGGAGGGGATGGAACGGGAGGGGTGGGGATGGGACAGGATGGGACGGGAGAGGAGGGGACAGGAGTGGATGGGATGGGATGGGACGGGACGGAAAAGAAAATGTTCTGAAGAGCTCAGAACTAAACCCAGCACTCTAGATTTGACCTTAGCAGTGCTTTACAGAGGGGAAGGGTCACCTCCCTTGGCTTGTTGGTAATGATATTTGCAATGCAGCCCAGGATACTACTGGCCACCTTTGCTGCAAGGTCTTATTGCTGCCTCATGGTCAATATGTCATCCACCAGGACACCTAGGTTCTTTTCTTTTGAGCTGCTTTTCAAACAGTTGTCCCACAGACCTGGTGGAGGATATGACATTTCCATTCCTTGAAATGTATGAGAATCCTGTTGTCCAATTTCTCCAGCCTATTCTGAAAGAGTTATTTTTACAGTGCCAACTATTGTAAACTGATCTACAGTGAGGTAATCCACCTGCAATATTTTGCTTTGGAAACAGAGTAAAATAACTGTATTAAATAGTATTTTTTTTTCTATTCTACTGCAGTAGATTATATCAGAAAACAAATAATATGTATATTTTTAATATATAATTATAATTTAGGATAAATCATCCACAAGATTAACAATTGATTGATGTAAAAATAACTATTAACAATGCTCTATAGAAGACACTCCAATTGCATCAAACAATACAAAGCAATTTGTAATTTCTTTGATCCAGCACTGGATGTAAATCAGCACAAAATTTATTTCAGACAATTTACCTCATTTACACAGATTATTGGTTCATTAACACTAATATCCTGTCTTTGGTAGTGTACTGAAAGATGATTCGCAAAACCAATTCACGCACCAATTTTGTTAATTTATCTAGACAGTCATGCTATGATTTTTGTTCACAGAAAATCACTTTATTCTGTATATAAAAATAATTTAATACCTTGCCATGTTAGAGACTCAGCTTTTTAGTACACATAATGATGCATTTCAATGGTTAATCCAGTTAGCCAAAATATATGGCAAACTATATTCTCAGCTCCCATTACTTTGAGATACATGTTGAAATATATGAGAAAAGAACCAAAAGCATGGTTAAATGTTAATAAACATATTTTTATAGTGAAAGTTAAAAAAATATATATATATTTCTTAACTTACTGTAGGTAAGGATGATGAGAGGAGAACAGGATGTATTGATTACTTACATTTCTTAAAGAGGATGTTGTTAATATAACTATATTGTATGTATGAAAATCTAAGACTTGAATTTTAAATTTTGTTTAGGCTATGGAAATGTTTCTGACTCTTTTAGCAAGGACTAAGTAGCCATAAGTACATCAAAATACATATTACTTCATAATATATTCATATTACTAGATATTGTTGAAACCAAGAATTATAGGCATATATTTGAACAGATAATCTTCATTTACATATCAGTACAGGATGCAAGAAAGTATCACAAGAATATCTTATTGTCTGTTTTACGTAATAAATAAATAAATAAATAAACATTGCATAGAAGACTGAAAGACTATACTTTGATTTTAAACCTCATCTCCTGAACACTACATTGTCTTCATTCCTTCCTCTAGAACTGAGAAAAATGAAAATCTCCCTGTAAAAAAAAAATTAATTGTTTCTGTCAACACCTACTACAGAGTTATGGTTCATGTACAATAGAGAGAATACAAGTACCTAGAATAAAGATTGAGGAGGTTGTTTTCTTGCAACACAATAGAGAACAATATTGACACCGACAACAATCATGCATTATAAAACATTATTTCAGACTTCCATGTCTCTTATTATATCTCTTATTCTATCTCTTATATTATATCTATATTATATCTCATTATACATTATCGTATTTCAGTGTATAGTATACATAACATAACATAACATACATAATTTTAACTTAAAAAAAAACATTTTAATTAATAGAAATTAATTACAAAACAACACTGTCTTTTATGAAGAATATGTTCTTCAAATAACTGAGTCAGTTCATTTCAGATATTTAGCAGATTTGTGAAGATTGCCAAGGAGACATCATCTGAGATGGGTATTCTTCTTTGTCTAAAGCTAAAACTACTTCATTCATTTTAGAAAAAGATGTTTGTTTTTCCCTAACTTCAATCCTTTTCATATAATTCATTTTCTGAAATATTAGTGATGTGATTTTACCCTCAATACTATGTATTTATCATCTGTGGGGAATATATTAGTATCTTATCCATCTACTTATTTACAGTAAATTTGAAAATCCTTGTTTCTTGGTATGTGTTGAATTACTTGTATAAACCATTCTACCACAAGCGTAATCATATCAATTTTACTTCAAATCTACACCGTTTCCCAGAATCTGATTTGGTTTAACTGTGAGGAACAGAAAAAGCAGATAAGAAGAGGATTACTCAATAACACCAACACCATTTTCATTTCAGTGCTGCTGAAAATTAAGAGGTTAAAAGGTTTTCATTTCCATAATCACGGTACACACCATGAGTGCCTGACCTAACTATTTAACTATCCATCTATAATATTTTCTTCTTTGACTGTGATGGCCTTTCAATAATGAAAAATATAACCATTCAACAGGTAATTTAATAGGAAAAATACGTTTAAGAATAGATGATTGAGTGTTTTCTAGGTTTTAATCCACTTCATTGGCTTTACATGACAAAGTTTTGGTAGTGTGTGTTTGTGTGTGTGCACACTCACAGTGAGAAGAGTCCAGGAGCTGTCCCATGTTCACAGAATCACAGAATCCTCTAGGTTGGAAGAGACCTCCAAGATCACCAAGTGCAGCCTCTGACCTAACACTAACAAGTCCTCCACTAAACCATATCACTAAGCTCTACATCTAAACGTCTTTTAAAGACCTCCAGGGATGGTGACTCAACCACTTCCCTGGGCAGCCCATTCCAATGCCTAAATGGTAGATAAGAGCCAGATCCACCCAGCTCAAAAAGAGGCTTGCCACTGTCCAAAGCTAAGCCAATGAGAGACATTGGTTGTGCCTCTGTGAAAGCAGATTTAGGAAAGGGAAAAAAATGTTGCAAAGTGGCTATGAGAGAGGAGGGAAAACCTGTGAGAGAAACCAAGACGCAAGTAAAGAAGGAGTTAGAAGAGGTGCTCCAAGCACTGAAGCAAACATGCCCGTGCAGTCCATTTAGAAGACAATGATGGGTTGCCCCCTCTGTGGCTTAGGGGGGACCATGCTGGAGCACCACACTGAAGCCTGTGGAGGACCTGCTGGAGAAAGTGGCTATGCCCTAAAGGAAGAGGTAGCCCATTGAGAACACATGCAGGAACAGGCTCCTGGCCAGAATTCCAGCCCATGGAGAGGAGCCCATGATGGAGCAGTAGCTGTGGTCTGTGGGGGCCCCACGGTTGAGCAGTCAGTTCCTGAAAGGCAGCACTCTGTAGAATGGTCCCTACTTGTTCAGTTATTGAAGGCCATGCTGGAGCTTTTAATGAAGAACTGCATCCCATGGGATGGACCCCACATTGGAGCATGAGGTGTTTTTAATTTTATTGTTGTTTCCATCATATTCTGTTATTAATTAGCAATTAATTAAATGTATCTCCCTGAAGTTGAGTTTGCTTTGCTTGTGACAGTAATTAGTTAAAAATCTTGCTGTCCTTATCTTGACATATTATGTTTTTTGATTCCTGTTCAGGTGAGGAAGGGGGAGTGAGAGAGCATCTGGTTTGGTTCCTGGCAGATAGAAAAGATTAACTCAACACATCCACTTAAATAGATTTCCAATATACCATAAGGTTTAATTTCTACATATTTGAATTTTTCAGATAATATTGTTCTTTTATTAAAGGTGAAAACCAAGCCATACCACCACCACTAACAAAAACAGGAAACACTGTTGAGACTGTGGACAAGGAGAAAATGTGTAGGCTGGATATCTCTTAAAAGACTAAAAACAGTTTATGTACTAAAGAGGTGAATAAGTAAAAATTAAGAAAAATTAAATCTCAACTCCTTTTACATTACAGTTTATGAAATAATCTAAACCAATTAAATTTTTGATAGAAGAAAAATAATAGCTATTTCAAATAATATATTTAAAAGTTATAGATAAAAATACAATCTGAAAAACAATAGACAATAAAAGAAAATAAAACAGTAGGTAAAAAAAATAATAATTTTACCTTCTAAAATATGAAGCACAAGGAAGCAAAATGAGGGCATTTCATGTGAAAGTGTTAGCAACTTTAATGTAAAGTTACTTCTGTAACTTTAATTGGTAAGCAAAGTTACATGATGAGTTGTACCTTGGCCAGAAAAACAAAACAAAACAAAACAAAAACAAACAACAAATCAAAACAAACAAACAAACACACACACACAAAAATCCTCTCTGTCTGGTGGTAAACAAGTTCCCTTTGATTACAGATGGAAAACATCAAGATGTCTCTGCTGAATAAAACTAAGATCACATGGAGGTCAAAATATAACGTAGGCTCAGCATTAATTTTACCAGTTATAACCCCAAGTGAAATTGACTTAAAGAATTTATTAGAGTTTAGTTTTTATTGTTGTTGTTGTTGTTGTTTTGTTTTGTTGTTGTTTTGTTTTGTTTAATTTTGTTTGTTTTGTTCATTTCTTAGTTTGTTTCCTTGTTATGGAGGGACTTCCGGCCCAGGACTTTACTACCAGTGACAAACTTAGATTTTTCCCATTCCTACAAAATAGGAAAATACCATCCCTAAGATATTTTCATTTACAGTCCCACAGAACATGCTACAGAATTCACCATTTTCAGTTTTCAAGCTTACTGAAAAAATACATGTAACTAATATTATTATCCAGACTGGTCTACAAATGGGTCAAACTTAATCAAAACAATAATGCCTTTTTAACCTGTAAGCATATAAAAAGTAAGTATAATTTTCTCTTAAACATTAACATTGTATCTCTTTATTCTTCCTACGTTATTTTAATTGGATTTTTAATAGGCATTTTTTATACATTGGACTCTGTGGGAATTTTGCTTTACTAACAAATAGCAGCTGTGTGCCCACGGAACCAACATTTCTTGATCCATTCTCAGTCTGCTCTAAACCAACGAAAAATATTTTTTCTTATCAACAGTAAAAACTAGTACTCTGAATGTTAAAATATCTTCCTTGATGATTCAAAATTCTTACTTGCTAGTTCAGTTTGTCTTGTAAATATTTCTGTTGGATTTATTTTATTTTTATTTTTTTAATTAAACCTTATATCTTTCAAAATACAGTTCTGAAATACAGTATTTCTTCTTTTCCTTGATTCTTGAATGTTAGTGTTTCAGGCAAATGGCTAGGACACTGATTATGTATTCACCTGTGATAAGCTAACTGAACAGGATATGGAATACTGCTAGACATGTGTGGTGGTTTCACTCTCTGCCCCTGCTCCAAAGTGGTGTCCCTCCCACAGGATGCAGTCCTTCCTGAACTGATCCTGTGTGGGTAGCACCTCTTCACTTCAATAACTGCTCTAATGTGGGTGCATACCATGGGGTCCATCCATCAGGACCAAACTGTTCCAACATGGATCCTCAATGGGCCATAGACTTCTGGCCAGATGCACCTGCTCCACTGTGGCCTCCTCCATGGAGTAAGTAATCTTCCACGGGTGCGGGGGGACAGCCTGCTCCACCATGAGCCTCTCCACAGGCTGCAGTGAAACTTCTGCTCCAGCAACTGGAGTACCTTCTGCACTAACCTTGCTGTCTTAATAAGGAGGTAAAGAGACTTGCCTAAACAGTATCTAAACCCTCAATCTACTTCGTTAAACAATTTTTCTCTCTATTCAATTGGAAAAGTAGAAATTCACATCAATCTATTTTTTACAAGTTAATTACATACTTATGTGAGGAGTATTTTAATACAAATAATGCATTTAATTATACTAAATATGTTACTATTTGTCATTATCCTTGGAAAACACATTAACCACATCCCTTTATCTGAATTTGCTATTGTAGGTTAGCAAGCAGCTGTTGATCTGTGTATATAGAATTATGGTAAAATTATGAATCTCTTGGGATGGAGAAGACCAGTCATTCTTTGAATTCAGGGGAGGTTGTTGACCTGGTGTTAATTGTCATGCTGAATGGCGTTTTAAATAAAAGATCTTATAAAGATTATTGTTAAAAATAAATAAATAAAATATTTTGACCATAGTTATTAAGGGAAATATGCTTATGAAAAGATATAAATCCTTGTGTATACAAGCTCCATCAGGCTATGGTGGCTCTCCTGAGAGCATATCAAAAATTTCTTTCCTCAGGAATTATACAGTTGTAAGCTCTTACTGGAGCTACATGTCAATCATATCAATAGTCAAATGCTTCCTCCTGTCCTTGCTTTGCCTTAAGGCACAATTGCTCGCTTCATGTGTATGTATTTTGCCTGCTGCCAGCACCCATCATGATGTTCTGAAAATCCTAAATGGGAAATATTGATTGCAAAGTTTGTGGGAGTTACCACCCAAAATAAGTGATTTATCATTTGGAAAATTAAATATAGAAGTGTTCATCTAGACATTGAAGCTTATCATCTTTAAGCTAACATTTTAGCATAGATTTCAAGCTCTCAAGTTCTTTATATTTGTGAAAACAAAGAGATAGAGGAGTAGCTAACTATTAAAAAGTTCACGGCAAGCAATATTTCCTTGTTTGATTTTTTGAGAAAAAGTGCTTTGAATCAATTATTCCTTTCAAAATAAAACCAAAGTACAAAGAGATCCATCAAATGATGCAGAAATATTGATAGAACATTTATATGAACCTTCAGTTTCAAGACACCTTGCAAATAAAAAGATTTAAATATGGTTTGAAGGAAGTTAAGTGTATAATCATAGATTTTTGAGCATGGGGCAGAGAAAATTAGAGTTAGACTACCTAAATGTGCTCAGTGACAACAAAGATTCCAATGAACAGTATGTTCGTTTAGAATTACAGTTGTCCCTATTTTTTTGACTTGTTAATTAGAAAAAGAAATATAAATACTTCATGCATTTATATGTATGAAATTGACTAACTCCACAGATCTAAAGTATTAGAAGAACGAGGAAATATTTTATGACAGGAAAATAAATGTGATTCTTTGGTTTAGCCAAGGAAAATGAATATAAATAGGTGATGCTGCACCTTGAGTACTGTGTTCAGTTTTGGGCCCCTCACTACAAGAATGACATCGTGGTCCTGGAGCATGTCCAGAGAAGGGCTACAAAGCTGGTGAAGGGCCTGGAAAACAATTTTTATGAGGAGCAGCTGTGTGAACTGGGGTTGTTTAGTCTGGAGAAGAGGAGGTTCAGGGGAGACCTTCTTTCTCTCTACAGCTAACTGAAAGGAAGTGGTGGGGACCTTGGGGGTCTGTCTCTTCTCACAGATAACTAGTGGTAGGACTAGAGGAAATGGCCTCAAGTTGCACCAGGGGAGGTTCAGGTTGGAAATTAGGAGACATTTCTTCTCAGAAAGAGTAGTCAGACGTTGGAATGGGTTGTCCAGGGAAGTGATGGAGTCACAATCCCTGAGGGTGTTTAACAAAAGTTTGGACCTGATGCTTAGGAACATGGTTTAGTGAGTAATATTGGTGGTAGGGGTATGGTTGGAAGAGATCATCTTGGTGGTCTTTTCTAATTTTAAATAATTCTATCCCTCTATGATATGATCACTTGTTATGAACACAATCACAGTTTAAATGCTAGTGAGTGAGAAAATTATGCTATGTAAAAGATAATAATAGTTCAAACAGAATAGATGGAAATAAACTGCATCTCTTTGGAGAAGAACTTAGGAAGAAATTTATGACTGTTAGTGGTATAACACCTGTAATGTCGTTGACAGAGTTTTCTATTTATTTATTTATTTCCACAGAATATTCATTGTATTTATCCTGTGTTTAAGGCCCGTGAAATAAATGCCATGAAAGGGACTAAAAGATTTTTGATTTCTCAGTTAGTCCATAGAGAATGTTCCAGGAGTGCTGGCAGTTCACTGTCTGCTAAAGCTTGTTAAATTGGCCTCAAGAAGAAAAAAAAAAATGGTGTTGGACAGATTATATTTGTCACTGTAATTGTTTTGAGAAAAAAAAAAAAGTTTTGGCTGGTGTTGCTCACCTGCCTGAGATCACAAGATCATCAGTTTTATTACCATAAAGGACTTCCCTTAAGATCAGACTAGCATAGAATTAGATTAGCACCTGCCTATTTTAATTTAATACATTTATTGTCAGCAGTTTTTATAATTAACTTTATTCCTCTTGTCTTCTTGTGATAGCAATTTTTAGGTTTCTGATCTTTTGTAAAAATCTTAAATGACTTGAATTCACAAGTTAAGAAAAAGAAGATAAACAAGGACTGTACCTTGCAGTTTTTGATGTCTCTAATTTTTGTTTTGCCACACTTGATGGCTGCAAAGTTCTAGCCAGAAGGTAATCATTATAAATAATTCTTATTCAAAATTTTAACTATAAATGAAAAGAGTGTAATAAAGCACGTGCATGTAAAAATAAGAGTACATCTAAAGCAGCTGGAAACAGATCTTCAGAATTTGACAGGAGGTAACACTAGCTACTAGTTTTCAGACAGTTTGAAACAATAGATTAACATTAGAAATAATTATTCCGTTAATTTTAAAAGATAATTGTAGGCATCTGGTGCACATAAATACTGTACTTACAGAGTTAAAAAACAATTTAAAAGATAAATGAACTACTATACAACACATGATACAGGTTTTTAGACAGCTATTTAGCTTCAGAAAATTAATTGAAGGTAAGATTATCCTTAAAAAACTATTTTTTATCTGAGAAATATAAATTAATCTAATAACACAGTATTTACTGTTAGATAGTCCCTACATGAGATATAGCATTAAAGAATCCAATTTAAAGTTATGCTGAGTGACTTTTTTCTGTTTTTTTTTTTAGAACAGTTATAGTTTACTATTTTATGTGAATTTATCTGTGAGCAAACTACCTCTATATTGGAAAGTTGATCCAGCACAGATTTATATATTAAAGATGTGTCCAAATAAATATCAGAAATTCATAATGAAGGGATCAGAGGGTAAAGAGAGATTTCTACATTTGGGATGTTCTTTTTCATTAGCAGCCATAGTGCTTACATTTATTTCCATCAGCAGTGGCTGTTCAGCTTTTTGCAGTAATTTTCCTCTCTGCTTTCCTTTCAGAATAGTGCATTTTCCCATCTTAGTTTTGTTGTCATTTCTTCATAAGGGATAGGTTGTACAAAAATCAGGATATGCAGAATTTGGAGCTTTTTTATAATCTTTTGATTTTATTTATGAATATCCATGTGTTAAAATATTTGGAAAAAAAATAAAAAACTTTTCACTGATGGTAAACAAGAAGATTCATTAGAATAAAAAATCCCAAACTCTAAAGTAGGCTTTTTGTTTTGTTTTGTTTTGTTTTTGTTTGTTTGTTTGTTTGTAGATATGAAATAGATCTATCCATAGTTGTGCTGAGCTATTTTTCCCCAAAACATTTTGCTATTATATACATATATATGTATAAGTAAGTATAAGTATAAGTATATGTATATGTCTTTTTAGGAACATTAGACATTTACCACTGAATGTCTAATTTTGCTATTATATATATAAATATAAATGTCTCTTTAGGACTATCAGACATTCACCACTGAGTGAGTGGAGTCAGTTTCATAACTGCAGTCACATGGCTTAGCACCACGCAAAATGTTCTGAGCATTCTTGAAAAACAGAAAATTAATTTTCAAAGCAAACTTGCTGACTTGATCTGCTTTAGATTAGCTGACTGTGTATTTCTTCTAAGTATCACCACTGACCTTTGGTCTCAGATATTCTATCTTGTGGTAATGGGTTTTATCACTGTACTTGATCTGGCTGGGATGGACTTAATTTTCTTCATAGAAGCTCATATGATGATGTAATTTGGATCTGTGACCAAAACAGTGTTGGTAACACAGGGATATTTTAGCTCTTGCTGAACAGTTGCTTACACAATGTCAAGACTTCCTCCATTTCTCACTCTCATGCAGAGGAAGGTGTGAGTTTTTTCAAAGTACTCATTACTCAGGGACTGGCTGGATATATGTCTGCTGATGAAAGGTGAGTAGTGATTGTTTTTGTACCATCTGGATTTATTTATTTATTTTTAAATTACTGTCCCTCTCCCCCCACCCCCTTCACTTATTAAACTGTCTTTATTTTGATCCACAATATTTCTTTTCTTTATCTTTCCAGTTTTCTCCCCCATCCCACTGGAGGGGATTGAATGAACAACTGGGTGAGGGATTACCTGCCAGCTGGGGTGAACCCACCACGTTCACAAATGGGTAACTATCTGATGGAAATTTCCTAGCAGCTGTTTAAGAAAATTGCAAGTTCCTGCTTTTCTTAGATCATTTTATTAAGGGTGACAAAGAAACTGGATCTGCTCTTTCAGAAGAACACTATTCCTTTCTTGTTATAGGTACCAGGAAGCCCTACAAATCTCCAAGTGAGTGAGAATCCTGTCACTAATCAGAACTGTGAGATGCTTTGAGGGCTATTTACCTGTCTATCTGTCCATCTACTTACGTTAGAAACAAAGTGAGATAAGGAAAATACAGATATCTTAAAATACTTCAGATGAGACAGATACTTTTCTATTTACATTGAAGTGTTTCAGCTGTTTTGATTCTGCTGCTATTAAAGTCATGATAGCTAAATTCTGTTAACTGTCTGAAAATTGTGAGAGCTGCATTCAGTTTTGTGACTGAGTGCAGTATACTTTACTAGAATTTGCCTATGTGGCCCCAGAAATTAATACATAAATGAAGTGCTCTTCTAATTAAAATAATAATAATAATAATAATAACAACAACAATAATAATAATAATAACAATAACAACAATAATAATAATAAATTATTAATAATAATAATCCCACCTTCCACATTGCCATGTCACAGAGAAAAATGCTCTCTGGCAATTAGTGCAAGGCATGAACAGTGGCCATTATGCTTTTCACTTTTCAATGTAAGCATTACAATTACAAAACTGATTCTGATTTCTTTAGCCAACATACTACCAAAAAAAAAAAAAAAGAAAGAAAAAAAGAATGGGAAGGGAAGGGAAGGGAAGGGAAGGGAAGGGAAGGGAAGGGAAGGGAAGGGAAGGGAAGGGAAGGGAAGGGAAGGGAAGGGAAGGGAAGGGAAGGGAAGGGAAGGGAAGGGAAGGGAAGGGAAGGGAAGGGAAGGGAAGGGAAGGGAAGGGAAGGGAAGGGAAGGGAAGGGAAGGGAAGGGAAGGGAAGGGAAGGGAAGGGAAGGGAAGGGAAGGGAAGGGAAGGGAAGGGAAGGGAAGGGAAGGGAAGGGAAGGGAAGGGAAGGGAAGGGAAGGGAAGGGAAGGGAAGGGAAGAAAAGAAAAGAAAAGAAAAGAAAAGAAAAGAAAAGAAAAGAAAAGAAAAGAAAAGAAAAGAAAAGAAAAGAAAAGAAAAGAAAAGAAAAGAAAAGAAAAGAAAAGAAAAGAAAAGAAAAGAAAAGAAAAGAAAAGAAAAGAAAAGAAAAGAAAAGAAAAGAAAAGAAAAGAAAAAGAAGAAAAAAAGAAGAAAGAAGTCTGACTCCTCATATTTCTTTCTTATATAAAATAAGGATGAAGCTCAGCGGTGAAATTTAGTAGTGAAAGATAGATGAAACATCATAGAATAGGCAAGTTTATACACTAAAAATAATGTCAAAATTATATTAAGGTGCCTGGACACTTATTACAAGAGTTATGAGTTTATCAGCTTGGCATCTGAACACAAGTGTCTTGTTTGGGTGCTACGTTTTTATTTTCTTTTTAAATTCTTGTCTGTAAGTGCAGCTGTTCACAAAAGATTCATACATGCTTTATCCAGAGTATTTTTAAAAGCAAATAAAATAAAATTAAAAAAAATAAAAATCTTGATTTTTCTATTTTCATTTAGAGATGCCTAAACTCTTCATTCTCTTGGTGAATTTACCATCAATATTTTGCCAGCAGTTTAGGAAATCTGCTTGGCTATGCCAGTTTCTTTTCTTGGACAATGGTTCTTAACCAGCTTCCCAGAAACCTGCAGGAAATTGTGTATTTACAACTTATTTTTTGTTTAAAGACTGAAAGCAAGTAAAAACAACAATACTGGTGTTACAAAACCATTCAGATTGAGAGAGTTTTCAAAGTGAAATAAATATGTTTTCAGAAGTTCTACTCTCTTCAGAGCTCTTGTCTGTAATGTTACGGCTAAAAAAAAATCAGGCTAGTTTTGTCTTGCCTTAGCATAAATGGAGATTATTGTGGAGTCTATCTTCTTGAGATCTCCAAATACCATCTGGACTTGCTCCTGACTAACATTCTGTAGCTGTCACTGCTTGAGAAGGAATGACGGGTAGGCGTGGACCAGATGACCTTCAGAGGTCCCTTCCAATCTCAACCATTCTGTGATTCTGTAGTTCTGTGACTGTCTCCACTCTGTGATAACTAAGCTAAATTCAGAATTTCAGCAGCTTAATATAAGTCTGTGAAGATGTTGGATGTATGATACTCTTTCTCACAAGCTGAAATTCTGACCGTGGTTCATATAAGATATATGCACTTCATTCAATGCACATCTCTATCCAGCAATCCCATAAATCACATTTTAAGTAGAATCTGTATCTCCATTCCTTACTTAAATTGAACTTTCTTAGCTGTATTTGAAAAGGAAGTCTATCTTCAAAGGAACTCAGTCAAGACTGTCACAGAGGAATTCTGATTTATTTCACTGTTTTTTTTTTTTTTTTTCCCTCACTATGAAACTCAAAACTTCGTAGAATCATAGAACAACTTGAGTTGGAAGGGACCTAAAAGATCATCTAGTTCCAATGTCACTGCCATAGGCAGGGATGCCACCCACTTGATCAGGTTGGCCAAGGCCCCATCCAGCCTGGCCTTGAACACCTCCAGGGTTGGGTCATCCGTAACTTCTCTGGGTAACCTGTTCCAGTGCCTCAACACCCTTAAAGTGAAGAATTTCTTCCTAATGCCTAGTCTAAATTTATCCTCTTTAAGACCATTACCCCTCATCCTATCATAATCTGCCCAAATAAAGAGTCCTCTCCATCCTTTTCATAAGACCCCTTAAAGCATTGAAAGGTTGTAATGAGGTCTTCTTGGACCCTTCTCTTCTCCAGGCTGAACACCTCCATCTCTCTCAGCCTTCTTTCATAGGACAGGTGCTTCAGCCCTCTGAGCATCGTTATGGCCCTCCTCTGGATTTGCTTTAACAGGTCCACATCTTTCTTGTACTGGGGGCTCCAGACCTGTATGCAGTACTCCAAGTGGGGCCTCAAAAGGGCAGAGTAGAGAGGGACAATCACCTCATTCAACCTGCTGGCCACACCTCTTTTGATGCAGCCTAGGATGCAGTTGGCCTTCTCGGCTGCAAGCCCACACTGCTGGCTCATGTTGAGCCTTTTGTCCACCAGAACTTCCAAGTCTCTCTCCACAGGGCTGCTCTCAATGAGTTCTTCTCCCAGTCTGTACTCCTGTCTGGGATTGTCCCAACCCAGGTGCAGCACCTTGCACTTGGACTTCTTGAACCTCATGCAGTTCACATGAGCCCACTTCTCCAGCTTGTCCAGGTCCCTTTGAATGACATCTCTTCCTTATTTGGTATCAGCTGCACTGCTCAGCTTGGTGTCATCTACAGACTTGCTGAGGGTGCACTCAATCCCTTAATCGATGTCATTGATTAAAATATTGAAAATCACCAGTCCCAAGACAGACCCCTGAGGGATACCACTTGTCAACTGTTTCTACCTGGACATAGAAACATTGACCATTACTCTTTGGGTGTGGACATTGAGCCAATTCCTGGTCCACTCTTCAAATCCATATCTATCCAATTCAGAGACCAGGATGTCATGTGGGACCGTGTAAAAGGCCTTACAGAAGTCCAAGTAGATGACATCAGCTGGTGTTCCCTTGTCAAATGATGCAGTGACTCCAACATAGAAGGCCACCAGAATGGTCAGGCACAATTTGCCCTTGGTGAAGCTGTGCTGGCTGACTCAGAGCACCTCCTTGTCCCACATGTGACTAAACATTGCCTCCAGGAGGGTCTGTTCCATGATCTTGCCAGGCACAGAGCTGAGGCTAATCAGTCTGTAGTTCCCCAGCTCTTCCTTTCTACCCTTTTTAAAAATGGGAGTGATGTTTCCCTTTTTACAGTCACCAGTGACTTTGCCTGACTGCCATGTTTTTTTCAAATATGATGGAGAGTGGCTTGGTGACTACATCAGCCAATTCCCTCAGGACCCTGGGATGCATGTCATCAGGGCCCATAGACTTGTAGTTGTTCAGTTGCATCAGGAGGTCATGAACTTGCTCTTTGGTTACAGTGGGAGGGACTCTGCTCCCCCAGTCCCCACCTAGAGATTTGGGGACTTGAGAGATGTGGGAAGCCTCGCCACCAGTGAAGACCAAGGCAAAGAAGTTGTTAAGTACCCGTGCCTTCTCCTCATCTGTCATTACCAGTTGTCTCTCTTCATTTGTCAGAGGTGCTACACTCTCCCTAGTCATTCTTTTGTGGCCAATGTACCTGTAGAACCTCTTCTTGTTTTTCTTCGCATCCCACACCAAGTTTAGTTCTGTCAGTACCTTGGCTTTCCTGATCCCATCCCTGCACATCCAGACAGCATTTCTGTACTCTTCCCAGGGCACATGGCCCCATTTCTACCATCTATGCATTTCCTTCTTTTGCCAAAGTTTGACCAGGAGGTCCTTATTCATCCATGCCAGTTCCCTTGCTTCCCTTCTTGATTTATTACATATGGGAATAGAGAGCTCTTGCGCTCCAGGGAAAATATCCTTAAAGAGTTGCCAGCTCTGATCAGATCCTCTGTCCCTAAAGACCATGTCCTATGGGATCTCATCCACTAATTCTTTGAACAGCTGGAAGTTGGTTCTTCTGAAGTTCAGGGTCCTGACTTTGCTCTTATCCAGGCCCATATCCCTCAGATCACAAACTCAACCAGGGCATGGTCACTGCAACCTAGGCTTCCTCCAATCTTACCTCTTTAATGAGCTCTTTCACATCGGTGAGCACGAGGTCCAGTAACATATCTCCTCTGGTTGGTTTGTCCTCAGTGGACAGGAGTCTCCTGGATTGCCTACTGCCTGTTGCATTATCTTTCCCAGCAGACATCCAGGTGGTTGTAATCCCCCAGGAGGATGCCTGTGATCATGATGCTTGTAGCTGGAGCAAGAAGGCTTCATCAACAGGATTCCCTTGGTCAGGTGGCCTGTAGTAGACTTAACCACAAGGTTTCTTTTTTGGTCCGCTACTTAATATTTATCCACAGGCTCTCAGCCTGCTCTTGGATGTTTTTTAGAAGGAACCTTTCACAATCTATCAATTTCTTAACATAGAGGGCTATGCCCCCACTTCTCCTGCCCTGCCGATCTGTCCCATAAAGCTTGTAGCCCTCCATTTGAATGCTCCAGCTGTGTGATTTGTCCCACCACATTTCCGTGATAGCAATTAGATCATGGTTTTCTAATTGCACCATGGCTTCCAACTCTTCCTGCTTCTTTCCCATGCTGCATGCTTTGGTATAGAGGCACTTCAGCTGGGCTATGGGCCACATCACCTTTTTAGAAGAGTCCTTCCTAATTCCTATGGGACGATTCACACATTTCCCTGTTGTTTTCTAAAGTATTGGCATTCAGGGGTTCTTCTGAGTCACTCAGAGGTACATCTCCTTCCCCGACTGAACCTAGTTTAAAGCACTCCTAATGAGTCCAGCAGGTTTGCTACCCAAAAGCTCTTGCCCATCTTGTTCAGGTGTACCCCATCCTGTGTTAGCATATTCAGTCTCTCAAAAGAATTCCCAAGATCATGGAAGCTGAAACCCTGAACATGGCACCAGTTACGCACATATTCATTCACCTGATGCATACGCTGCCTCCTCCCTGGGTTCCAGTCTCCAACTGAGAGGACTGAGGAGAAGACTACTTGTGCTTCTGATCCCTTCAACGTCTTTCCAAGGGATATAAAGTCTCTTTTGATGTTTTGGAGTCTCTTTGTCGTGTCCTCAGTTGTCCCTACATGAAAGAGAAGTGACAGTCCTCTGTGTTGACCAAGCTCAGTATCCTCTTTGTGATGTCATAAATATGGGCTCCAGGCAGGCAGCAAACCTTTCTTGAGAGAGATTGTCTGGATGGCAAACGGGCACTTCAGTCCCTCTCAGAGAGAAACCTCCAATTATCAAAACCCTCTGCACTTTTTTTTTCTTTGTTTGTTTATTTATTTATTTATTTATTTTGTGGCAGTGCTTCCTATAAAAGTGGTTTGCTGGTCCACCTTTATGCAGTTGCCCTTTCCTGGGTCTTGACCCTTACTGCTGTTGTTGACACTCTCCTATTTTGACCCCCAGAGTATCATATCTGCTGCACAGGGACACTTCAGAGGCAAGGGGGAGATTCATTACTATGCTCTGAGCAGAGACAAGGGTCCAGCCTCCTTTGTCTTGCAAGTCTGTCAATTCTGCTATTTTTCGGTTGGAAGCCACCTTACAACCCCACTGCAAGATCTTAAGGCAAGACTGTTTCTCAGCCCGCACCAGCTCATGATACCACTCATTGATCTCTCGCTTGGATTCCTCAAACCATTGTAGCCTGCTCCTCTTGCAACATGGCAACTCGTTCAAAGAGTTCATCTAGCTGGTAACACTTGCACCCACGACACCCACCTCTGCCTTCGGGCCCCACTGGAACCTCCAGACTCTGGAGTTCCCTACAACTGATGGTCTGGGCAGCTCTTTCAGACCTTGGGAGGTCTGTCTGGGTACAGATATCTGCTGGGGGGGGGGGGGCGGGGGGGGGGCGGGAGCTGGGCTGGGGGGGTGGTCATGGCCTCTCTCTCTGTGTTTCAGTCTCAGGCCAGCCAGCATGGTGAGTGGACACCATTTTTGCCTCCCTAGAAAGCTGCTCCATGTTGCTCCCAGAATAGAGAGTAGAGATCAGTCCACCTCCCACCCTCCCCACGTGCCCTGCTGGCACACTCTGCCACACAAACCACCGCACCCTGCCCTGATGGATGCACCACACGCTGTTTGCCCGCTCTGTTCGCGATGTTCCTGGGAGCTTGCGCTACCTAGTCCCTTGGAGGCCTGAAGTTGCCGCGATGCAGGAAATTCCTTGCATGTCGTGATCTCCTGCTCCATTGCAGAACACATCTGCCCCAGAGCTGATAGCCTCAGCAAGTCATATTAACTTCTCTGTCAATTAAAATGACATTTTTTTTATTTGTTTGTTTTCTTTAATTTTCTATGTTCAGTGGAAAGATTTAATTTCTATAATTTTGAAAGCATAATAATAAGAAAAAAAAGAACATAGATTTTATCAGTAATATGGATTCATTCAGTCTTTTTATAGCTGCTTATTTCTATTTGTATTTGACTGAATGCACATTAATTCAATGGATGGAAAACTGAGATATCTTTTATTGCATAGAACCCTTTTTCCTCAGCCTTTAAAAAAAAATCTCAGGAAAGAAGAGTCCTCACATTTTCAACTCAGGAAAACTGGCTAGATGATGTCAAAGGCTACTGTATTAAACTGCATTGGAAGAACATTAAAAACACATTGTTCTAAAAACTGGAACTGGGAGGGAATTGCTCAGAAACAAGTAGGTCTTTTGTTTCTATGGGTTAGTAAGGATTCTGTAGGACAAAAGTTGCATTTCGGTATGTAAAAGATAGGATTAAAATGTTAATAATAACCAGCTTTAAAAGTATTATGGGTTATATATGTGTAGTAAATGCCATTGTTCAGTACTTATAAGTGATTATAATATAAACAATTCAGTATTTTTCCTTATGTGACTGTACATTACCTCTCTGTTTTTAGTTGTATTATAAGCCCTTTATTTATTTTTTTCTTCTTATTTATTATACTTTAAGTTCAAAATAAACGTATTGTGGGCTCCCATGCGTTATTATAATATGAATAAAAAATGACAGGTTATAACTTATAATAAAAGTGTTAGATCTTTACATTGAAAACTGCAGATTTGCCCTCTTATTCCTAGAATTCAGAATCTGAATCTAAGAATACACCAAGTACACAATCTTTTCTTATACTTTTTTTTTCTTTTCTTTGATTATAGCCTGTCAATGATTTATCCTTCTGCTCTCCTTAGCTGGTATACATTTTTCATTGCTCTGCAATCAACCTCCTTTATGCTTTTGCTCTCCCGTTATTATTCTGTTTTCTAACAAATCTTTTTGTATAAAAGACAGGATAAAAAAAAAAAAACAAACATAAAAAAAAGTAATAATGGAGGACAAAATCAAACAACAACAACAAATTGAATCATCTATTTTGAATTAAAAATGTACATTTACTCTAAGTATATAAGAGTTTGAAAATACTGGGTCTATTCAACTTACGTATGAATGACCTGGATGAAGGGACAGTGCACACTCAACAAGTTTGCGGGTGATACAAAGGCAGAGTACACACCAGAGGCCTGTGCAGCCATTCAGAGGGACCTGGACAGGCTGGAGAGTTGGGCAGAGAGGAACCTCATGAGATTCAATAAGGGCAAGTGCAGGGTCTTACACCTGGGGAGGAACAGCCCCAGGCACCAGTACAGGCTGGGGGGTGGCTGCCATGCTGGAGAATAGCTCTGCGGAGAGGGAGCTGGAAGTCGTGGTGGACAAGTTAACCATGAGCTAGCAGTGTGCCCTTGGGGCCAAATAGGCCAATGGTATCCTAGCCTGCATCAGGAGGGCTGTGGAGAACAGGTTGAGAGAGGTGATCCTCCCCCTCTACTCAGATCTGGTGAGGCTGGAATACTGTGTCCAGTTCTGGTACAAGAGGGATTTTGAACTTCTAGAGAGGGTCCAGAGTAGAGCCACAAAGATAATTAAGGGATGGATGCGTTTGTATTATAAGGGAAGACTAAGTGAGCTGGGCCTCTTTAGCCTAGAGAAGAGGAGATTGAGAGGGGGATCTTATCAACTTCTCCAAGTACCTGAGGGAACAAAGTAAAGAAGATGGGGCCAAACTCTTCTCAGTGGTGGCCACTGGTAGGACAAGGGGTAATGGGTATAAACTGAAGCACAGGAGGCTCCATTGCCATATGAGGAAGAATTTCTTTATGGTTCAGGTGACAGAGCAGTGGAACAGACTGCCCAGAGAGGTTGTGGAGTCTTCTTCTTTGGAGATATTCAAAACCTGCCTGGATGCCCTCCTGTGTAATATGCTTTAGGTGACTCTGCTTGAGCAGAGGGATTGGACTAGATGGTCTCTGGAGATTCCTTCCAACATCAACCATTCTGTGATATCAAAAAATCATTTCTTTTTTTTTTTTTTTCAAATACAGTGCAATCATACTTCTAAAATTTATGTTTTCATGGTATACACACCACTGTAATACGCATGGATAGCATGCTTGAAATATAGATGTTATAATAATGATCATGACATCAGAGATGAATACATACGTTTTATTATATGAATTGGTGCTCCTTAAAATTACTGAGGAATAATACACAGTAGATATAAAACTGATTTAATGAGGGGAAAACAAACAAACAAACAAACAAACAACACAAAAGGCCTTATTTCCCTTTTTCCTAATTACCAACGCTATTCAAGATATAAGGCCATGCAACAAACTTTTCAGGATGTAAAATGTTCACAGGAGTTCACAAAGACACTTTCTATAACTTCATAATAGCTCTAGAGACAGTGGAGGTCTGTAATATTTTGCATAATAAACAAAGGATAAAAACATGATAAACTAATAAACAAAGATTTTTAAGTGTGTTTTACTATCACTAACAAGAACCTTCCTGCATTGATTAGTCTATAACTAGAAGAGATTTGATGCCTTTTCATTCAAATAGCCAATAAAGTCAACTATCAGACAAAATTATATGCAACACCAGAAGATTATTTTCACTCTGCCCCTGTGTATTCATTCTAGAAGTGGCCATTTGTAAATTGATTTTCTAAATTTGGCATGCTGACTGGGTTATTTAATAGAATAAGCCTACTTCAGATCAAATTCATAGCCTTTCCCAAATTACATTGCAAGTTCAACTTAGACTAGTGAAAAAGTCTGTCTGCACTGAATGAATGAATGCAGTTAGCTGTATGAGAATTAATCAAAAAACTACTCACAGGGAGTACTTTGTAAAAATTGGTGCAGAAAAATACATTCCATGTTCTAGTTACTTCTTATCTAAATACTAAAAATTTTCTATAAATAGAAATGCTGGTTGAATGAGCTGTCTTTCCCTTGCTTAAATGTATTGTCTGTTTTGCCTTTCTTCTACAAAATTATCACATTAAAACATATAGGATTTGGTTGACTAAAATTAAACAATATATACATTTTTATTAAATAACATTTTTTTTAAAAAATGATTTAACAAAAATTCTGAACTGATTGGAAAACATTGTTGAGATCCAGCAATTAATCCATGATAATAAAAGCTCTAAATGAATGTTTTCTTAAAGCCATTTAAAATATTTTTAGGATATGTCTGAAGAAACAGTGACCAATGTTAACTGATAAGGAAGATGAGGATCAAAAAATAAAAAATATAAAAATATAAAAATATAAAAAAAACTTTTATTTTATTTGCAGTCAACCGTATTAAGTACATTATGCAGATTACTCTGAAACATCAGAGTTTAGTGTCTGAGTAATCAGAGTGAAATGTTTAGTCTAAGATTCTAGTTCCTTAAACGCAAATTGTTACAAAAGAAATTACATATATGATTTATAAATTTCCAATGCTGACATTCACCAGGTGAGTCAAGATGTGGACCTTAGCCCTGTGGTGGAGGACCAGAGGACTCTCTTCACTTTCTGTGAGCAATACTATTACACAAAGCAGCCCCTTGTTTTCATTAAGCTAGTGCTTAGTCCAGGAAAGCAACGTAGCACAGAATCCTTCAATCTCTGTTCTCATCCTTGTAACTAAGAGCTAAAGCTCTGCCTTTTATTAAATAAATCAATAATCCATCTATAATTGTTAGTCTTATTAGTAATCCTTCAATTATACACAAACAATATCTAACCTAACACATTGACAGCATACACATCATGCAGTCAGGTATTTACTCATTCATCTTTCCAAACATTTATTCAATTATGATTAGTCTCAGGCAGACCATGCCTTTCTCCTGGGATATTTGACTCCGGCAAGCTTCAGGACTTTTGGCAGGTGTCAAGGGAAGGACATGCAGTGGTGGAAAGCAGTTTGATCTGAATCAAAGTCATCTTTCTCCTTCATTAAAAACCTTGGCAAGCAGCCCATGACTGACTATAACAGGTATACCTCAGCTGGGAGAAACTGCAGCAGGCTACACATCAAAAAAGTGCACAAGGCTGAAAGGGGCCAGTGAGTGGGACAGAGTACTCTAGCTGAAGGAGGAGGTACCTGTTCCAGCAACATCACAGCATTCTTTTGAAATTTTAGGAAGATTTCAAGTTAAAGAGCCTGCCAGTTGACATCCAGGACAGTGCTTTGGACTGTGAAGTTGGCACACCACTGTCTGGGTGATCTCCAGTCCTGGGAACTGAAATCCTGGATCATGTTTGGAGTATCTCTTGGTCAAGCTGGATTAAAATATTCCACTCAATGAAGTGTTATGGCTAGATCTAGGCTAAACCTCAATGGTTTGGGCTGGAAGATTTCCCTTTCCTAGAACATCATTCAGGTTGGTTCTCAGATGGTTCCTTAGGAGACTGGCCCCAGAAGAGCACTATCCTGCCTTTGCAGGTCCACTGTTCTGAGCCAGTTGAAAACACAGTAACCCCCCTCTCTTCTGCTGTTTGAGAAATCATCCTTTTTCTCAGTCTCCTAAAACCACCTAGGCCTCCGACTACACACGCGCCAGGCCCCTGGTGGGTTTGGTGGCCCTGTACTGGGCTGTTTCAACAGCCCCATGCAACAACCCCCATGCACCCAGGCCCTTCCCTCCCCTCTCCCCAGGGGCCATGTTCAGAGGAGACCCTCCCTCAGCAGTATCCATGACTGCGAGCTCAGCACAGGACAGAGAAGGAGGGCTCAAAGAACTCTTGAAAGTGAACAGGTCTTTTATTGGTTGCAAGTGAGAGACTAGAACGGCCAGCTGTGCTAATAGTGTACCTCCGCGTCCCACCTGTGGGAAAACCACATCCATGTCGCCCTCCAATTCCCTGGCTGAAGGTTGTCGTCCTCAGGCTGCTTCTGGATGGTCTGCTCCCATTTCCTTTGTGGGTGCTTGTCCATGGGCTGGATGTCATCTTGCTCATGCCTCACCTCGGTGGTCTGCCCCACCTTTTTTGGTGGACGTCTGCCCATGTCCTGGATGTTGTCCTCCTCAGCCGACGCCCTGATGGTCTACTCACATGTTTTCAGTGGGTTCACAACCTTTGTTTCCCCATTATCCTTCTGTGGACACCTTCTGAGGTAGGTGCCACCACAGGGTGGGTGCCAGCATAAACTGAGGTGACATCAGAGTAGGTGGCAGCTGACATCACAGGAGGCCCTTTCGTGGCAAAGGAGGAAGATACTGAGTACAGCCAGCATCATTTTACTCCTCCTTACCACGGATCTAAGAAGCAGTCTTCTCTGTTTCATCTCCTATTCATCCATCTTATATGGCTCAACAAATGGTCTACCTTGCAGTGGGAGATGGTGCTGATTAGGAAAAACTTAGAAAGAGTGGTTAGGCATTGGAAGGGGTTGCCCACAGAGGTGGTGGAAACACCACCCCTGGGGGTGTTTAAAGAAAGGTTGGATGTGGTACTTAGGGACATGGTTTAGTGGGTGATGTTGGTGGTAGGGGGACGTTTGGACCAGATGATCTTGGAGGTCTTTTCCAGCCTTAATGATTCTGTGTTTCACTGGCTGGTCAGTTCTTAACATCTCTCTCCTTACCTATGCTCTCACTAAGTTGTGGGTGGTGATCTCTCCACTGTGGATGTAGTGCTGCAGAAGTCAGTCCTGGACACTTCAGTAGTTTCTATATGGGAGCAGAAGATGCTAAAATCCCCCCGTGACCTACTTTTCCTGACTGATTTTTTTAGTCATTCTGTTCAGTGACAGGTTTTGCAATATTAATATAACATGAAGAATGTACAATATCAAAACTATTCTGGAGAGTTCCTCCTTGTGAAAGAAGCTAACAAAAATCACTAAGTAGTAAATATCATGTTATTTGGGGTTCTCTGGCCACTGTATAGAAGAAGTTACAGAACACTGGTGCAAACCACTATCTACTATTTATTATTATTTCACATGGAATTTGGTGAATTTATTTACTCACAGTGGCAGAAGAGACAAATAGCATGTTTGATAATGTGATAATGATCATTCAAGCATTTTGCTAAAATGCTACAAGATGCAGTTTCAATTCTCATAGCTCCTTCTCACTCATTTCTAGATGTTTCAATAAAGTTATGATCCTATTTTATTAAATACAAAACAAAACAAACAAACAAACCAACAAAACAGCTCATTAGCATTTATAAAATTATTTGATGGTGCCTGCTTTTTTTTTTTTTTTTTTTTTTTTCTTATCAGTTTCTACTGGACAGTTCTTGATCGTGATTTCTGACTTGTAATTAATGTTATCATTAACATTGATCATGCAGGTAATCTCAATATGTTTGTAGCATTTTACGATCTGAAACTTTTTATGTTCTGAACTATTCAAGAAAGAAATTGTTTTGCCTACCTTTACCATAGTAAGCAAAAGATTCCACAGTGAGGTTAATATTGTGATATTGTGCAATGTTTCTAAAATAAAACTGGAAGGACATTAGGAAGCATTGGTCTGGCCGATGAAAACTCAAAATAAGGATTGAGTAGGAGCAGAACAACAAAGCTAGAGTCAATCTTACAAGTGATTAAGTTCTTATCAATTTGATCTGATATTGTTTTTCTACTAATGTTATTTTTTCATTTTTTTGCATATTTTCTACTGCTCCTTCCAACTTTTCTTCCATTTGTCATTTTATTTTTTTAATTTTATTTATTATTTTAAAATCGTGTTTGTCATTTTATTAAAAAAAAAAGACTCCATTATGTTAAATCACTTTTTTTTTTCCCTCAAAATATTCTCTCTGAAGTATTCTTCTGCTTAATGTTTTTCTTTATATCTACTCTGCTCATTTACTTTCTAAAATAGATAACATTTTACTAAGACACATCATCAATGTTAGAAATCTCATCTCATCTTAGATTGCCGTATATCACCTCATACCACTAGTCCATAATGTTCAAAGTTATCTCTTGCACTACAATTAATATACTTCCAATTCTTTGGAATATAAATGGATGTTAGAAAAAAAATATATTAAAAAATACACAAAAAACCCTCCTTCCCACACACCTCTCTTTACAGAAAACCAGCTCCATAATAAATAAATAAATAAATAATAATAATAATAATAAACAATAAGAATAGTTCAAATAGGGACACTGTTTAGTGATGGGAATCAGTAGGTCATGTTGATGGTTAGATTTGATGATCGGGAAAGTCTTTTCCAACTTAGATAATTCTGTGATTAATTCTATACAATTTCCAGGATATGGAAAACTTAATTTCAGAGCTTTATTTTGCATGAATGGCTAACCTCTCCCAGAACTGTGCATAATCTACAGTGTTCTAGATTAATTTGAGGTAGTAAGAAGGTATATGTGAAGGACAGAAGAAAGCTTTCACTTGCTCTCAAACAAATTGCAATATTCAACTCCAAAGGATCAAGAATATGATTCCTTTTGCTTTTCCGTTTCTAGGGTAGGGAATTGTTATTCATCTTAAATGGTGTTGATCCTCAAAACTCATTGGCTGATCCTCAAACCATTCCAAATTAAGCAGTAATTACATAAAATTAAGATACATTTATTGGGGTAGGAACTGGAATCAAGGTTTCCATCTTTCTCTGATGAATAACAAAGTTCTAGTCCAAATGTCATATTTTCTTTTTTTCTGATCAAAATAACCCTGCATGGGTGAAATTCTGATCCATATTTCAGATTCCCTAATTCAGATGCTACGTTTCATCTTGATTCTGTCCATGAAATCTGGAGAAAAACTCATTCTAAAGCAGATACCTGTATTTACTTCTACAATTATTTCTACAGCCATTTTAGGCATTTCAGGATATCAGAATGGATATCTTATGTAATCAGTAGGTCAAGCTGGTGGTTGGATTTGATGATCTGGAACATCTGCACGGTGTTGTCTTTTATGATAGATGCAACTACACGTGGATTGATTTTACTTTTAGTAGCAGCCAAAGTCTGCTAAGTCAGAAACTTCTGTTCATTATTTTACTACCTCTCGTCTTGTGCTTGTGTTTACCTCATACGCTGAGACTACCTAGCATAACAAATCCTCAAATTATCCATCTACAAGAAGATTTAATATCTTTAGTCCTCAAAATGGTAAGTGATCAGCAAGCCTTTTGCCATTCAAATTAAAATTAAAACATAACTCTGACAATTCAAGAAAATGCATTTTAAAAGTTTGATAGTCTTACTGAAAAGAAGAAAAAAAAACTAAACAGACAAGCAAACAAAATCAACAAACTTACTTATGGCAGTTATTCACTTTTAGACATAAGTAAAACAAGGACTGCCAAAATCAGCCTTTTAAAATAAAGGTGAGGTTGATTCTTAGCCCAATGCTCCATCATAATAGGGAGACAGAAGAAAAAATGTTAAAATACATATAAGGTGTATTTAACATGTATATCAATAACTTTCACACTTTTAAGTGTCTTCTAAAGTTACAATATTCAGAAATAAAAATAAAAAAAAAAAAAAAACAAAAAAGGAAAAGAAGGGTGACACATTTTTATTTCTGGTGAAAACTAGATTGTTTTGGCGGGCAAAATGTGATAAGACAGGCCTTCTTAAACTTCTGTATGTTTCTTTTGAGTTATATTATTTGACTGCAAACACTAGTGAGATATGGATTAATACCATAAAACATTGTCTGTTTTGGGTTTGACTTCATCTGTGATAATGAGTGAAAAATAAAAATTAAAAAAGGAAAAAAAATAAGGAAAGGGAAAAGAAAAAAAACTATGTCTAATCACCCTACTTTGGTCATAAATTTATTGGCCATTTTTCAACTGGTAAGCAGGAATGAAGAATGGCAGAACAAAAATAAGTAAAGTAAATATATATATATATATTGGAAAATGTCTACAGTTACAGGAAATAACATCTTTTACTTAACAATACAATTCAAAATATTTGTCTGGACAGAGGGGTGGAGTAGGGAAGTAAAAGAGGGAGAAAGGGTTCAGACTAAAGGGAGGATCCAAAGTAAAGATGCCTGCATCAATAACTGATTGCATCATTCCTGCCTGAGCTGGTTTTAAGATTATTTTTAAATCAGTAAGATTTTTTTTTTGGTTGATTGGTTGGTTGGTTGTTGTTTTTGGTTTTGGATTAGATCCAGACATGCAAGTTCATTAAGAAGAAATGATTATGAACACAGCCAAGCTGGGGACAACTCTGTAAGGTTCATTACTGCTAAAAAAGAGTATGCTAGGTAGTTCACACTTACAGTAACAGTCATAGTCTCTAACTAAAGTACAGCTGGTTGCATATGTAAGTATGTGAGATGCATTCATTAGATTTAAGGGAAAAATCTTTGACTCATTGCCAAACCTGATTTAATAAGCTTCAGACAATGATTTTTTTTTCAATAAACTCTGAAGATGTAACTGTAGCACCTTTTTTTGTTATTTCAATAGAGTTGTTTATTCATCAAAGGTTCTGTTCATTATTGTTGCAGCTCAGTAAAGTCATTGATACATAAATGACCACTAGAGAGCAAGAAGTTACATGAAAAAGGCACCACCTTATTCCCCTTCCCTCCACCTCTCTACAGTGTCAGCAGTGCATCACAGAAGATAAATCTCGCTGAAGCCTTATAATCATGAACAGATAAACCTATACTGTTAAATGTACATTTCTTTACCTTCTTATTTGGAATAAAATATATTGAACAATCACAGAATTTCCTGGGAAATAGATTGGCCTCTTCCCATGTAATGATTTCCATTTCCCTTTCCCTCTCCCTCTCTCCTTTTCTCTCACATATTTTTTTTTTTTTTTTAAATTTAAGGAGCGGGAAAAGAAGGAAATTATCTTTAGAAACACATGAATATTGTGAAGATTAGAAAGAAAACTTAATTCTAAGTTCAGTAGATATTAAAAAAAATAGCCTGATACAGAGAGAACATAATAAAAAATAAATAAATAAATACAAATGCTTTCTCCATCTTGCTTTTTTTTTTCATTTTATTTTTCCTTCTGAAAAGAGGAATTCTTTTCCTTTTCCTTTTCCTTTTCCTTTTCCTTTTCCTTTTCCTTTTCCTTTTCCTTTTCCTTTTCCTTTTCCTTTTCCTTTTCCTTTTCCTTTTCCTTTTCCTTTTCCTTTTCCTTTTCCTTTTCCTTTTCCTTTTCCTTTTCCTTTTCCTTTTCCTTTTCCTTTTCCTTTTCCTTTTCCTTTTCCTCTTCCTCTTCCTCTTCCTCTTCCTCTTCCTCTTCCTCTTCCTCTTCCTCTTCCTCTTCCGCTTCCGCTTCCTCTTCCTCTTCCTCTTCCTCTTCCTCTTCCTCTTCCTCTTCCTCTTCCTCTTCCTCTTCCTCTCTTCCTCTTCCTCTTCCTCTCTTCCTCTTCCTCTTCCTCTTTCTCTCTTTCTCTTTCTCTTTCTCTTTCTCTTTCTCTTTCTCTTTCTCTTTCTCTTTCTCTTTCTCTTTCTCTTTCTCTTTCTCTTTCTCTTTCTCTTTCTCTTTCTCTTTCTCTTTCTCTTTCTCTTTCTCTTTCTCTTTCTCTTTCTTTCTCCTTCTTCTCCTTCTCCTTCTCCTTCTCCTTCTCCTTCTCCTTCTCCTTCTCCTTCTCCTTCTCCTTCTCCTTCTCCTTCTCCTTCTCCTTCTCCTTCTCCTTCTCCTTCTCCTTCTCCTTCTCCTTCTCCTTCTCCTTCTCCTTCTCCTTCTCCTTCTCCTTCTCCTTCTCCTTCTCCTTCTCCTTCTCCTTCTCCTTCTCCTTCTCCTTCTCCTTCTCCTTCTCCTTCTCCTTCTCCTTCTCCTTCTCCTTCTCCGTTTTGTCTGTTTTGTTTTAGTTTTGTTCAATTTCAAAATTCTTTATCCACAACCAACATATTGAACTTTCAAAACTGATGAGGGTAGAGAGATTCTTATATTAATTTAATACATATATTTATGCTTGTATGTTTGAATATAATATGTATATAATTGCAGAATTTCAAAATTCTGTAACTTAGTCTGACCTTAGCAGCAAGCCAGAAATCCCTAGAGTTTTACAGAATCATAAAAATTAACACTTAATTAATTTAACTATTTTATTAATTCAATAAAATAATTATGTTAATTATAATTTTTTGCTTTATTTCTATATAGTCTTATTACAGAAATTGTATAGAAGAAATTCCCACACACCTATGTAGTGTGTGTGTGATTGCATCTCTTGAATTTATTATTTACAATAACACTAAGCTTCTTGACATATGCTTGTGTTATAATAAAACAATATTCCTGAATTATTTTTTAAAATAATGCAACTTCACTTTAATTTGTTTAATCTTTAATCTCCTTTAACATGTTTACATGTCATGATCATATAATCCTTTTTTTTTTCCAAATACTGTCAGCATCTCATCATGCAAATGAGTCATTACAAAAATGTAGAGCATATAGTAAAAAAGAACTTTATCAACGTAGTAGGAATTCTGCATGCATATACAAAAAGAAAATTTGGTTTTCTTAACATAAAATAGGATTTTTCTGCCAGGCTAAAAGCTAGTTGAAAATTGAATTACATTTAAAAAACATAATTACTTAATGAATATCTAAAATTTCTCAAGGGTTTAATAGGCAGGCACAAATCCAAATCCACAAATAGATTCAGTAGTAAGATACAGGCAAATAAATCCAAATTAGTGGAAGAAACTTCAGAAAATCAGTAGAAAAATCAGTAGAAAAAATCAGTAGAAAAAATGGTGGTAATTTGTTTTCTAAAATGCATTTGAGAAGAGATAAAATCTTTGCAGACATTATGATTAGCCTCAATTGTACCTTAAATATCATATCTTGTAAAACAGACATTTCTTTCCATACGTATATATATATATATAATTATTTGAGATTCATTAGCTGAAGAGGAAACTAGAAGCCCATGAAAATGTATAACCAGATTTGAGAGAAAAGCTGAGTAATAACTCTGATCAAATTTTATTTGCTTTGAATATAATTTGGTCACATATATTATATGCCCTGCAGACTCATTTTCAGTAGTATTCTGAAGTAGCTTCTTCCTTTTGAGAACACCCTTATTTACCTTCCTTTTGTATTTGTTCATTTGAAACCTGTAGAAGTTTCATTGTTTTTTCATTGGAACAAAAGCTATATAGTTCCCCATGAGTAAGCAGAAATGAATCACAGAATCACAGAATCACAGAATCGTCTAGGTTGGAAGAGACCTCCAAGATCATCTAGTCCAACCTCAGCCCTAACACTAACAAGTCCTACACACTAAACCATGTCACTAAGGGCTACATCTAAACGTCTTTTAAAGACCTCCAGGGATAGTGACTCAACCACCTCCCTGGGCAGCCCATTCCAATGCCTAACAACCCTTTCAGTAAAGAAGTTCTTCCTAATATCCAACCTAAACCTCCCCTGGCACAACTTTAGCCCATTCCCCCTCGTCCTGTCACCAGGCACGTGGGAGAATAGACCAACCCCTACCTCGCTACAGCCTCCTTTAAGGTACCTAAAGAGAGCGATGAGGTCTCCCCTGAGCCTCCTCTTCCCCAGGCTAAACAACCCCAGCTCCCTCAGCCGCTCCTCATAAGACTTGTTCTCCAGACCCCTCACCAACTTCGTTGCCCTTCTCTGAACTCTCTCGAGCACCTCCATGTCCTTCTTGTAGTGAGGGGCCCAAAACTGAACACAGTACTCGAGGTGCGGCCTCACCAGAGCCGAGTACAGGGGGACAATCACCTCCCTAGACCTGCTGGCCACACTGCTTCTTATGCAAGCCAGGATGCTGTTGGCCTTCTTGGCCACCTGAGCACACTGCTGGCTCATATTCAGCTGCCTATCAACCAGTACTCCCAGGTCCTTCTCCGCCAGGCAGCTTTCCAACCACTCATCTCCCAGCCTGTAGCGCTGCTTGGGGTTGTTGCGCCCCAGGTGCAGGACCCGGCACTTGGCCTTGTTGAACTTCATACAGTTGACCTCAGCCCATTGGTCCAGCCTATCCAGATCCTCCTGCAGAGCCTTCCTACCCTCGAGCAGATCGACACACGCACCTAACTTGGTGTCATCTGCAAACTTACTGAGGGTGCACTCGATACCCTCATCCAGGTCATCGATAAAGATATTAAAGAGGACTGGCCCCAGCACTGAGCCCTGGGGGACTCCACTAGTAACCGGCCTCCAACTGGATTTGGCTCCATTCACCATGACTCTTTGGGCCAGGCCATCCAGCCAGTTTTTAACCCAACAAAGCATACGCCAGTCCAAGCCATGAGCAGCCAGTTTCTTGAGGAGAATGCTGTGGGAAATGGTGTCAAACGCCTTACTGAAGTCAAGGTAGACCACATCCACAGCCTTCCCCTCATCCACCAAGCGCGTCACTTGGTCATAGAAGGAGATCAAGTTCATCCAGCAGGACCTACCTTTCATAAACCCATGCTGACTGGGTCTGATCGCCTGGTTGCCCTGCAAGTGCCGCGTGATGACACTCAAGATAATCTGCTCCATTAACTTCCCTAGCACTGAGGCCAAACTAACAGGCCTATAGTTCCCCGGGTCTACCTTCCGGCCCCTCTTGTATATGGGTGTCATTTTTGCTAGCCGCCAGTCGACTGGGACCTCCCCTGATAGCCAGGACTGCCGATAAATAATGGAAAGCGGCTTGGCCAGCTCCTCTGCCAGTTCTCTCAGCACCCTCGGGTGGATCCCATCCGGCCCCATCGACTTGCGTACATCCAAGTGTCGTAGCAGGTCGCCAACCATTTCCTCATGGATAGCGAGGGCCACATCCTGCTCCTCATCCCCTTCCACCAGCTCAGGGTACCAGGTATCCAGAGAACAACCCGTCTTGCTGCTAAAGACTGAGGCAAAGAAAGCATTGAGCACCTCAGCCTTTTCCTCATCTTTTGTAACTAAGTTTCCCCCCGCATCCAGAAAAGGATGGAGATTCTCCTTAGTCCTCCTTTTTGCGCTGATGTATTTGTAAAAACATTTTTTGTTATCTTTAACGGCAGTAGCCATATTGAGTTCCAGATGAGCTTTGGCCTTTCTAATTTTGTCCCTGCACAGCCTCGCAACATCCTTATAGTCCTCCTGAGTGGCCCGCCCTCTTTTCCAAAGATTATAAACCCTCCTTTTTCTCCTAAGCTCAAGCCACAACTCTCTGCTCAGCCAGGCCGGTCTAGTTCCGTGTCGGCTCGTCTTTGGGCGTGTGGGGACAGACCGCTCCTGAGCCATTAACATTTCCTTCTTGAGGAGTGCCCAGCCTTCCTGGACTCCTTTGCCCTTCAGAACCTCCTCCCAAGGGACTCTGCCAACCAGTGTCCTGAACAGCTCAAAGTCAGCCCTCCGGAAGTCCAAGACAGCGGTTTTACTGATCCCCTTCCTGACTTCGCCAAGAATAGAGAACTCTACCATTTTGTGGTCACTCTGCCCAAGACAGCTCTCGACCACCACATCTCCCACCAGTCCGTCACTGTTTGTGAACAGAAGGTCTAGCGGGGCACCTCCCCTGGTAGGCTCTCTAACCAGCTGCGTCAAGTTTAAGTAGTCTGTTGCTTTCTGAAATTTTCCGTGGTATTCCATAGTGCATCAGCTGTTTATGTTTTTAACAACTTTTCTTCTGTTTTACAGAAAAATTCCTGTCAAAGCACGGGATTATTTTTATTTTATTTTATTTTATTTTATTTTATTTTATTTTATTTTATTTTATTTTATTTTATTTTATTTTATTTTATTTTATTTTATTTTATTTTATTTTATTTTATATTTTATTTTATTTTATTTATTTTATTTTATTTTATTTTATTTATTTTATTTTATTTTATTATGGTTTAACTTCTCAGCAGAGTCTTCCTGCATGCCATATTTCTTCTGATAAAATGATCCAGGGAATAGGGTATAACTAGAAATGCATAAGAAACCAGGCTTCCCAAATATAGTTGTTGCAGGAACTGTTGCCTGATTATTTGTATTAATTTTCAGCAAATTTTTAACTTCACCATTAGCCTGGATCTGTTGTATTAATGTTTTTATAATAATTACACTTACACTGATTGTCCATTTTAATGTTGCATAAATTACTTTTCTCTTTCATTTGAAGTATAGTATGACATTATTTCTTTCAGTACCATTAAAGTCCAAGCTAATCCAATAGGACATAGTTTTTGTCTTAGCAAAAAAAATATTGGCTTCCATTTTAAGTTCATCAGAATGTTGACATATCATTTATAACTGAAAGTGTTAGAAAAAAAAATAATGAGGAAGATTTGTGGCTGAAAAAGTGATCCTAGAAAAGGTTTGGTTATGCAGTAAGATCATCTCCCCACTCCTGGGGGAGCACAGAGGCATAGGGGAGTTGGGGGAACCCCAATAACTCAATTAGAGAAAGAAGCACTTGCCCTGACCCAGGGGACAACTGAGATGCATACATGTGTATTTCTGTGTATGTTTGTATGTCTGTGCATGAGGAAAAAGAGAGAGTGAAAACCCAGGACCAGATACTGGATAGACTGTGTGTCTAATCCCAGTTACTGGAGGGCTGGTGCACGTGTGCAACAGGGTCTTTACCAGCAGCTGTAGTGCAGCAGCAGCCTTGGGGGCTTGCATGTGCAGGTTCCAGCAACTGGTGAGACTGGGATCCCAGGACAGTTACTGGGATGATTGAGTGTCTGAGCTCAGCTGCTGGAGGGATCCACATTGCCCAGATGGGTGTGTATGTATATCAGGTCTAACTGATCTTTATCCTGATCAGACACAGAGGGAAGTAGAATGACGCCATTGGTGCTACGTTCATGTGGATGCACTGTGTGTTTATCTGTGATTGGCATGGCTTCCTGTGTGTATTTTATATCTGTGTTGTATATATCTGTTTCTGTGTGTGCCCATGGGGAATATATGTTCAGCCTCACTACTAGTTAGAGGTGGAGATATGGAGCTGAAGCAGTCTCTTCTCTGTTGGGCTACTAGATTTAACAGCTACCTAACATAAAAAAAATGTAAGGTGACAAATCATAGAATCATAGAATTGTAGAAGATTAATTTGCATATTCGATTTTATGTGGCGTTGTTAACGTTTTATTTGTAATTCTAGACTTTTTTTCCTTAAAGTAATATTGAAGTCTTAAATAATTATTAATATAATTATTTCATAATTGCAATTTATTTTATAAATCCAGAGATATTTGTTTTTAAGGAGTAACCAAAATGGAACTTCCAGAAGGACAGCAATATGTACCGAATTCATAAAAAAAAAATTCCAGAGCAAAATGTATAGTCATGAGTGTTGTAATATTTCAACAATGGCAAAAAGAAATGATTCAGTGGTTCTCAGACAGATTCTGTTGAAATCATAATTTTTCCATTGGATATCTTTTTGTTTTGGTTCCTCCATATAGTGACAAAAATATCAGTGTTTAAGAATATTCTATGCAATTTTTTTAATAAAATCTTATTCACAAGACTGTTCTGGGTATATAATAAACATGCCTACACTATTAAATAAGAGAAGGTTGGAAAACATGTTTGAGCGCTAGACTCCTTATCATGCATACATGTAATGGTTAGCTCATTCCATGCCTCTGTCTTGGACTATTCAAATAACTGTTTTTCTAAGATAATATCTAGGTGTGTTTCTGAGAAGTAGTATGGATGCAACTTCAGATGTGATTCTCTGCCTGTCCCAGGCACCTTTGCATCCTCAAATGCCCTCTTTTATATATTCAAGTCACAGTCTAGCTTGGTAGGCTGTAACTTTAATATTCTGGTATAAAAAGCAGCCCTCTAGTGTACTGATTTTTCTTCCCACTATTCTAGACATTTTGGACTGAGAACAGAAAAACCCAACTCATGAAAAATTACATATATCTTAGGTTTACAGGGGCATTATATGGATGATAGCAAAGAGTCAAGGCCAAGTGCTGGCATAATCAGGCTGCTTTTTGATGTCTAACCTGATGTCAGTCTATATGGGCTACTCTGTTTTGTGTAGCACTCTTTAGAAATCTCATTGTTTATTTGGCTTTTGTAGGCATCAAAACATTGTCATGGTTTTGGCTGGGAGAGGGGTAATTTTCTTCATAGAGGCTCACACAATGCTGCATTTTGGATTTTTGATGAAAATAGTGGTGATAACACACCAATGTTTTTAGTTGTTGCAGAGCAGTGCTTACACAGAGCCAAGGACTTCTTTGCTTCTTGTTCTGCCCTGCCAGCAAGGAGGTGGGGTGTGCACAAGCAGCTGGGAGGGGACACAGCCAGGACAGCTGACCCAGGCTGACCAAGGAACTATTCCATACCATATGACATCATGCTCAGCATTAAAAGCTGTGGTGAAAAAGAATGAAGGGAAGGGATGTTTGGAGTGATGGAATCTGTCTTCCCAAGAAACTGTTAGGCTTGATGAGCCCTGCTTTCCTGGAAGTGGCTGAACACCTGCCTGTCAATGGGAAATAACAAATGAATCCCTGTTTTTGCTGTGCTTATGCTAGTGGCTTTTGTCTTTATCTCAACCCATGAGTTCTTGCATTTTTACCTTTCTGATTCTCTCCCCTATCCCGCCTAGGGAGAGTGAGTGCTGTGTGGTACTTAGCTTCCTGCTGGGACTAAACAACAGCACATACTGTTTTGTTGTTGTTGTTTGTTTGTTTGTTTTCAGACTAGGGTGCCTACAATTGCTTATATCAAGTAAGTCCATCTTTTGCATGTGTGTGTGTGTACATATATTGATATGTTGGTGACAAATGGCATCAAGGGTATGGACTGTGATAAAATAACAGATCATATACCTTTATTAATAATTATTACAATAGACATATAATGAATGAGTGGTAAAGTGTATTATAAATCTGCCTGACTGTGATGAGGATTTGGCAGACTTATTGACAGTATTTATTATAGCCCAAAGATTCTTCAGTGAAAGAGAATTATGTGTTCCTTTTTTCTGCCACAAGTAACAGATTAATCAACCTTTAAAGAGCCTTGATAGGTGAGAGGTAGGGAGAATTTCTCATGTTGTGTTTTGAAGCATTATGAAAGGATAGGACAATAGTATTTACAACCAGTTTGATTATCATGTCATTTTTATATTGACAGTATCCATCTTGTGGCACATCATGTGGAAATATTATCAGTATATTTCTGGATAAAAAAATTAAGCTTACAGGACTGTTTTATATTCATTTCTAATAAGTGTTCATTCAGAATATTTTGATAAGGATGACTAGAGTTGGTCACAAATGCAGCTTTACGTCCTGCCATCATCAGAGTAAATACAGCTCCTACGGTTTAAAAATAAAATAAATATTTTTAAAGGTACATATAATTTCATGCTACATAGTATTGATACTTACACTGAATAAGGTACTCTTCAGACTAATATGACAGATAAGACCTTTATAAGACCTTTATATGATGCACTGCATTACTGCATTACTCTTTCTAAGTTTAATTTCAAGTTCTTACCAAATAAAATAGAGAGGGAGAATAGATATTGAAGGAATGTATTTTTTTTTTTTAATTATTATTATTTATTTGTTTGTTTGTTTTTCCTCCTAAATGTGGACTTTCTCTCTCTCTCTCTGTCTTTTATGTTGTTGTTTTTTGTTGTTTTTGTTTGTTTGTTCGTTTTTGTTTTGTTTTGCTTTTGTTTTAATATAGTCATGTACATAAGACTGAAACTAAATGATGTGACTGACTGGTAATGTTCTCTGACATACTTTACTGATCACTATTGTAATTGTAATGTGCCTAGTAAAAAGAAAACATGCACTAGAAGGGAAATAGGAAAAAGAAAATACATGAAAAATAGTAAAAGAACAAAGAAGATTACAGCTTTTCACTGAATATTTCTCTCATACAAAATGCAGATTACTTGTGATCTCAAATGTAGTTTAAGATTCAAAAGACATTTTATTAGTAATGCAGCAAATGTCTTGCTAGAGACATAATATTGCCAACTATTTTTGTATAAAATGTCTAGAATAATATAAGAGCTGTAGTTCTTTATTGTTTGTGTCTCTAACCTTCAAATTGCTAAATATCACACAGTTGTGGTGGTAAGCATGGTAAGCAACTTTTATTTACTTTCCTCTTGTTTCTCTTGTTCATAAAACAGAAAAAAAAAAAAAAAAAGGAAGAAGAAAGTAGAATACCTGTACCTAATGTGAGATTTTCTTTTCAAAGGAATTGCAAGGATGAATAATTAGGGAACATAATTGGGAAACACAAGTTTGTATTTTCGAATATTTTCTAGTGCAGTTATTTTATACTCCTTTCAAAAAATTAGTGGCTTGTAGCGCCTATTTGGAGAATAGAAAATAGAGCATTTCCTTATATAACTGGATTATAAAGATCATAAGGATTGAAGTCAGCAGGATTATTATTAATAATAATAATTATTTTAGTAGAAGGTCCCAATATGGATCTATAAAGTGGCTAAAAAGTGGTTGTTCTTATTCCCCAGAAAAACTTGAGAAAAGATTGTAGAATTATGGAGTATCAGATAAGAGTTGGTAGGGACACACAAGAATCATTGAGTCGAACTCCTGGGTCTCCAAAGGACCACCCAAAAAAAAAAAAAAAAAAAAAGGAGACCATGTGTCTGAGAGTGTTAGTCTTAGTTCTGTGTTTACTGTTGCTTCTGTGGGATCTTCCGTTAATTCTCCTATATGTTTTCTTGTTTTATTATTTCAAAATGTGATGTCTGCCTCACCTTTCTTTCCACTAGAAGAACCTGTCTGAAGAAATTTATTTAACAAAATTACATCATACAATGAACAGTTTATGCATGCATACAAACTTACATTTTTATATACATACATACACATAAAAATGTATGTATTGTAAGGATAAGGTTTCTGAATGACAATTTTATTACAATTTCTTCTTAACACATGATTTTTATTACCTTCTTAAAAATGGATTCATTACATCAGGAATGAGTAGGACAGAGTAGGGGAGAAAATAATTAGAGAATTTAACAGTTAGACAGAATTTGTCTTTTGAATCTTGGCCTGCAAGAAAGGAAAAAAGATTACACAGGCTAGTTAAAGTTTATTTCCGTGTGAAAGGAATCACAGAATCAAAGAATAGCTTGGGTTGGAAGAGACCTTAAAGATCATCTAGTTCCAATCCCCCTGCCATAGGCAGGGATGTCACCTACTAGATCAAGTTGCACAGGGTCCCTACCAACCTGGCCTTGAACACCTCCAGGGATGGGGCATCCACAACTTCTCTTGGCAGCTTATTCCAGTGCCTCAACACCTTCTGAGTGAATAATTTCCTCCTAAACTCTAATCTAAATCTCCTCTGATTTAGTTTATAACCATTCCCCTTTGTCTTATCATTATAAGTAAATGAAGAGGAGGTCTATTTTCTTAGAAGCGCTCAAGGATAATCCTGCAGTCATATGCGGTTTTATGTAGAAATGTACTTCCAGATGACAATTTAATGCATGCAAAAAGGCGTCATCATTAGTTCCAACACTCATAAAATTACTTGTTTGAAGACTCAGTCAGCAGCCTCGTGTGCTTTTTGTTCATAACCTAACTAGGTTAATATTTATCTCTTCTATTGATAAGAGATGTAACAGATAAAATAACTAAAACTAATTTTTTTTGGTCTTATAAGGATAGCAGGAATTGCATTTAAATGAATTGTGTTGTGTTGGAAAGGACTATATCTAATATGTGTTAATATGTCATGATAACTAGAAGATCGTAGTTGCCAAATGTATCTTGACAACAGAGGCTAGATTCATGTGCGAAAGGCCAGGTCTTTTATGGAGATGATAGATGATAAAATCTAAGAAATTGTGTTGTTGACAGCTAGACAATATGATATTTTCTATGTATTCTTTAATGCATTATTTCTGAATTATGAAATTTTAGTGAATTTTACCTTGAGAAGAATTTACTGTATCTGAGAAGAGGATGATGAATGACATAGAATATGGTGAAATGTTAGAAAAACAATGAACACATGAAGAAATGCAACAGAGAAAACACCAAGGAATAAAGAAAAACAGTGTCCTGTATCCAAGTTAAAAATGGAATACATATCACTAGTTAAAGTCCTGAAATATTTTTAAGAGTCTAAAAACACTTCTGAATTTGAGAGGCTGAATTAGAGGAAGTAGGATTGGGCTTGGTAGTGAAATCCACAGCAAATAATGATATGAGTTTTAACAATAGTTTCTGTTGTATCAGGAATTGGTACTGTATGTGTATTATTCCATTTTAATGAGAGACATCAGCAGAGGATAGCATACTCCATACACCCTCATTGTTTTGCAATATTTCTGTGTTTGGCACAAACGGAAAACTTACTGTGGTGGGTTGGCTTTGGCTGGCTAACATACACTCACCAAAACACTCTCTCACGCCCCCCTCCTCAACAGGACAGGATGAGAAAATAAAATGAAAAAGCTTGTGATTCAAGATAAAGAGAGAGAGATAATTTTTCAATTACCATCATGAACAAAACAGTAAGAACTTGGGGGAAAAAAATAAAAAAATGCCAATTAAAATAGATTTGCATAGTCAGAAAAAAAGACAAAACTAAAGACACAATCTCTCCACTCATTCTTCCTAGTTTCAAATTCACTTCTTCATTCCCGACTCTTCTACCTCCTCCCTACACACCAAGCAGTGCAGGGCAGATACGGAATGGGTATTGTTTTCATAGCGGCTTATCTTTGTTGCTCCTTCCTCATTCTTTTTCCCTGCTCCTGAATGGGTCCCTTCCACAAGGTGCAGGGACTAACTGCTCCAGTATGGGTCACCCATGGGTTGTAGCTCCTGACAGACCAAGTGCTCCATTGTTGGCTCTTCTCCATGGAGATGCAGTTCCTGTCAGGACAATGCTCCTTCATGGACTCTCCATATGGTACAGTTTTCTTTCAGGGCATACGTATCTGCTGCGGCTGCAATGTGGATATCTGTTATGATGTGGTACACCATGGGCTACTGAGGGACAAAATGCTTCACCATGGTCCACAGGCTGCAGGCGAATCACTGCTCTGGAACCTGGAGCACCTCTTCACCCTCCTTCTTCTCTGACGTTGGTGTCTACAAACTTGTTTCCTAAAACTGAATCACAGAATCATCTAGGTTGGAAGAGACCTCCAAGATCATCTAGTCCAACCTCAGCTCTAACACTAACAAGTCCTACACTAAACCATATCACTAAGCTCTACATCTAAACATCTTTTAAAGACCTCCAGGAATGGTGACTCAACCACTTCCCTGGGCAGCCCATTCCATTGCCTAACAACCCTTTCAGTAAAGAAGTTCTTCCTAATATCCAATGTAAACCTCCCCTGGTGCAACTTTAGCCCATTCCCCCTCGTCCTATCACCAGGCATGTGAGAGAATAGACCAATCCCCACCTCACTACAGCCTTCTTTTAGGTACCCATAGAGAGCGATAAGGTCACCCCTGAGCCTCCTCTTCTCCAGGCTGAACAACCCCAGCTCCCTCAGCAGCTCCTCATAAGACTTATTCTCCAGACCCCTCACCAGTTTTGTTGCCCTTCTCTGGACTTGCTCAAGCACCTCACGGAATCACAGAATCGAAGGGGTTGGAAGGGACCTCGAAAGATCATCGGGTCCAACCCCCCTGCCAAAGCAAGTTCCTTAGAGCAGGCTGCCCAGGTAGGCATCCAGACGTGCCTTGAATATCTCCAGAGAGGGAGACTCCACAACCTCTCTAGGAAGCCTGTTCCAGTGCTCTGTCACCCTCACCGTGAAGAAGTTCTTTCGCATGCTGCTGTGGAACTTCCCGTGTTCTATCTTGTGGTCATTGCCCCTTGTCCTACCCCCACAAACCACTGAAAAGAGGTTGGCCAAATCCCTCTGTCTCCCACACCTCAGGTATTTATACACATTGATAAGATCCCCTCTCAGTCTTCTCTTCTCCAGGCTGAACAGACCTAGGTCTCGCAGCCTTTCCTCATAGGGAAGATGCTTCAGGCCCCATATCATCTTTGTGGCCCTCCACTGGACTCTTTCCAGGACACCTCGATGTCCTTCTTGTAGTGAGAGGCCCAAAACTGAACACAGTACTCAAGGTGAAGCCTCACTAGAGACAAGTACAGGGAGACAATCACCTCCCTAGCCCTTCTGGCCACACTGCTTCTTATACAAGCCAGGATGCAGTTGGCCTTCTTGGCCACCTGAGCACACTGCTGGCTCATATTCAACCAACTATCAACCAATACTCCCAGGTCCTTCTCTGCCAGGCTGCTTTCTAACCACTCATCTCCCAGCCTATAGCTCTGCTTGGGGTTGTTGTGCCTCAAGTGCAGGACCTGACACTTGGCCTTGTTGAACTTCATACAGTTGACCTCAGCCCATTGGTCCAGCCTATCCAGATCCTCCTGCAGAGCCTTCCTACCCTCGAGCAGATCGACACACGCACCTAACTTGGTGTCATCTGCAAACTTACTGAGGGTGCACTCGATCCCCTCATCCAGGTCATCGATAAAGACATTAAAGAGGACTGGCCCTCGTACTGAGCCCTGGGGGATGCCACTAGTGACCAGCCTCCAACTCCATTCGCCACGACTCTTTGGGCCTGGCTATCCAGCCGGTTTTTAACCCAACGAAGTGTATGCCAGTGCAAGCCATGAGCAGACAGTTTCTTCAGGAAAATACTGTGGGAAACGGTGTCAAACGCCTTACTGAAGTCAAGGTAGACCACATCCACAGCTTTCCCTCATCCACTACGCACATCACTTTGTCATAGAAGGAGATCAGGTTCATCAGGCAGGACCTGCCTTTCATAAACCCATGCTGACTGGGCCTGATCGCCTGGTTGCCCTGCAAGTGCTGCATGATGACACTCAAGATAATCTGCTCCATGAGCTTCCCTGGTACTGAAGTCTAACTAACAGGCTTATAGTTTCCCGGGTCTACCTTCCAGCCCTTCTTGTATATGGGTGTCATTTTTGCTAGCCGCCAGTCGACTGGGACCTCCCCTGATAGCCAGGACTGCTAAGAAAGGATGTAAAGTGGCTTGGCCAGCTCTTCCGCTAGTTCTCTCAGTACGCTCGGGTGGATTCCATCTGGCCCCATTGACTTGCATACATCTAAGTACTGTTTCTCACACTTTTATTTTTACTATTATTGTTATTTTTCACTATTTTGTCTCACAATTACTGTGCAGGCTTATTTTCCATTTCTTAAATATATTTTAAAAGAGGTGCTACCAGCTATGTTGCTGGACTCAGCTGTACCCTGAGGCGGGTGCATTGGACCTTGACATGGGGCAACTCCTAGTCTCTTCTCAAAGAATTCACCACTTCAGTCCCTTCCATCCAGCCTCCTATCAAAATCTTACCCCCTACACCGAATACATTGAGATAAATTTTGCTTGGTAATTGTAGTTTTTCATGAATTAAACATGAATAAACTTTGTAGCAGCATGTATTAACTATAAATAAATTGTAAACTGATGGTCCCATGCTAAGTTTTTCACTCAGTTACTAAATGGATACTGAGTCATTTCACTGTAATTTGATATTGCTTGCCTCATTGGTTCTGTAAAATATAGATTCTGAGGAGACAAATCTGAAGAGCAAGATAGTGTTGCACTTCTAGTCTGAAAAAAAATGAAACACTGTAAAAGGTATATCAGCCTTGGGGTATTTTTCTCTGTGTGATGACTTCTTTTATTTCTCATAATTTCACTTTGAGGGCTAAGCATTCAAAGCATATAAATCAAATGCTATTCAAAAAAATGTTCATATCAACACCCATAAAAAATATATGCCTACAGAAGACTGCAATGAAGTAAATATAAATCCTTGACATACCCAAGTGAGTCCTGCTGATTTAAGAGTTAGAGCAAATGCAGTGTAACTCTGAGAACAAATCCTTACTTCAGAATTGTCTGTTGATTTTTTTTTATTGTGATTTTATAATAATCATAATAAAATTGCTATTTTTCAGGCTTGTTTTTCGTATGCTGAAGTTGGATGGGATTTTTATGACCAACATAAAATGCAACAGCAATATCAGGCCCCAATCTGAAATTAAATTTTTAAGTGAAGCAAAGGGTTCTTATGCCATACAGCTTGCTTCATTTCACAGGTCAGATAGATTTTGGTTAGCTAAATTCTTCTTTGGAATTTAATTTTAAGAAAAGGGAGCACTTAACCCTTAACCTAAGGGCAAAACGTTCATATGCTTCAAAAGACAAGTTTTTACATAGTGATCTCTCAGTGTTAAGAATACGTAACTATTAGAACTCAAAAGTGTTTCAAAAAGCAGACAAGAATTTATCCCTGGAAAAACAAACTGCAGAATAAGAGTGAAAGTCCACATGAAAGAATGCAGGCAAGCTGTATTTTCCAGAGATCAAATAAGAACATGGAAGGCTTTATATGACGATGTGCTCCCTGCCCCCTCTCCACCACCTTCTGTCTGGACATTGCCTTTTTTAAACAATGGCTGTTGCACACAAGGCCTTGCTCAGGCAGATGGTGACCACAGTATTGGCTCAAGCTGGGTGTCAGGAGAAACTGACAGACATCTTGCTCAGCAGCTGAGGGACAATGGAGCTTGAACCAAAAAATAATTATGATAATTATTATAATAACCATAAATAATGAGCAGGCCAAGAGCCATTTGAGCTCTTCTGTACAGCAGCTGGCTGCACAACAGGATCTCCCCATGTATAGGGACAATTCTCAAAGTCATGCCTGCTGCAGATATCCCTTACTCCTTGTGAGATATTCCTTGCCACAACAGATCCTCAGTAAGTGACTAAAAGCCTGTTAAGCCTTGTAAGCATCACTAAGATTATATCTTAGATTGATTGTGCACATATAATCCTGAACCCCATGACTCAATGGGAGGGTCTCTCCAGAATATCTGATTTACCCTGTACTCTATGCGGTAGATAATCAAGCGTACCTTGCCATCTCAAATCTTGTTAAATCTCAGTGTTATTTACAATTAAGCTATGTTAGATCACTACGTTTTATCAATAAATATATTGCTGCTTCTCTCTTATGAGAGAAATGTATAATTTCATCCATGACACTCTATATAGATTACTTGTGAAATAGTGAATAATATAATCTCCAGATACCATGAAAGTAAGTCATCCTGACAGATTTCAATATAAACCAATAATACAATTTGCCTCAGCATGGTAAAAGGAGCCCTATTTATAAAGAATAGATGTGGTGGATATAACAAGAACATCCTCTGCACATTCTCTCACATACAAATGTCATATTCACGCCTTAAAAATATAGAAGTATAATATAATATAATATATTGTGTGAAAGTTGGAAATATAAGAAATATTTTTATTCCTAACACACTAATTTCTATTAATATCATTACCTTTTAATTTTTTTTTGTGTGTGCATATGTACTTTGGTCCTTATAATAAAATTTTTGGGGGTTAAGCAGATTGATACATTCATTCCCTACTTTTTTTTTTTCCTTTCTTTTTTTTTTTTCCATCATTTTGTACTCTGTCTATTTATTTAATTATTTTTCAGAGTGCCTCAGAGGACTTAAAATAACAAGTTCTGTCAATCATTATGCACAAATTTTGAAATACAAATACAATATATCAGGTGATATTTTGATAATCAGAATAACTTCTTTTTTTTTTCCCCTTTCCAAATAAGGAAAGACAGTTACCAACTGATTCAAATAAATTATTAATTAACTTATTACCACTTTTCTATATAAGGTAGTGTGAATTGTTGTGAGATCTGATATTGGAAGGAAAATTAAAGTTAATCTTCAGAACTGTATTCATCCTTTTTATTACTGGTCTTCCTGTCATTATTACTTTGGTTAACTTAGACTATTATTTATGGGCATGCTGTTTTCTTATCCTGAAAGAACATATAAGTTGACTCAAAAAGTCAATTTTTCCCATTTCAGAATTTTGAAAAACTATCAGAGTTTTAACCAACACTAGGAAATATAATGCAAACAAACAAACAGAAAAACAAGAGTAAACATCTAAAAGTAAGGATCTTTTTTTTTTTTTTTAATTTTGTCCTGGTTCCAGTTAGGACAGATTTAATTTTCCTCCTAGTAGCTGGTAGGGTGCTATGTTTTGGATTAGGATGAGAAGAGCGCTGATAACATGCTGATGTTTTAATTGTTGCAGAGCAGTGTTTACACCAGGCCAAGGACTTTTCGGCTTCTCACTCTGTCCTGCCAGCGAGCAGGCTAGGGGTGCAGCAGGAGCTGGGAGGGGACAGACCCAGGACAGCTGACCCAAACTGTCCAAAGGGGTATTGCATACCATCTGACGTCATGCTAAACAATAGATAGGGGTGGCTGGCCGGGGTGGGGGGGCCGGCTGCTCGGGGATAGGCTGGGCATCGGTCAGTGGGTGGTGAGCAATTGCATTGTGCATCACTTGTTTCTTACACATTATTATTATTAATACTATTATCATTATCACTATTATTATTATTATTGTTATTATTATATTCCTGTCTTAATAAACTGTCTTTATCTCAACTCACCGGCTTCACTTTCCCGTTTCTCTCCCCCATCCCAGAGAGGGAGGGGGAAGGGTGAGCGAACGGCTGTGTGGTGTTCAGCTGCCGGCCGGGTTAAACCACAACAAATTTCCAATAATTAAAAAAAAAAGAGATAAAAAATAACTCCGAAAATATGAATCACCTAATTATTTGTAATATAAAATGCAAGCTAATTACTTTTCAATTATCTTTAAAATAATCAGTCAGAAGGTCATCTTTCTGTCTAATTTCAACATCCATTTTCTTGTTATGTAGCATTTCTGTTTCTCTAGCAACCAATTTTCTCTAATGCTGTATTGCCATCTTATATTGGTGGTGGTGTGGTTTGTTTGTTTGTTTTGTTTATATGTTTCATTTTTTTTCTTTGTTTCTTGCTTTTTCTGTTTAATTTTCTCTCAGTTGCTGACTGATTTGCAGCAGATGTTATTATCAACCTCAAATGGTGTATAGGACTGTATGATTTCTGCAGGGTTCAGTTCACAAGAGGGTTTTCAAATTAAACACAGCAATCTTTAGTTCTAGCTTGAAAAAAAGCTTTTGAAAATTTAATTGGAGATTTTGGTTCCAACTATTTAAACTCTTAATTAAGTACTTGTTGCTAAAACATGGTACTTTATATTGTACTTCAGAACAGCTGACATGGGCAAAACAAGTGAAAAATAGGCTGAAGTACTACTAATAAAATGTTACAAAATATAAAACCCATAGACAGGAGAAAATAAAATATAGAACCCTGTAGTGGCATTTAGAAATTAAAGAAAAGAATCCCTAACACATTTAAATATATATATAATATTTTCCCTCTGTGGCACTTTCAGGGTAAATAATAATAATAATAATAATAATAATTCTTAATCCTAGTAGTACTTTACAGAATTGGGATACATCTAAGCCTTCGGCTTCAGTAAACCTCTGTCTGAATATGTCAAACTGCTTACAAGCGGTATTATGATGCTTCTTTACCAGTGCTGACATCCAGGTATTCCATCTACATTCAAAGCAGATTCATTTACTTCCCAGAATATTTGTGCTTCAGCAGTTGCAGATAGAACCATGATAGAAAATAGAACTACGTACTAGTAAACGGACTACTGAAAGAAAGATAAAGGCATGGAAGCAGTGTGATATCATCTTAGTTGCAAAACACCCTCACATTTATAGCTTCTAAACAACTGCTGAATGGAGATGGTGAAAGATCTAAAATGGATTGAGAATGTTTAGGAACTAGAGTTAATTTATATTTATTCCAGTTTTTCAATTTACAGTGCTATCTCTGCTGTCCTTTTCATAGTGTTTCTACATTTCTGCAAGGGTTAAAAAAGAGAAGAGAGAAATTTTCTGGCTCTTGTGGTTGAAAGAGGCAAGATGAGCAGATGGATGTCACTACTTTATTATTATTAATTATTATTATTAATAATAATAATAATTATTATTATTGTTGTTGTTGTTATTTTCTTTTTATTTTGGTACTAGCTAATATGGTTAACACTAACTAATTCAACCAATTCTGAAAGGGGTTGAGCAATAGGCCACCGCTGCTCAGGGACAGAAGTAGGTAGTGAGCGATTACTTTGTGCATCACTTGCTTTGTACATTCACACCGTAGAATCATATCATAGAATGGATTGGGTTGGAAGGGACCTTGAACATCATCAAGTTCCAACTCTCCTGCCATAGGCAGGAACAGAATCACAGAATCACAGGATGGCCAAGGTTGGAAAGGACGTCTGAAGATCAACTAATCCAACTCCCCTGCCGAGCTGGATCACCTAAAGCACATTGTGCAGGATTGCATCCAGGTGAGTTTTGGACATCTCCAGTGAAGGAGACTCCATAACCTCTCTGGGCAACCTGTTCCAGTGCTCTGTCACCCTCACAGTAAAGAAGGGCCCTTTCATATTCAGCTGGAACTTCCTGTGCTTCAGTTTGTGTCCATTAGCTCTCATTCCTGTTGCTGGGCACAAAAAAAAAAAAAAAAAAAAAGGAGAAAAGAGAAAAGAGACTGGCTCCATCCTCTCATCCATAACCCTCTTCTCTCTTCTCAGATATTTATATACATTGATAATATCTCCTCTCAGTCTTCTCTTTTCCAGGGACCTATTAATAATAATAATTATTATTATTATTACTGTTATTAATATTTCTCTTCCTTTTCTGTTCAGACCACAGACATTTAAATTCAAGTCTAAAAACAGGTGAAACTCAGCAATGTTGTAGCCATATTGTAGAAGGCCACCAGATTTGTCAGGCATTTGATCTGCCCTTAGTGAAGCCATGCTGGCTGTCACTAATCACCTCCTTATTTTCCATGTGCACTTACACATATCATACATATATACACATATGCATGTCTTATACATATGCATATCCATATATATATATGGATAAGTAAATATGTACATATATAGATATCTTTACATACATATATGTACACATCTCTTAATATTCAATGTCATGTAGTTGATGTTGTATAATTAACGTGGATGACTATGGTTCTTGGTGGTTCTTAGGCACACGGGGCAAAGTGATCAGGCTTTGATTTTTCAATAAAGTTATATTCGTTAAGAAATAATAATAACAACAATAAAACATTGTTAATAATATTAATATTAGTAATAATAATAATAATACAAAACAGTAAAAGATCCAGTAAGATCATGGACCAGAGCCTAGAAAATTCTTTCACCCAGCATTATAATCACTGTAGTCTTACCTTTTCTCTTAGTCATATTAATCTTTTTTTTTTTTTTCTTTTCATGTTTTGCAGTTTTCACAAAGATGTTTAGACGGAAATTTATTCAGGCAGCTTGACATTTCACAGTGGAATTTTTGTTTGTTTTGTAAAGATATTGGTATTTACATGTTGTCTTAAAAATGTTATGCTTTGATGTCGAACTAAGTTTTAATGCTCTTATTGCAGACAGAATGCAGCTCAAAAACATTAATCACATATTTTCATAAAAATATTCTATTTTGCCAAAAAACGTAATGCTAGTAATTGTATGACTTACTGCTACCATTAAAGGTTTAATACTAAGTGTTTTTGTAAAATTAAAATAAAGGTTCATTCCAAATCCAATACATATTCCACATTATTGTACTTAATGGAAAATTTGCTATTGACTTCACTAAACATTTTCTCAAGCCTCGTTAAACACAATAGGTAATACTGTAGTAGTTAATAACAATGCTTTAATTTAGTAAAACTGAGCAACAGCTCTTTGTTAAGTGTGAACAGTTGCTTTGTAGAGAACATAAACTGAGGCAAAGAAATAATAACAAAGGATTATTGAAAAAAAAAGTTAAAGTCTTTAGTAGAAGAAGAAAGCAGAAATTATGTTTCTACTTTGTCTGGTCCCTCCCGAGATATTTTCACACTGATACTAGACAGTGTGCAGCCAAATGTGATAGACAGAATTCCTGGGATAATCCAGACTGCTGAAATAGTTTGGTGAAGATGATGACTCACATTATAAATAACTACTCATCCAGGCAGTGAATAGATAGAGGAATGAGAAACTATACTGAATTATGTAATGGAAAATGCAGTAGTGTGCTTATCCAAATATATTTAGAAGGAAAAAAAAAAAAAGATTATAATTAGTGGAATAATTGCCTGAGGTGACCTGGAAATTAAACGGATATTCACATTTTAAAGAAAAGGTACAGCACTGAAAATGCTTCTAGGGTGGCATGTAGCTGCACTACCTGAAAGTTCCCTAGGCCTCCAAATTTAGATGTTAATCACACTGGGAGAATCTGGTGTGCTGACTCTAAGAGGAACAGTATGGAGTGTGGAGTGGAGACGCTGTGGCTAGGCTCTGGGATAAAATGGAAACTTGGTTGTTCTTGTGCACACCGAGACTGATAAACTGCACATTTGCTACCCTGAGCCAATGACCTGTCATATATTTGACAAAATACTGTACTTTAGTGAATTTGCTTATTATAATATCATTATAATATCAAAACACACCTCCATCCCAAAAGCTACCTGCATCCAAGGTGTGACCACCCCTCACTGAGCACACACTCTGAATTTCTCAGAGCCTACACTTTTTAAAAAAAAGAAAACTTTGCACCAACCATAACTGAGATATGCATGACTAGTCACTCAAGCTCAACTAAAAGACAGAAAATAATATAAATTGCCTTAAGAGAGAGAGGATGTTAAGGAAGATACCATCATGACTTCTGGGATAAGTCGACGGGCTGAGCCTCTCTTCCTCTCCCCCAAACCCCTACCCTCCACACACACATTGGGATGCCTTTGTGTAAGATTTGAACACTTGGTTATGCCAGGTGCCTTCATGGAAAACTTAGAAATCTCTATAGAGTCGCTTTATACCCTTTAAAGCATTTATAACCAGGCTGAGTTACTCAATCTTTTAGTATTTGTATGTGCTTTGCAGGCACTGAATTTATCACTGGCAAGCCAAAGAACCTGTGTACTTGTTGCTTTAATAAATTACACTAGATTGCATTGAACCTAGCCATGATAGTTCTCACTGAACGTGACCAAACTCTTTAAGTGTGGCCGTGGTAGTTCATGGAAAGTGACTAGAGTGAGGGTGTGCTACATTATTTGTGAATCCATGATCATGATAGTTCAGTACCCTGAACATGACCACACTTATAACGGCTGATCGGGCATCACTACAAATTACTTTACTATTTAATGCAACATAATGAAAACAGGAAAACAACTGCATATAATTTTAACAAAATAAATATCTATAGAGAGAATTACTTTGAGAAAATTCATTTATGGGTTTCAGCACAAAAGACTTAGGTCAAAGCACAATTTACAATGTGTTACTGCCAGAATTTGGTAAAACAAAGATTAAGTAGATGAATATAATAGAACAAAAACAAACAAACAAACAAAAACAATACTTGGATTTAAAACACATTCCTACTTCAATCAACAGCAATGTGTTTTACAGAGTTTTGCTTCTGTACCAGGCAGCTCTTAGCCTTTGTCTGGGAATTTGCAATTTGCCCTTACAGACTTTGCTAGATTTTTTATTATTATTATTATTATTTAAAGTCAATTGTAGAGAAAAGCCATTATACCTTTTTTTTTTTTAATAAAAAGGTATCTTACCCGCCCACAGTGATGCTTGTCATGTTTTTGATTTTGCCAGCTGTTTCCCCTATGTTCAGTAGAAATTCTATCTATTCCAGCCTCTCATATTTTTCTTTTTTTTTTTTTTTTTGTTCTTCATTCTTCCTGTTGCAGTTTCTGTTTTTTGAATAACAAAATGTGCAATTATGCGTCTTTGCCCCTCTGTTGGTCGTGATGCTCAGATATTTATGTAAAATCCTTATGTATTTTGTCTGGGTCTACCATCACAGTATTACAAAATATTAGATATTGTTGTAGCTTAAACCGTTTTAGCAGGCTTACATTTGTTTTCAAACTTATTTCAATTATATGCTGATTAATGGACTTCTAATTTATAGGAGTCACAGTCTTTAGTTTTGGCTACATATTGAATGCTTTTAATATACAAGTCATTGTTATACGTAGGCTCTTTTAAAATGAGTTATAGTCTTATCAACGTGTAGTTCTTTTTTTTTAGAATTACCTAGTTCTTTCCTGGAAATTCTGTAGGTCATTAGTTTTGCAAGCTCTTTTAGAGCAGCTGTTGACCAGTTATGTATATAAAACAAACATATCGTCCTCATATTGTTAATTAACATATTATTAATTAATACTTCTCATATTCAAAAGTGACATTAGAGGTGACTGTAAACTGTCAGATTATTCCAATATTTTCCTTGTGTTTATACATCTTGTTACAGAGTAGGTGTAGTTGAAATAGAGATTTTCAAGGCTGCACATCTCATAACAGCTGAATTTGCTGTTCTCAAAACTTACAACCAAATATTACTTACCTAGTCTTCTGTATTGGGTTTGTATGGCAAAGGTTTGGTAGCTGTGGGGCTGCAGAGGTGGTCCCTGTGAGCAGAGCCCAGAAATTGCCCCATGTTAGATAACGGCCAGTTTCATCTGGCTCCAAAAGGGACCTGCTGCTGGCCAGAGACAAGCCAATGAACGATGTTGGTTGCCCCTCTGTGAGAGAAGATCTAGGAAAGGGAAAAACAAAACAAAGCAAAACCTGCTGTGCAACAGCAGCTGGGAAGTGAGAAACAGCCCTGCAGACACCAAAGACAGTGAAGAAGGAGTGGGAGGAGGTTCTCCAGGTGCCAAAGCAGGAGTTCTCCTGAGGCCTGTGGAGAGGACTGTGGTGGCGCAGGTTGTCCCTGTGCAGACCACGGTGTACCACAACAGAGCAGATTTCCACGCAGCATGGTGAAACGTGTATCTGGCCTGAAAGAGGCTCATGGAAAGCCCACACAGGAGCAGACTCCAGGATGGACCTGTAGCCTGTGGAGAGGAGCCCACACAGGAGTAGGTGACCTGACAGGAGCTGCCGCTCATGGGGGACCCATGTTGGAGCACTATTCTCTTGAAGGATGGACTCCTTGGTACGGACCCATATTGGAGCAGTTCTTGAATAGCTGCTGCCTGTAGAAAGCCCACATAAGGTTAGTTTATGAAGGATGGCATCCCATGGGAGGGACCCCTTGTTGGAGCAGCAGTAGAGAGTGACCATGAAGGAGCAGTGAAGACAAAGTGTTATGGACTGACTGCAGCCCACATTCCCCATTCCCCTGTGCTGCCTGGGGAGAGGAGGTACAAGAGAAGGGGAGGTGTTTTCAGTTTGCTTTTTAGTTTCTCACACTATAGTCTGCTAGCGATAGGTAATAAATCATATTAATCTCCCTCTGCCAAATCTGTTTTACCTTTGACAACAATTGTTGAGTGTCCTGTTCTCATCTCAACCACTGAGCCCTTTCCATCATATTTTCTCCCCTTTTTCCTTTGAGGAGGTTGAGTGAGAGTGCAGTTGTGGTAGAGTTCAGCTGCCCAGTGGGGTAAAACAACTACATCTTCTTTGTCCATCCCCAGCGTGAGGACCAAGCATAACATACAGATTTATTTTCTCTGTCTTCTGTTACATGCTTAAATTTCAAACACCTTCTAATCTGCTTTCTTCTATTCCTATTAGTCCCTCGTGCTGTTCATAGGCATGTCTGTATTTAAAATTCGGGATATCTCTTCAGGGTTCTCAAGTCCTGTTGTATGTTATCCAAACTTCATTCTCTTAATCACTGGTATTAGAACAAACTCTTTTACATCTGTCGTGATGTCTGCCATGACAAATTATAACCATACATCTGCCCTGATCTTGTACACTTCCATACTTATCCACTAGTCTGGCTAAAGGTATAAATATGGATACTTAACTTAACTTTACTTAACTTTACTTAACTTTACTTTACTTTACTCTACTTAAACAGTGTGTTCCCTCTGAAAATTAGGAAATCTTTCCTTCCTTCCTTCCCTCCTTCCCTCCTTCCCTCCTTCCCTCCTTCCTTCCTTCCTTCCCTCCTTCCTTCCTTCCTTCCTTCCTTCCTTCCTTCCTTCCTTCCTTCCCTCCTTCCCTCCTTCCCTCCTTCCTTCTTTCCTTCCTTCCTTCCTTCCTTCCTTCCTTCCTTCCTTCCTTCCTTCCTTCCTTCCTTCCTTCCTTCCTTCCTTCCTTCCTTCCTTCCTTCCTTCCTTCCTTCCTTCCTTCCTTCCTTCCTTCCTTCCTTCCTTCCTTCCTTCCTTCCTTCCTTCCTTCCTTCCTTCCTTCCTTCCTTCCTTCCTCCCTCCCTCCCTCCCTCCCTCCCTCCCTCCCTCCCTCCCTTCCTCTCTTTCTCTCTTTCTCTCTCTCTTTCTTTCTCTCTTTCTCTCTCTCTTCCTTTTTTCTTTTCTTAAACCTGTGATGGTGACTGAGCACTAGAGCAAATTGCCCAGAGAGTTTGTGGAGTCTTCAGTCTTCTTCCTTGGACTTCTTCAATTGTCATCTAGATTTAGTCCTTCGCAACCTGAACTAGGTATCCCTGCTTGAGCTAGGGGGTGAGGGGGTGGGGGTAGGGGTGTTGTACCAGATGAAATCCAGAAGTGCCTTTGAACCTCAACCATCCTGCTGTTCTGGGATGCTGTTACTCTGTAGGACCCTCCCTAGATCCAGACAGCTATGGCTTTTGCAGCTACTAAAACAAGGATACCCACTGACTCCAGTACATGACAACACAGGATATGGGGTACCTTCACCCTTGGTCTGACTCCAGTGGCTGACATGAAATTTCACTTGCATACACACAGGTCTCACCAGTAGCTGACATAGTCCTTGCAACACTCATATACACAAGATAGAAAGTGAGGATGCACAGAACAATTGAGAAGGATTTAATAATAAGATATAAGAAGATAGGACAGACTGCAGTGTTCAAGCACAGGGCTCAGTCAGACAAGCATGCTGGCTGAGTCTGTTTTATACATGACAAGCCCCTGTTCTGCTTACCCACCTCTTTGTTTGTGCCTGCTCCCTCTTCTCCATGTGTATCTCCTTACGGATTCCTATGGGTTCTGGCACCCCTCTCTGTCCTGTCTGGAATTCCCCCAGGTTCACAGTCTTACCACTTTCTAAGTCCAGATTGATCTTCATGGAAGTGTTATCTGTAGTTTCTTCAGTTCAGTTTCTTTAGCTTATAAATTGGTATGACTGGGAGACTATCATTGTCTCTATGTTTCTTGTGTCAAGTATGTGTTTCTTTATATTTTGCTTCTGGTCATGTCGTCACCCCCCCCCCCCACTCCCCACCCCCCCCTTTCCCTTGGTTTACCAATTTACAAGGTTCCCCAATTAGATAATCTTGCTAGAATAAACATTCTCACACTCTCAGTTGCCTTCATTAATTAGTGTAACTGATCAGGTTCCCATCAGTGCCTCCCTTATTTTTTGTCAGTTAGGTCTCTGTCCCTTTATGTTCTGGTTTATGGATTGCTCCTTCATTTACTATTTTTTTTTCTTTTTTTTTTTTTTCATTGAAAAAGGTTCTTGACCAGATACCCTTAAAGAAGCAGACACTGCCTTTCCACATACCCTTACATATTCCTTAAGAAAGTTTATTCATGTCAGAAAAGAAACATATTTGCAGTAAGACAATACATAAAATCAGCTAAGAACATAAGGCAATATTTGGTCTCACAGAGTTTTTGTAGTCTCTAAAAGACAAAATATCAATCAAAGACACGTGTATTAAGGGAACAGGAAGATCTCTTTATAATGACACTGTGATGAAACAAACCTTTATTTTCTAGGGAAATAACTGTGTCTTTATTTATCACATTGGTGGAAAATTTTATGCAGAGTTACCTGGCAATGTGTCCTCTGATCCCATTAACTCCTCAAATAAGGTGTTTGAAAATCATTAACTGCAAAATTTATAAAATTAAAATTTCATTGAGAAAAAAGTGTTGGAAGAAAGTAAAAGTTGTTTTAAACTTGACTAATTACTGAGACTGAGAGCAAAAGGCTGATCTTAATGTGAGTTACTTGCACAAGCTAGTAAAAATTTAATATCAACTTAATTCTGTTATTACAAAGCAAATAAAAATTCACCCAGTTAAAGCACAGCAAAATTATTACACCATGATGAAAAAACAGCAGAGGTAAATTAAAACTATAATGAGTCTGGACTTTCCAGAGTACTATCACTTAGAATTAATATTTTCTAGCTGGAAATTATGCATGTCAGCCACCACAACAGGGTTTAAACCAAGTTTTCCACTGAATCAGTAAGCCAAAATAGGGATTTTTCTACAAAGCTTTCTTTATTAGTGCTACAGTTCTAGCTGGGCGCCTCCTAGGAGGGACCTCAGTTTTCTGATAGCCTTCCGCTTTACAGTCCTCACCCCTCCAAATCTCCTTTGCATGCTATCTACATTGTCCAAACGTATTTCTATGCCTGGGACTTTACCTTCTCTTGATTGGTCTCTTTCTGTCTCCTGGACATTTCTCTTATATATGACCTCTCTTTTCTTCTTATCTCAAGATTAGGAAATTTTGTAGTTAAAGGCTTGTTCCTACTCTTTTGTTCTATTTTCAGTTGGTTCTGGGTTAGAGTTTATCTGCTTAAAAAACAAAGGGTTAATAGTACATTCCCACAGCCTAAGGCTCCATCAACTTTAGCTAATAGTACTAAGCTGCTACGTTTACTTTTCTACAGTAGCTGAAAGACGCCTCTACCTTTCCTATCTCGCACCATCATCTCATCACAAGCATGCAGAAATATGTATTACAGTAAAGGAGACACAGAAGAATTGAAGTAACGTGATTTGGGAACCACTTTTCCTAATTTGAAATACATTTTAATTAGCTTTCAAAACTGAATGTAGAATAACATCCTATATCTGTGCCACAAGCACTTTGGATCTTATGCTGTCAAAAGGTGGCCAGTCATGGACACAAATTCTGTTTATGGATTTTGAGTAAATATTTATTAAAATGAAATTATTTGTGCTTCACACCCTTTTTCTGCTTTTCATTTATGTATAAGATGACCTCCATATATCTGATCAATGCTGGATATTTTGTCAGAAACAAAACTGAGTTGAAAAACAAGTTGACAATAATCATCTTGTTTGTTTTACACAACCATTATAATCACTCATAAGCTGACACTGAAATATACTCTGCTGTTTTTTCTGGTCTGAAATTGTGTTTTTATTTCTGTAAAAGTTAACAGCTTCATTATGAATGCATAATTACTGAAATGATCAAATATTTATTGCTTTTTCCTCATGATAGCCTGAACTCCTATTTTTTCCTTGTTTCTTTATGATTTTTTGGTTTTGTAAATATACCAGTATCAACATAATAGTAAAGGCTGATAAGAGTCTATGGTTTGTAGGTCTTTCTAGTGGGAGAAGAAATGAATGGATCTAGTCAACATTATTTTAGATATGAATTTTTTTTTGATGAATTCAGTGATTTAAGTTGAAAACACATTATTCAGAGAGTAGAATACGGTTACGTCCATATTATGCCAAATAAAAAGGCTAGGTTTAAATCTACAAAAGAATTAAATTTTGGGATGATACATGAATTTACCTCTTGTTATCACTACCATCTGGTACCTTAAATTTAAGAGGTACAGACTTTTGAGAGATATTTATGATCTGCAGCTATTTTTCCAAATAGAAAATGCTTCTAAAAACACTTTTTTTTTTTTTTTTTTTTAGGTTGAGAATTGAGTAGTAAATAGAAAACCTAAATGCTTAGTTATATTTTTATATTTCAATTTATATTTAGTTATATTATTATATAACAATGTTAGCTGAGCACTATTCAAAGAACACTTAAAATTGTTTCACTTCTACTTAAATTGTTCATCTGGACTCAGAGAATTACATTTTGTCTCCAATAAAGTAAATAAGAATTTACATGTATCTGTAGTAAAAGTAAAATATCATTCTGAAAACCTAACTTACATTTTGAATACATACCTAAAGTTTGCTAAATGTCTTCATCTAGGCCTCATGAGTGTGATCCCAGTATGCCTAACATCAGTGCAAAAGTGTGAGAGGTGCTTTTCTGAGAAGACGAGCAATATCAAAGACAAAGTTCTGTTGCCTTTTGCCAGTTAACATCCTTCACCTTAGCTGAATAGGATAGCTATGTAAGGTTGGAAGATATAATAAAGGTACTAGAGGAGACTTTACCTTTCTGGAGCAGTAGCTGGAGTTCAAGAGGGTTATACTAGGACACCTTAACAAGATGTAACACTGGATTACTGTCTATGTTCAACTTAAAACAATTTACCCATCCTTCTGAAAATCAGTCACATGCTTCTGGAAATATTCAGGCTATACTAACAAGTAATAAATTACATGATCCATTTTTATCTGAACAAAAAATGTGTTTATATTTCTACTACTTAATGTTTCCAGCAACTCTGAAAAAATAAAAATAATAATAGTAATAAAAAAGCAGTTTAAAATAGCTCTTTCAGCTACCAAAGAATGCTTACTTTTAATCACCCTTTTTACAAAAACTAATGGATCATTTAAAATCACTTTTGAAGGAAAGCAAACAAACAGTATATGAAGTCTTGCGGCTTCAATTAAATCATAAATTTTCTCATCTTCTGAATATGGAATTTATTATAGTACAGCAGAAAAATATAAGACAATTTGAGAGATTGTTTTTTGTATCTAATGGAAATTAAGGAATTCTGACTTTTTTTTTTTAATTTTTAATACTAATTAGATTTGAAATAAACCAATTTTTTATGAGTATTTCAAATGTGTTCTTCATAAAACTCATTGTCATGATCCTGTTTCAATGATTCTACATGTATCTTTTGTTATTTTAAAATTTATGATGTGATAAGAACAGAATTGGACTCTGACTAATAAAACAACAACAAAAAAAAGAGACTAAAAATATTGGAGTAGTCTTTTCAAGAGGCGTTAAAGTAAAATAAATAAATAAAATAAAATAAAATAATATAAAATAAAATATCAGCCTGATATAAATTGCAACTGTGGCAATAAACAAAATTGGTTTTGAACAAGAATATATTTCAATGTTTGCTGTGAACAGAGTTGAATAGTTGCATTCTATAATTCCAAATGAAGATATGCTGGGACAAAGGCTGAAATATTCAGCCTGCAACCTTGTTGTACCTTGTCATTATTAAAGGCAAAGCTGATGTCAGTGTGGTCCCATCAATGCTAGCTGGAGAGATGTTGTGTAAGCATCACTCAGGTCATATACCTCCTAAACAGAAATTTGGTGTTTCCTATTGAAGTGGGCTGAATAGCCAAGGAGACTTAGAATTCAGACAACTTTCTCATATGTGATTATGAGATATACAATACTAAAGTGTTGCAGTCAGCAGAAAGAGAAAATTAAAACAAAGAAATAAAAGCAGATGAATCTTCACAGAGACAAGGATGAAAACAAGATCAATAGAAATTGATTCCACGACAAATACAAATTTTATAACAAGCAGGTATTTAAGTAATAGTATATATATGGAAAGCTTAGCCTGACCCAGAAATTGCAGAGCACTGAAACTCCTGAAGTGTTTGTCTGTTCTGTAAGCAATAAAATTGACAGTCTTTTTAAAGTAAGCAAATAACCCAAAACAGGTGTTTTCCTGAAATTCACTTCAAGCCAAGAGGGATAAAATGTTAAAACAACATACCTCCAAGTCTTTGTAGTTTTGGCTTATATTCCACAAAGAATTTTTGCTCAGTCATGAGTAGAAAATAAAATGTGAAGAGATCCTAAATTCTTCTCTACAGTTTCTATTTATTATTAGCAAATGGAGATATCAATTTTTAAAGAAGAACATGTCATCTAAGATCAGTGTTGTCCTCAGAGTGAAAAGATTATGGAACAGTTCATCTTGAATGCAATCACAACAGCATATGTGGGACAACTGGGGGCTCAGGCCTAGTCACCATTCTCCTCGGTACTGACAGAAACAGGAACAGAAGGATAGCGTCCATTAACATGTCTCCATGGCTGGTGTCATCACCAAAATTTTGTGTTCTTTGGTGACAGGAATCCTTACATGGCACCAGGCTTGGTGACATTGAATGGGATTCATCTTTCCCAAAGGGGGAGGAAGGTCCTTGCTCATGAACTGGTTGGGCTCATTGATCAGACTTTAAATTAGATTCGAAGTGGGAGGGGGATATCTTCAGGGAAGCTGGCGATAAGGTATGGTATGACATGCCATCCCACTCATGCTAGCTGATCACCACAGCTGGAAAAGGATGCTCAGAGCCTAGAGAGGGAACAGAGCTTACAGGAGAGCTACCATAGGCTCATATAGATGAGTTATGGTTTCCCCATCCAGAAAGACAGATGCATTGGGAACCCAATTCAAATGCCTCTATGTAAACACACACAGCATGGAGAATAATCAAGGGGAACTGAAGGTGTGCATGCAGTTGCAGGGCTATCATAGAATCATAGAATCGTTAAGGTTGGAAAAGACCTTCAAGATCATCTGGTCCAACCATCACCCTACTACTACTATCACCCACTAAACCATGTCCCTAATCACTACGTCCAACCTTTCCTTGAACCCCCAGAAACGGTGATACTACCACTTCCCTGGGCAACCCGTTCCAATGCCTGACTACTCTTTCTGAGAAGAAATGTTTCCTAATTTCCAACCTAAATATGATCTTGTTGCAATCACTGAGACATTGTGGGACAACTCTCATGACTGGAACATGGCCATGAATGGCTTTTAGGAAGGACAGACCAGTAAGGTGAAGTGGTGGAGTTGCTCTTTACATGAGTGAGCAACTGGAGTCTGTGCATCTCTATCTAGCAGGGGACAAAGTGCAAGTTGAGAACCTATGGGTGAGGACTAAAGGGCAGGCCAACAGGGGTGACATTGTGGTGGATGTTTACTACCGGCCACCAGATCAGGAAGAGGAAGGGTTCTACACTGTCTTCTACAGGCAGCTTCAAGTTGCCTCATGTTCACAGGCTCTGGCTCTTATGGGGGACTTTAAGCACCCTGATATTTGCTGGGAAGACAACACAGCTCAGAACAAACAGTCCAGGAGGTTATTGCAGAACATTGAGGATAACTTCTTGACGCAGGTGGTAGATGAGCCAACAAGAAGAGATGTGCTGCTGGACCTGGTACTAACAAACAGAGATGGTCTAGTGGGAAATGTGAAGGTCAAGGGCAGTCTCAACTGCAGTGATGACGAGGTGTTGGAGTTCAAGATCTGGCAAAGATGAAGCAGTGCAAAAAGTAGAACCACAACCCTGGATTTCAAGAGAGCTAACTTTGACCTCTTCAGAGACCTAATTGGAAGAATCCCCTGAGTCAGGGCCCTAGAGGGAAAGGGGTTCCAGGAGCATTGGTTAATATTCAAACACCACTTCCTCCAATCTCATGATCAGTGCCTCCTTATGAGAAAGAAGTCAAGCAAGGGCAGCAGGAGATCTGTGTGGATGGGCAAGGAGCTCTTGGAAAAACTTAAACAGAAGATGAAAGCGTACATGATGTGGAAGAAGGGACAGATGACTTGGGTGGAATACAGGAACATTGTCAGAGAATGCAGGGATGCCATGAGAAAGGCCAAGGCCTGGTTACAACTGAATTTAGCAAGGAACATCAAGGATAACAAGAAAGGCGTCTTCAAATCAGCAGGAAAAGGAAGACTAAGGAAAATGTGGGTGTGCTGCTAAATGAGGTGGGTGCCTTGGTAACAGTGGTGTCCTGGTTTCAGCTAGGATAGAGTTAATTTTCCTCCTAGTAGCTGATATGGTGCTGTGTTTGGGATTTAGGATGAGAAGAGTGTTGATAACACACTGATGTTTTAATTGTTGCAGAGCAGTGCTTACACCAAGCCAAGGACTTTTCAGCTTCTCACTCTGTCCTACCAGCAGGCTGGCTGGGGGTGCAGCAGGAGCTGGGAGGGGACAGATCCAGGACAGCTGACCCAAACTGGCCAAAGGCTATTCCACACCATCTGACGTCAAGCTGAACAGTGAAAATGGGGGGGCTGGCCGGGGTGGGGGGACCAGCTGCTCCGGGATATATTGGGCATCAGTCAGCAGGTGGCGAGCAATTGCATTGTGTATCACTTGTTTGTGCATATTATTAGTAGTAGAACTACTGTTATTATTATTTTCCTTTCTTTTCTGTCTTAATAAACTGTCTTTATCTCAACCCACAGGCTTTCATTTCTTTCTAATTCTCTCCCCCATCCCAGAGAGAGAGGGGTGAGAGTGAGCGAATGGCTGTGTGGTTCTCAGCTGACAGCTGGGTTAAACCATAACAGGCAGATACAGAGAAGGTGGAGTTACTGAATGCCTTCTTTGCTTCAGTCTTAACTGCTAAGGCTAGCCCCTATGCACTACCAAGCCCAGAAACAAGAGAGAAAACCTGGAGAGAGGATGAGAGGAAAACTTTCCCCTGGTTGAAGAGGATTGGCTTAGAGGTTATTTAGGCAAGATAGACACCCACAAATCTATGGGCCCCAATGGGATGCACCCGAGGGTTCTGAGGGAGTTGATGGATGTTCGCTGGACCAGAGGAATGGTTGGACCAGATGATTTTGGAGGTCTTTTCCAACCTTAATGATTCTATGATCGATTCTATGTTATTGCTGGGCCACTTTCTATCATCTATCAGTGGTTATGGTCATCTGGAGAGGTCTCGAATGACTGGAGACTTGCTAATGAGACACCCATTTATTAGAAGGGTTGTAAGGAGGACCTGGGGAACTACAGGCCTGTCAGCCATGACAGGCCTCGGTGCCAGGAAAGGTGATGGAACAGTTCATCTTGAATGCAATCACAACAGCATATGTGGGACAACTGGGGGCTCAGGCCTAGTCACCATGGGAAGGCAAGTCATGCCTGACCAACCTCATCTCCTTCTATGACAAGGTAACTCACCTGGTGGATGAGGAAAAGGCTGTTGATGTAGTCTACCTAGACTTCAGCAAAGGCTTTGACACGGTCTCCCTCAGTATTCTTTTGGAGAAGCTGGCAGCCCATGGCTTGGACAGGTACGCTTTTTGCTGGGTTGAAAACAGGCTGGATGGCTGGGCCCAGAGAGTGGTGGTGAATGGAGTGAAATCCAGCTGGCAGCCTGTCACGAGTGGTGTTCCCCAGGGGTCGGTGCTGGGGCCCATCCTCTTTAATATCTTTATTGATGATCTGGATGAGGGAATTGAGTGCACCCTCAGTAAGTTTGCAGACAACAGCAAGTTGGGGGGAAGTGTCTATCTGCTGGAGGGTAGGAAGGTCCTGTAGAGGGACCTGTACAGGTTGGATCAACGGGCAGAGGCCAATGGGATGAGGTTCAATGTGGCTAAGTGCCAGGTCTTCCACTTTGGTCACAACAACCACATGCAATGCTACAGGCTTGGGGCAGAGTGGCTCAAAAGCTGTGCAGAGGAAAAGGATCTGGGGGTGTCGGTTGACACTTGCTTGAACATAAGCCAGCAGTGTGCCCAGGTGGCCAAGAAGGCCAACAGCATCCTGGATTCTATCAGGAATAGTGTAGTCAGCAGGAACAGGGAGGTGATTGTCCCCTTGTATTCTGCTCTGGTGAGGCCGCACCTCGAGTACTGCATTCAGCTTTGGGCCCCTCACTACAAGAAAGACATCGAGGCCCTGGAGTGTGGCCAGAGAAGGGCTATGAAGCTGGTGAAGGGTCTGGAGCACAATTTTTATGAGGAGAGGCTGAGAGAACTGTGGTTGTTTAGTCTGGAGAAGAGGAGGCTCAGGGGAGACCTTGATCTCTCCAACTGCCTGATAGGAAGGTGTGGGGAACTGGGGGTTGGCCTCTTCTCACAGATATCTAGCAACAGGACTAGAGGAAATGGCCACAGGTTGCACCAGGGAAGGTTCAGGTTGTATATCAGGAGAAATTTCTTCTCAGAAAGAGTAGTCAGGCATTAGAACAGGTTGCCCGGGGAGGTGATGGAGTCACTGTCCCTGAGGGTGTTTAAGGAAGGGTTGGACATGATGCTTAGGAACATGGGTTAGTGGGTTATATTGGTGGTAGAGGTATGGTTGGACCACATGATCTTGGAGGTCTTAATCATCAATGTTAATGATTCCGTGATTCTATGATTTAAAAAAATGTTATATATGTATACATATAAATAGGTACACACATATATATAATTTTATATATATATATATATATATATATATTTGATACTCTTAATTAATCGTTAGCTTTATCTTTAAAAAAACATCCAAGCTTGCCAGGCCCTTTTAGCAATGGCACTTAGTAGTTTTGTTTATAGTGGAGATAATTTTGATAATTATGTTATCTTTGTAGTAACATTGTAAAAAATTATTGTTTGGATAATACTAGAAATAAGCTTAGGTCAGAAAGAGCATTTGTTTCTCTCCATTACAGATGCATAGAACAGTCAAAATATGCACTGTTGTCAGTTAATAATAAACATAAAGAAATGCTTCTAAGGAGTCATCATGAAAAATGCATAAGAAAGTTTAATTATATTTATAATAGTAGAATAGGACACCCCTGACAAAATTTAAATCTATCTTGATTGCTACGGTATTTTCTTTTTCATTTTGCCGAAATAATTATCATAGCAACATAATGCATTAACATGTGAAAGGCCTGATGTTACATGAGGTAAAGTGGGCTGGAAGTGGTAATGAATGCATTTTGTTTAATAGTTATCTATATCTGCCTTTGCTAATCCACATCATGTTTCAGCTAATTATTTTGAATTATTGGAAGTATAGGAAAGCTCTTACAAGATTAAATTGCTCTCATTCATAAAAACAAATTTGAAGAATACAGGGAGCTTAGGAAGAAAAGAATCCTTAGGAATCTCATGGCTAGGAAGCATAACTTTAATCAATCTAGCCTGTGAGCTATGTCTTTGTAAATTCAGGATTTAAGAAAAAATAAATAAAAAATCCAAGGTATTTAAGTTAGAAATGTTAAAAATGTCAACTAGAACTTGTGAAATTTGTTGTCATATTTAAAATAAAAATAAACAAAACAGTATGAACAAATATAATACCTGTTTATGATGTCAGATGTTTAGCAGACATGTGGACTGCAAATAAACTGTATTTGCAGCTCCATTTTGCTTTACTGAGAGTAATTCCAAAACTTTATTCAAACATTGGAATATAATCCTGTGCTTGCTTGCTTGCTTGCTTGCTTTCTCTTTTTTTTTTTTTTTTCCCATTTTGTAGTACTAAATAGACTGATTATTTTTTGCCACACCTGCCTCCTCATCAGAAAAATAAATTAGATGGTATTCATATTGTTGAAGAAAAAGTCCAGCCCTTAGGTTTGCAGTGTCCTTCATCTTTTTTCTTCTCTTTTACACAAGAGACCCACTTCAACAGGTGAATTGGGATGCCTGATATTTCCCCTTTTCCTATTCATTCCTACTGTTAGCTTATTGATTATTGTATTCACGTGAGAAATGGAAATTGCAACTTTGATTCCCATTGATCCCCACCCTATGTGTATATGCATTAAATTTACTGTTCAAAAAGACTGGTAGAAACACCATCATTATAATTTGTTGCAGCTGTGTTTAACTTGGTACCTCTAGCAAATGTGTTTCTGTTCCATGTAGTGTTAACAAGTCTACTACCATGTTTGTTGAACGGTATATTTCTATGACTTGATACTTTGTCCTTGAACTCCAATTATCATTGAAATTTTATTGCAATTTAACTCTTAGATACTTGAAATAAGCACTTTAGGGTGCTCAGACTGAATATCCAAGTTAAAATGACAAGAAAACTTTTAGACTAACAAGAAAAGGATTTATTAATTGCAGGTTTCCACAACTGGATGACACTGGCCTGCTGTTCCTGCTGTATCAAGCACAACTGTTTAATCTGTGCACAGGTTTAGATTGGATATAAGGAACAAACATTTTATGGTGAGGGTTGTGAGACACTAGAACAGGTTGCCCAGCGAAGTTGTGGGTGACCATCATTAGAATTCAGGTCAGACAGCGCTTTGAGAATCTTGAACTAGTGAAAGGTGTTCCTGCCCATCTCAGAGGGGTTGATCTAGATGAGATCAATTAAAGATCTTTAAACCCAAACCATATGTAAGTTTTGCCTTGACTCCATTTGGCCTGTATTCAAACGTAAGAAATTTCTGGTAGCCTAAATCTTCTCTCTCAGTGTATATCTGTATGGGTAGATCAAGAGTTTCAGTTCTAATCTTAACAGATGCAGTTAAGCACAAACGCCAGTAACAGTAACAACAACAGCAACAAAATAGCAGCAGCAATCTAATATTGTAATAGTTATTATTTTGTTTTTGCTATTGTTGTTGTTATTAATAAATAACAATATCCATAATAGGTTTAACCTGCTGTGTAACAATGAGTAATTTTTAATTTTTATATTTATACATATATAAATATACATATATTAATTAGAAGATTACTTGCTATTTTCAAAGAGAAAAAAAAAAAAGTACATCTTGTGAAACAGTGAGTTTATTCTTGCAAAATGGAACTGCCTGTAAGGGTAGTAATTGGAAATCCTTATATGCTGGTTGAGCTGTTTTAGCAACTAGAATACATTTATTTTAAACATGAATCACTCACTGTTCTCGGAGAATGGATATTTCATTTATGTGAATACACCATATATGTAAATATCTAGTTCCATAAATCTGCAAATTAGACATGACACTTAAAATGATATTTTCAAATCAATTGTGAATATAAACAATATAATTTTGATTTTCACCTTATAGATTAAAAAAATAATAAATGTGATGACTTTTTGTTTCATTCCATTATCATTACTTTTCAAGAGTTTTGTAGCCTGGTCATTATCTTGTAATTTGGAATGTGATTTGATGTAAGCATATAAACATAAGAATAGCAGGTGTATTATATTTAATCAAAGACAGTATGTACATGAATTTGCATGCGTGCTTTTGTAGGTACTAGTAAATTTCATATCCCATTTTTCTTGCTAGCTATGCTCTGGGTTACTCTCTCTTCCTCCTTCCATTCAACACCCCACCCCCACCCCTCCCCCGAATCCTGCAGGATTAACAATGTGGTACTTCTGCTTTCTAAAATGATTTTGAGTTGTTGATGCAGGGAACATATTAAAATATATTCTGTTGTCTCTTGCTTTGGAAACTATACTGAATGAAGGGAAGAGCAGACATAAAAGCTGTCTACTGTTTGTATGTCCTATTTTTAATGATAGTGTCAGGATACAGGGGTTTAATTACACATATGAAAAATAAAGGTTTTTTGTTGTTGTTGTTTTCTTCCTCTTTTTTTTTTTTTTTTTAATAAGTGACTGATTATACATGAGATGGAAGATCTTTCTTGTTAGACAGAAGTAAAAAAGTGAATCTGAGTAGGTGGGAGTCTGTGTGTGAACAGTAATGAAAAGGCAGTTTTCTTTCTTTCTTAGATCATTAGCTATTGAGAAAAACAAAGAAGAACAAAACAAAAACACAAAAAGGGATATTTTTGTTCTTGGCCTTCAAGCATGAAAAATTATATAGCTTAAAGAATACCAGCAGCTTAATGAAAGTATGTTTTCCTTGAACTAGCTGAGTTACTTTTTTTTTTTTTCCAGTGACTTCTACAAGCATGTACATATACAGAAGTTATTTCAAATCCTGAAAGAATGATGGAAGCTAGAAACAAAAATGTGCTCAGATTTTGTTTTTTCTCAGCAGTATGACCTCTGGCAAGTAGCTAGACTGATGCTTGACTGGTGCTACAAAAAATGTGAGTGAGTAGCTGGAGGAAGCCAGGAACTGAATTGTTCAGTATCAGTCAGATATCTGGTTTGACCGTCAATAGCAGTGTCTGTATGTAAGTGATGTGATTAGGCTTTGGTTTTAGTCAATGGAGACGCAGCCAAAACAATCAATTGTATTTAGCATTGATTTACTAGATTGAAGGTATAGAATTAGTTCATTCAGCTACACATAGATGCCTAGAGATATTCAAAATGCTCTTGAGTATCCTGCTGGTCATCCATCTCCCTGTCCAAATTGGCACAGGGCTCCTGTTCCTGAGATATCTGTATCCAAATGACTGAATAGAGATATAATCTACTTCAGTCTCAATAGAATTGAAGATACTCTCTGTGTTCACAATATCTGTAATGGGAGCTCAGTCAACTAAGTCATTAGTAGTAAACTTGAGCATCTGAATTAAATCTGGATCACACCCTACACACTTGAAGCAGCTAACTGCAACAAAGTGAGGAAATTTTGTATACAATCTTCACTAATTCCATTGGGGGCATATCTGTGCAATACCCACTCTACACCATAGGGGGCAAAAAAAAAAAAGTCAGGTGGAACTGCCTGATGATATCCTGTTCCAAACACTGGTTGGCTGTAGTTAGAACTGAATCCTAATGAGTTGCTAGTCATTATGCTGGTTAAGGGAGAAGATGTAGTATGTTCTTCCTTTCCCTGATTACATTGTTGAAGATCAGGAAAGCTCTGCAAAAATGAGGACCAACCAGAAGGGTGGTGCAAATGCCATTCATAAAAATATAAAATTATTAGATTATATCTAGAAGCATTTAATTTTATTATGCTTTATCAAAGAATTCTGGATTTCATTCCAAGTACTCAAACAAGCAGCATGCAGATCTGAACTATAATATTGCTTGAAGCTACTCACTTCCAATCCACTCTAAGCTTTATTTAAGTCTTACCTTCTATCTCTCTTTTTTAGAGAAGTTATTGTCTGAAACTTCTCTTTTTATTATACAGCATAACATTTCTCCGTTTCTGTATATTTTATAACCTGTCTTCATCTTTACTTATTTTCTTCATTTTTCTTTCAATTATAGGATCTTGCAAAGCTCTTTTACAAGTGAGTTTTTTTTGATATAATTTTATCCATTATGTATTTTGCTTAAAATTTTTGCTTTTAGCATTAGAGTAGCTTCCGTGCAAGTTTTATTTTGATACCTGAGAACAGAATTACTCTTAATTTTCTTGCATTTCCTGAGATTTTTTTTTCCATTTAGCATTTTATCATTACTAATTTTGAGTTACTGAGTACAGTATAAAAGTCCTTAAAATAAATAGGTGGAATAATAGTTGAATGCCAAAATGCATATAATCCAATGATGTAAGAAAATCTCTATTATATGATAGAGGGCACAAGTCTGCAACAAAAGTGTGGTTTTTGTTTGTTTGTTTGTTTTTAGTAGTAGTCATATCCATTTGATGGAGAAAGCATTGGTAGCTTCCCTGTTCTGTTCAAGGCTTTTGGATTTTTTGCTTAAAAGGTTTTGTGTCCCCAAAAGATTGTTTTCCCTAAAGTCAGTTTAACAGAAAAGAGGAGAGAGGAGAGAGGAAAAATTACCTCTTCCTATAAATCTTACCTTGTTTAGGATATTTATGAGAAATGATCCAATAGAGAAACCTCACTCATACTTCTGAAGTTATATAAATTCATTCATACAAACAAATTAAAATTACTTGCATTCCTGGTATGTTTGTTATCCTTTCTTGCTCACGACACTAAATAACAATAAATGTCTTTTCCAGTGTCTGCTGAAGATGATGCAATAACACTTGCATGACAATTTATTCAACAAACCACTTTTCTGAATGCATTTAAGAAATGTAAAGGTTAACTAACTAAATAAATTAACTAACTAACCCTTCACACAAAGTGCAATATGTTCCAAATAATCTCATAAAATTTAATGTATATCAGGTACTGTCATCATATCTGTGTCTTACTAATGGCCAACTTTCAAAATACTCTCAGAAGAGGACGTTATATGCTGCCATTCACCTATTCTTTTGTGGAACATACAGCGTAAGAATTTCTAAGTCACTGCCATGGAAACCAATGCTTTAGCTCTGTCAGAATGTAAAATGGATTGAGTGTAATTTCATAACAAAATTGTTTGTTTTTTTTTGACAGAAAAATGATTTCTCCTCCTCCATATTTTTGGTGGATTGAAACCTTTAACAGAGATATGTCATAATACACAACCTAAAAAAAAAGGGTTTTGAATGACCACAAAGTAGGGAAATTGATATAGAGAAGTCCAAGTCCATCACTCTTTTTTTTTTTCCCTTTTTTTCCCTCTTAAACATAGAAAAAAAAAATATATATATATATATTTAGTTACAGGGGTTGAAAAAAATAAAGTACAATGAAAAAAGCTTGTTTATGCTTGCCTTTCTTTTCCAGATAGATAAATACATAGAAAATGTACATTTGACTACTTTGTGGCTTTACCTAATGTTTTAATTGAAAGTGACATATCTGAACAACAAGCTAAACAAGCTGCTTATCAAAGAAATACAGCTTTACAGTAGGAAAAACAAAACAAAACAAAACTGGCCAGTTTTAAGGGGAAAAAAAAAAAAAAAAAAGACACCCAAACTAATTTTTACCTGGAAGGTTTTCTCTCTCAGTGGCCTTCAGGTTGTAGCAAAGTCTGAGGTCCTGCCTCAATAAGACACTGATGATTTGATTGTTAACTGAGAATCTAATGACATTATTTTGTTATTCTATATTATATTCTCTCTATATATATTCGCTCTACACATATTGTATCTATATTCTATATTATCTTGTTATTATATATAAGCCAAAATTTCCGGTTCTAAATTAAGCTAAATTACACTTACTATCTCTGAAACTGCAAATAAGCAAGAACTTTACATATTTCACATTTTAAAGGTTAAAACCTCCCCTCCCCTCCCCTCCCCTTCCTTCCCCTCCCCTCCCTTCTTTGGAGGGAGTGGGGGGACAAAATGAGTACTGTAGGATGTTGCCTAGAGAGCTATGACAGAGTCTCCATCTCACTCAACATTCTAATTTGGCGATATTCAAAACATGACTGGATGTGCACCAAGGCAAATTGTTCTAGATGACCCTGCTTTCCGCAGAGACGTTAAATGAGCCAATTTCTATACTTTCCTGACAACTTCAACAATTTATTTATCCTGTGAAAACCTTCTGTACTAAAAATTAAAATAATAATTGCAGAGCAGAGGGCTGATTGGAATCTGTATTAACCCAGTAATTTATTCATGTAACTTTAATGCAAATTTGGGAATATGTACATGAGAATAGTGTCTAAAAGTCAGATTTTTAATAAGGTTTTAGAGCAAGTTAGAATAAGTAGCATACTTTTGTTCCTTCATATCCTTTTCCATTCTTATTATTGTTCTGACTTATTTTTGTTTGTATGTTTAACATGTCATTGGTTTGATTAACCTCATTTAGCCTTAGTTACCTAAACCTTTAGTTGTAAACTTGCTTCTGAATCTATTCTTCATTTGTCTTGACTGAAAAGTTTGGGCAATCTTCTCAGAGTAATTTATTCAGTCTGACTAAACACACTTAAATTAATCAAGAGGTACTTATCTTTTTTCCATCAATAAAGAGTCTATAAAGCCAAGACAGACAATTAATAACAGACCTGTAACTTTTATGTGGATAATATCGAATGAGATGAACACAGAAGAAGATATTAATAAGTCACTGAAGATTACGTTTCTTTGATAAGTATGCAGATGTGGATGTACTGTCAAAGCCAATGAAAGCCAACAAAATCCCAAAATACTTTCAGTGGAAGCACAGATACACTGGGCTCAATTTGATTACACATACCTAGGTATCCACTATTATTTATCTATACTGTAGGGCATCTAAGATATGTTCAAGGAGTTGGAAGGTATGACATTGTACATACAGTGTTAGATAATCCAGACCATTCTGGCATCTCACATAAACACCCTATGGTAGTTCAGAATGCACTAGATACCTCTGTATAACTGAGTGAGTCTTTCAAAAGAAATAATATTGTATTAACAGTATTTCTGAAGATGGTTCATAACATTCTTTACCTTATTCCCCTCTAAGCAATCTTGTTATTTCTGAAGCTTAAGGAATAAGTATTGAATTTGCCTCTACACACACCAGTCTAAGAAGGACTATTAGACAATAATTACACAAAACTTAAAAATGTATGTTTACATTTTTAAAATGAAGCATTATAATATTAAAGGAAAACAACAACAACAACAGTTTGATAATAGAAAAGCCCTATAAATGGACCACCAGCCAAACTCCTTCTCTAGACAATCAAATCATTTTTAAGAGGTTAAGGATTCCTTCACTCTTTAATAGTCTGTGGTTTTTTTACCCAGCTGGGCAGCTGAGCTCCACCACAACTGCTCCACCACAGGCTGCAACTCCAGCCAAGAGTCTTCTCCTGCAGCAGCTCTCCATGGGCTACAGCCTCGTTCTGCCCAGATCTACCTTCTCCATCATGGCCTCCTGCCCCCCTTCCCCCTATTCTTCACTAACCTTGGTGTCTGCAAGGCTGTTTCTCACTCCTCACTCTCCTAGCTGCTGTTCTGCAGCAGTTTTTTTTTCTTTTTTCTTGTGAGTGTGTGCTTTTTTTTTTTTTTTTCTCTTTCTTAAATCTGCTCTCACAAGAGGTGCAAATAACCTTGATAATTGGCTCAGCTCTGGGCGGGGGAGGGTCCCTTTGGATCCAGCTGAAACTGGCCCTTATCTAATATGGGGCAGCTTTTGTGTTCTTCTTCCAGAGGCCACACCTGCAGCCCCCTGCTACCAAAACCTTGCCACATAAACCCAATACATGGTCTAAAACCATTTTTTAATTTTCATTTCACACACGAGAACTAGATTTGATCAAATTAACAACTAGTAACAAGCCAGTCTTATTAGTTTATTTTTGATGATTTTTAATATCTTTCAATTGTCATTAAGCTTTGTCTCAGTTATAGATTTCAGAGAGAAATATACGCTTTATTTCACTTGACCTTTTGCTTATTTCATTTTATTATGTTGTTCTTTTCTATTTAGCAAATAATGATATGAACTGTCCAAGCCTGTATGTTTGAAGCACATAAAAAGTTATTGAAAGAGTTAAGAATGTTTACATAAAATATATGTATATTTTCATGTCCACAATCTCTTTTTAAGTACTGACACATTATTTACGAGCTTGAGCAAAGAGTAGTAGTTAGTTTCCATGTTAAGTACACAGGTCAAAGGCAGCTTAAGATTTTAGATTTCGTTAGAATTTGGAACATTGATTTCTTTCTTCCTTTTTTTTTTTTTTTTTAAATGGTTGAATTTTCAAGAGAGAAAACCACTCTTTTATGCTATGCTTTGATTCTAACCTTTATCTCCTTCCTTGTCTTGCTATCATTCTCTATTCACAAAGTGGCTTTGCCAGCCCAAGGGTCTAGCCTCTAAACTTTATGAAAAAAATAAATGTGTGGGAGGGAGAAATAAAGCAGAGGTATCAGTTCCACATCGCAGAATCTTCTCTTTACTTATTTATTTATTCTTAATGACATATGATCTAACGCTGAACAATATTTAGTGATTATCCTACAGTGTTATTACAAGTAAGTCTGCAGTACTGCCACACACACAAGATATGAGAAAGGTCTTATGGTAGAGTAAATCAGCATATTTTTTAAATGAACTAAGTCTTTCTTATATTCATAATATTTTCAAGAATTTACCAAAAAAAATAAAAATAAAAATCTGTGTCAGATTAAATGAATGTAAATTAATTGGGTAAATTAAGCCCTCCATTCTGTAGTCAAAACACTGGCCTGTGACACCCATAGATCAAAGTGAAGTTATCAGGAAATAATTATTATTAGTTTACCTTCACCCCAAGTAAAAGTATACTAAATTTCTGTAAGCAACCACAGCATATAAGCACAGTGTAACAATGTGATGTTCTAAGCAAAGTACAATATATAAGAATGTTACCTAAATATTTGAGCAATGTGACAACTAAAGGGCCAGTCTTGTAGCTGAACATAATAGAGATCCAAGCAACATAAAAAAATGTGAAGAAAATCATGGAATCATAGAATAGTTTGGGTTGAATTAGGTGTTAAAGACTGTCTAGTCCCAACCCCCGTGCAATGGGTAGAGATACATTCCGCTAGATCTAGTTGCTCAAAGCCCCATCCAACCTGGCCTTGAACACTTCCAGGGATGGAGCATCTATAACTTCACTGGACAACCTGTTCCAGTGCCTCACCACCCTCAGAGTAAATATTTTCTTCTTTATATCTAGTCTAATTTTACTTTCTTTTAGTTTAAACCCATTATGCCTCGTCCTGTCACTACACTGAAGAGTCCTTCTCCAGCTTTCTTGCAGTTCCCCTTTATTGTAAGGCCATTCTAAGATTTCCCCTTCTCTTTTGTTCTCTAGATTGAACAACCCCAACTTTCTCATCCTTTCCTCATATTTATAAGTATTTTATAAAAAATATGTATATCATGCATTTTTTCCCTACACACCTTGGAGGTATGAGCAAAAGTTTGAAAAAATGATCAGAAACAAATGATGTAGTAACAGTGAACCTGCAGACAACATGAATCTGTCACTGAGAACACTGACAAAAATAACTCGTTTTGAATCTTAATGCACCCAAGACCTCCTGATCAGGCATACACATCTTCTAACAGCAGGTAGCAGCACCAGGGCAGATGCACTCTTCGGCAGAGATGGGGATCGAAGCATGCAGGGGTTTCCCTTCATCAAGGCCCTTTTGAGGCAGTTGAGGGAGCCATCAGGACCCGGCAGCCCTTGCAAGGGCAGCTGACAAGGCTTGGGCGGAGCCAGAAGCAGCAGCAGCAGACCATTTAAATCAGGCAAAGCCAACATTTTACAGTAACTTGCTAAGGCAATCAGCTCTGGGGCAGATACATTCTGCAGCAGAGTTGGGGAATGTGGCATGCAGGGGTTTCCTGCATTGAGGCCCCTTGAAGCAGCTGAGGGAGCCACCAGGACCCGGCAGCCCTTGTGATGGTGGCTGATGAGGCTTGAGTGGAGCCAGGAGCACTCCCCTCTGTTGTACAAAGGCAGCCCCTGGGGAGCGCAAGCAACCAGGACCACGGGGAACAGACTGGGCAAACAGGACATGGCTCGGCAGTCAGGGTGTAGTGCAGCAGTTTGCACGTGCAGGGCTCAGCAGTGATCTCCCATGAGAGACCAGTCATGACAACCAGTTGGCAGAAGGCCATGTCCACAATTGCCAAAAAGGAGGTGGGGACCCAAACTGAGCTTCTGAAAAAGCATGCAGCTGTACAGGTGCCAGGTTGCAGGAAGTGCAAAAGCTTCACACCACTTTTGGGCAGCTGCAGAGAAAGCAACTGCATGAAATGTGAGCAGGTGGAAGATGTGCTCAGCATGGTAGTTGAGCTACGAGAAGAGGTGGAAAAATTGAGGGGCATCTGTGATTCAGAGAGGGAGATAGACTGCTGATGCCAAGCTCTGGCCTTTGTCAAATAAGAACAGGCACCAGGAATTCCCCAACAAGAAGAGAGTGCAGTATCCATACTCCAGCAGACACAAGGCAGAAGCTGCAAGGATGTGAATTAATGGAAAAAAGTCTAGTCTCGAGGTGGCAGGGGAAATACGCCTTCACCCATCTTACCCTATTGGGTAGCCCTGAGGAACAGGTATGAGGCCCTGAAGGCTGAATGGCAGTTGATGGATGGAGAAGGCAACGAACCCTCTCCACCAAAGATATTGCCAGGTTTGGAAAGGCCAACTCCCCATATCGCGACCACCAGCAGGAGGAAAAAAGGTGGGTTTTAGGTGTAGGTGATTCCACAACAGGGGGAACAGAGGGTCCAATACGTAGAAGAGATCCTCCTCTAAGGTAAGTCGGCTGTCTTCCTAGGGCCCAGATTAAAGACGTCACCAGGAGACTTCCTGGCTTGATTCAATCCTCAGACTATTACCCATTACTAGACCTACATCTGGGAGGAAAAGAAGTGGCAACATGTAGCCCAAGAGCAATCAAAAGAGACTTCAAGGATTTGGGATGGATGATCAGAAACTCAGGTGCACAAGTTATCTTCTCCTCCATTCTCCTCGGTACTGACAGAAACAGGAACAGAAGGATAGCGTCCATTAACATGTCTCCATGGGTGGTGTCATCACCAAAATTTTGTGTTCTTTGGTGACAGGAATCCTTACATGGCACCATAATCCTTACATGGCTTGGTGACATTGAATGGGATTCATCTTTCCCAAAGGGGGAGGAAGGTCCTTGCTCATGAACTGGTTGGGCTCATTGATCAGACTTTAAATTAGATTCGAAGTGGGAGGGGGATATCTTCAGGGAAGCTGGCGATAAGGTATGGTATGACATGCCATCCCACTCATGCTAGCTGATCACCACAGCTGGAAAAGGATGCTCAGAGCCTAGAGAGGGAACAGAGCTTACAGGAGAGCTACCATAGGCTCATATAGATGAGTTATGGTTTCCCCATCCAGAAAGACAGATGCATTGGGAACCCAATTCAAATGCCTCTATGTAAACACACACAGCATGGAGAATAATCAAGGGGAACTGAAGGTGTGCATGCAGTTGCAGGGCTATCATAGAATCATAGAATCGTTAAGGTTGGAAAAGACCTTCAAGATCATCTGGTCCAACCATCACCCTACTACTACTATCACCCACTAAACCATGTCCCTAATCACTACGTCCAACCTTTCCTTGAACCCCCAGAAACGGTGATACTACCACTTCCCTGGGCAACCCGTTCCAATGCCTGACTACTCTTTCTGAGAAGAAATGTTTCCTAATTTCCAACCTAAATATGATCTTGTTGCAATCACTGAGACATTGTGGGACAACTCTCATGACTGGAACATAGCCATGAATGGCTTTTAGGAAGGACAGACCAGTAAGGTGAAGTGGTGGAGTTGCTCTTTACATGAGTGAGCAACTGGAGTCTGTGCATCTCTATCTAGCAGGGGACAAAGTGCAAGTTGAGAACCTATGGGTGAGGACTAAAGGGCAGGCCAACAGGGGTGACATTGTGGTGGATGTTTACTACCGGCCACCAGATCAGGAAGAGGAAGGGTTCTACACTGTCTTCTACAGGCAGCTTCAAGTTGCCTCATGTTCACAGGCTCTGGCTCTTATGGGGGACTTTAAGCACCCTGATATTTGCTGGGAAGACAACACAGCTCAGAACAAACAGTCCAGGAGGTTATTGCAGAACATTGAGGATAACTTCTTGACGCAGGTGGTAGATGAGCCAACAAGAAGAGATGTGCTGCTGGACCTGGTACTAACAAACAGAGATGGTCTAGTGGGAAATGTGAAGGTCAAGGGCAGTCTCAACTGCAGTGATGACGAGGTGTTGGAGTTCAAGATCTGGCAAAGATGAAGCAGTGCAAAAAGTAGAACCACAACCCTGGATTTCAAGAGAGCTAACTTTGACCTCTTCAGAGACCTAATTGGAAGAATCCCCTGAGTCAGGGCCCTAGAGGGAAAGGGGTTCCAGGAGCATTGGTTAATATTCAAACACCACTTCCTCCAATCTCATGATCAGTGCCTCCTTATGAGAAAGAAGTCAAGCAAGGGCAGCAGGAGATCTGTGTGGATGGGCAAGGAGCTCTTGGAAAAACTTAAACAGAAGATGAAAGCGTACATGATGTGGAAGAAGGGACAGATGACTTGGGTGGAATACAGGAACATTGTCAGAGAATGCAGGGATGCCATGAGAAAGGCCAAGGCCTGGTTACAACTGAATTTAGCAAGGAACATCAAGGATAACAAGAAAGGCGTCTTCAAATCAGCAGGAAAAGGAAGACTAAGGAAAATGTGGGTGTGCTGCTAAATGAGGTGGGTGCCTTGGTAACAGTGGTGTCCTGGTTTCAGCTAGGATAGAGTTAATTTTCCTCCTAGTAGCTGATATGGTGCTGTGTTTGGGATTTAGGATGAGAAGAGTGTTGATAACACACTGATGTTTTAATTGTTGCAGAGCAGTGCTTACACCAAGCCAAGGACTTTTCAGCTTCTCACTCTGTCCTACCAGCAGGCTGGCTGGGGGTGCAGCAGGAGCTGGGAGGGGACAGATCCAGGACAGCTGACCCAAACTGGCCAAAGGCTATTCCACACCATCTGACGTCAAGCTGAACAGTGAAAATGGGGGGGCTGGCCGGGGTGGGGGGACCAGCTGCTCCGGGATATATTGGGCATCAGTCAGCAGGTGGCGAGCAATTGCATTGTGTATCACTTGTTTGTGCATATTATTAGTAGTAGAACTACTGTTATTATTATTTTCCTTTCTTTTCTGTCTTAATAAACTGTCTTTATCTCAACCCACAGGCTTTCATTTCTTTCTAATTCTCTCCCCCATCCCAGAGAGAGAGGGGTGAGAGTGAGCGAATGGCTGTGTGGTTCTCAGCTGACAGCTGGGTTAAACCATAACAGGCAGATACAGAGAAGGTGGAGTTACTGAATGCCTTCTTTGCTTCAGTCTTAACTGCTAAGGCTAGCCCCTATGCACTACCAAGCCCAGAAACAAGAGAGAAAACCTGGAGAGAGGATGAGAGGAAAACTTTCCCCTGGTTGAAGAGGATTGGCTTAGAGGTTATTTAGGCAAGATAGACACCCACAAATCTATGGGCCCCAATGGGATGCACCCGAGGGTTCTGAGGGAGTTGATGGATGTTCGCTGGACCAGAGGAATGGTTGGACCAGATGATTTTGGAGGTCTTTTCCAACCTTAATGATTCTATGATCGATTCTATGTTATTGCTGGGCCACTTTCTATCATCTATCAGTGGTTATGGTCATCTGGAGAGGTCTCGAATGACTGGAGACTTGCTAATGAGACACCCATTTATTAGAAGGGTTGTAAGGAGGACCTGGGGAACTACAGGCCTGTCAGCCATGACAGGCCTCGGTGCCAGGAAAGGTGATGGAACAGTTCATCTTGAATGCAATCACAACAGCATATGTGGGACAACTGGGGGCTCAGGCCTAGTCACCATGGGAAGGCAAGTCATGCCTGACCAACCTCATCTCCTTCTATGACAAGGTAACTCACCTGGTGGATGAGGAAAAGGCTGTTGATGTAGTCTACCTAGACTTCAGCAAAGGCTTTGACACGGTCTCCCTCAGTATTCTTTTGGAGAAGCTGGCAGCCCATGGCTTGGACAGGTACGCTTTTTGCTGGGTTGAAAACAGGCTGGATGGCTGGGCCCAGAGAGTGGTGGTGAATGGAGTGAAATCCAGCTGGCAGCCTGTCACGAGTGGTGTTCCCCAGGGGTCGGTGCTGGGGCCCATCCTCTTTAATATCTTTATTGATGATCTGGATGAGGGAATTGAGTGCACCCTCAGTAAGTTTGCAGACAACAGCAAGTTGGGGGGAAGTGTCTATCTGCTGGAGGGTAGGAAGGTCCTGTAGAGGGACCTGTACAGGTTGGATCAACGGGCAGAGGCCAATGGGATGAGGTTCAATGTGGCTAAGTGCCAGGTCTTCCACTTTGGTCACAACAACCACATGCAATGCTACAGGCTTGGGGCAGAGTGGCTCAAAAGCTGTGCAGAGGAAAAGGATCTGGGGGTGTCGGTTGACACTTGCTTGAACATAAGCCAGCAGTGTGCCCAGGTGGCCAAGAAGGCCAACAGCATCCTGGATTCTATCAGGAATAGTGTAGTCAGCAGGAACAGGGAGGTGATTGTCCCCTTGTATTCTGCTCTGGTGAGGCCGCACCTCGAGTACTGCATTCAGCTTTGGGCCCCTCACTACAAGAAAGACATCGAGGCCCTGGAGTGTGGCCAGAGAAGGGCTATGAAGCTGGTGAAGGGTCTGGAGCACAATTTTTATGAGGAGAGGCTGAGAGAACTGTGGTTGTTTAGTCTGGAGAAGAGGAGGCTCAGGGGAGACCTTGATCTCTCCAACTGCCTGATAGGAAGGTGTGGGGAACTGGGGGTTGGCCTCTTCTCACAGATATCTAGCAACAGGACTAGAGGAAATGGCCACAGGTTGCACCAGGGAAGGTTCAGGTTGTATATCAGGAGAAATTTCTTCTCAGAAAGAGTAGTCAGGCATTAGAACAGGTTGCCCGGGGAGGTGATGGAGTCACTGTCCCTGAGGGTGTTTAAGGAAGGGTTGGACATGATGCTTAGGAACATGGGTTAGTGGGTTATATTGGTGGTAGAGGTATGGTTGGACCACATGACCTTGGAGGTCTTTTCCAACCTTAATGATTCTATGAGCCATGTCTCTTCAGGAATAACAGAAGGCTTCTCATGAACATAAGAAGAGGGTGCAGTATTCCAAACTATTTGAAAGAGAAGATTGATCTTTTCTAGATCAACTGGCCAAAGGGGTATTCCATACCATCTGACGTCATGCTAAACAATAGATAGGGGTGGCTAGCCAAGGTGGGGGGGCCAGCTGGTCGGGGATAGGCTGGGCATCAGTCAGCGGGTGATGAGCATTTACATTGTGCATCACTTGTTTCGTAAACATTATTATTATTATTATTTATTATTATTTTCTGTCTTAATAAACTGTCTCTATCTCAACCCACAGGCTTCATTTTCCTGTTTCTCTCCTCCATCCCAGAGAGAGAGGGGTGACAGTGAGCGAACAGCTGTGTCGTGCTTAGCTGCCGGCCAGGTTAAACCGCAACAGGGGATAACAGTGAATATAGCTTGATTTTGATTTTAGTAAGGTTTTTGACACTGTCTCCGATCGCATCCTCATTGGCAAATTTATCAAATAAAAGACTAGGTAAGTGGACTATAAAATAGATTGAAAATTGGCTGAGCTGCCAGGCTCAGAGGATTGTGATCAACAATGTGAAGTCTGGCTGGATGCAAATCATTATAACTATGCCCCAGGAGTCAATAGTTGGTCCAATATTGTTTAACATCTTCATTAATGACCTAGATGATAGAACAGAGTGCACCCTCAGCAAGTTTGCAGATAATGCAAAACTGGGAGCAGTGGCTGATAGTTCAGATGGGGGAATTGCCACTGGGAAACAAGCAGGTTGGAGAAATGGGACAGCAAGAATCTCATAAAGTTTAACAAATGGAAATTACAAGTCCTGCACCTGGGGTGAAACAAGCTTAGTACTGGCTGGGAGACAACCAACTGGAAAGGCTGACAGGAAAGGACCTGTGATCCTGTTCATAATGATTTGAACATGACTCAACAGTGCACCATTATGACAAAGAAAACCAACAGTACCCTGAGCTGCATTAGGAAAAGCTTTGCCAGCATGTTCACTGAGGTTGGGTCCCTTCCGACTTGGGATATTCGATGATTCTGTGTGATTCTTCCCCTCTGCACAGCACTGGCCACGTCAACAGTCCTATTTGCAGGTTTGGGCTCCCCAGTACAATGGAGACATGAATATACAGGCGTGAATCCAGCAAAGGGGATAAAGATGATAAGATCTTAGAGAATTTGTCATACATGGAGGCTCTGAGAGAGCTGGGACTGTTAAACCTGAAGAAGGGAAGTTTCAGGGCATGTTGTAGGGGAGATGTATACACATTCGGACGTAGACGCCTGGTTAGGGGGAGTAAAGAAGACAGAGACAGACTCTTCTCAGTGTTATCTTTTGTCAGGACAAAAAACAATGGCAAACATTGATTTAGGAAATTCCACCTGGAAAAAATATATATACATCTTACTGTGAGGATGGTCAAGTACTGAATGACATTGCCCACAGAGTTTGTAGTGGAGTCCCAAAGAACGGATCCCTGGTGGTAATCAAAACTCAACTGAATACAACCCTCAGTAACCCACTGTAGCTGACCCTACTCTAAGCAACGGTGTTGAGCAAGGCAAGATCCAGAAGTCCTTTCCAACCTCAACTATCGTGTAATTCTGTTTTCTGAATTAGCAGCTTGGAATATGCTTGCTTTTGGAAATATATCATCATTGGTATATTCTAAAAATAAATATCCGGAATATATTGATATCCTTGTATAAGAATGTAAGAATTGTTACTTATTTAAAACATTTCTGCAGCTAAGAAATCAAATCTGTCCTACACATAAATAGAAACTAGAAACAAATTGGTAATATTAACAAAACCATTAGCTTTTTTTCTTTTTTCCTGCAAATGCTCTTATTAGATTTAATACTGTTAGCAATGGGATCCTTATAAATACATTTAATTTGTATAAATGTAATTATCTGTTGTACAAGCTTTTACTTATCAGATATTTATATAATAAATATCAGTCATCAGTTTTAACACAGCACATTCCTTTCAAGCCTGGTTTTCACCTAGTGTTTTTTGTTTGGTTTGGTTTGGTTTGTTTTTTTTTTTTTTTTTTTATCACTCTGTGGAGGAGAAATAATACTTTATATTTTTGTTGTGTGGTCCAGCTAGTGATGAGTGTTATTCAGCTCATCCTAAAGTAAACATCTTCAAGATACTGACTGAGTTAATCTTGCAGAATATCATAGAATCATAGAATGGCTTGTGTGGAAGGGACCCTTACAGCTCATCTAGTTCCACGCTCCCCTGCCATGGCCAGGGACACCTTCTACTACATCAGGTTGCTCAAAGCCCCATCCAACCTGGCCTTGAATGCTTCCAGGGAAGGGGCATCCACAGCTTCTCTATGCTACCTGTTCCACTGCCTCACCACCCTCAGAGTAAATAATTTCTTCCTTATATCCAATATAAATCTACCCTCTTTTAGCTTAGAGTCATCACCCTCTGATCAAGAGTACCTCTCCAGCTTTCTCAAAGGCTTCCTTCAGGTACTGGAAGGCTACTATAAGGTCTCCCAAGAGCCTTCTCTTCTCTAGGCTAAACAACCCCAACTCATTCAGCCTCTCTTCATAGGAGAGGTGTTCTAACCCTCTGATCAACTTCATGGCCCCCCGCTTTGGTCTTGCTCTAATACGTCCAGGTACTTCTTATACTGGGAGCCTCAGAGATTAACACAATAATCCAGGTGGGGTCTCAAGAGAGTAGAGTGGAGGGGGAGAATCACCTCCCTTGACTCATGCTTTTTTTGATGCAGCCCAGATTACGGTTAGCTTGCTGGACTGTGTTGCCAGCTCCTATTGAGCTTCTCATCAACTAAAACACACAAGACCTTCTCCTCAGAGCTATTCTCAATCTATTCTCTACCCAGCTTATATGTGTGCTCGGGATTGCCCTGACCCAGGTGCAGGACCCTGCACTTTGCCTTGTTGAACTTCATGAGGTTCACACAGGCCTACCTCTTAAACCTGTCCAAGTCCCTCTGGACAGCATCCCTTCCCTCCAGTGTGTTGACTGCACCAGATGGCTTGGTGTCAACTTGCTGAGGGTGCACTCAATCCCACTGTCCGAGTCACCAACAAAGATGTCAAATAGTCTACACTGTGTAAAAAAAGTAAAAAGTCTACTCTAGATCTGTACTTATATATCAAAAGAGACAAATGTTCATACCTTTTTAAAAAGGTTATCTTCGAACAGAATCCCCAGTGGGAAGCTTTCTTGGAAGTGCTTATCCCAGCTCTACACCTGACTATGTTTTGAGAATATTTCATTGTAAATCCAGGTCAAAAGCAAGTCAGGGATATAACTATAATCAGATTATATTTATATAGATATAACCTCACTATGGTGTTATAAAGTCATATTTTTCAATACATTTAAATACCAAATTTTTAACAAAGATTTTTGAATCTCAAATAAACACTCTAAATGTCTGTAAAGTAAATAGAAAATGATATATTGCTTACAGTGAGATTCTTTCTAGCTAGATTATTGACTAAGGAAAACTGAGCTGACCAGTTAAGTTGAAAACAGAACTGTTAAGAAGAGCGTATATGAAATTCTCAGTTTCCAGTTTCTTCTAGATTGAAAGAGGGGCTTTAGTAACAGCTCTTACTGAGAAAATTGTTTTTGTTTTAGATTCAGTGCTTAATGCCTCCATTTGGGTTTAAATGCAAAATCATCTCCTTTTTGCATGAACTACTTCCCTTTCTCTTTTGGAGCAGATCTGAATGCAGACACTTGTCTAGCTGTTCTGTTTTGGTCTTCCAGACTATTATAATGCTCAGCAACTCTAGTATAACTTAACAGTTAACCCCAGTTCTTTGACACAGAATAACTATTTCCTTTCTCCCTTCCTTTTCCTTCCTCTCCTTCCCTCTCCTCTGATATCTTATCAGTAAAACACACTTCTAAAAGGGGAAGCATAAATTTCAATTCATTTGGCAGGAGGAGAGGTGTGGATAAGATTTAACATCGATATGAATTTATGAAACCTTTGCATTTTTTTAATTGTAAGTGAGGAGAGTATCTGACAAGACAGTTTCTTGAGAAATATAGAACATATTTAGGATAGTTCTGAAGAGTCTGGTTATATTTTGACTAAAAAAAAAAAATATTACTGCCAAATACTTTAAAACATGTAATTAATATAAATTTCAAACTTATAAAAGCTGTTTGGGATACATGGGTATCTTGAATCAAAATAAATAAATAAATAAAAATCAGGGCTGGTCTTTTAAAGTTTAAACTCAATTAAACTAAAGAGAAAGGCTATTAATATCCCCATATTTTCATTTCCTGTTCTAATTAAATTGATCATACAAAATCATTTAAAGATTTAGTATGCTAGGTCAAATGCTACCTGTTTCTCTAATAACTGTCTACCACTCTAGGTCACAAAATGTATTAAGAGAATCTAATGGACCATTTACTACCTCTATTCACATGAAAAGAAGAAAAAAAAATGGTAAGGACATGTATTTTCAAAATCTCCAGTTGGTGGCAGAAAAAATTGGATTCAAAAATAACTTTTTTTTTTTTCTACCACCTCAGAAAACAGCATAAAATACCAGGAAGGAAAGAGGAACACAGCGGCCTTTCACAAAATGCATCACCCAATGCCATCCATTTCCAAATGAAGTCAACAGTTTTAGCCTGTACGTACTATACACTGTTTGTCTACTCTCCATTGCAATGACTAGCTTCAGAAATAGCTGGAGTTATAATATCAGGAATAGTAAATATATATATATATATTATTTTCTTCTTTTCTTTTTGGTAGTGAATCATGCACTTTAGTTTTCATATCACCCATTGAAATGTTTTCCTGGACTACTAAAAAAATAAATAAATAAATAGGAAATATATAAAGCCGTATTGTTGATACAGAAAGTGGCAATTCCCTTCTTCAGATGCTACAATCCCTCATGTGGCAAAGCCATCTAGATGGAAGCCACTTGTAGATTTGGCTGCAGCCTCATTTGAACAAGTTGTGCTGATCCTTCATTGCAATTTGTGATCCCCTTCCTCCACCCCAAATTCAAAGAACCAGATCCAGAAAAAAAAAAAATGCACTCCAATGAACTATATGCATAAATCTATAGATAGATTTGTACAGTTATGCATTGTTATATGTCTGTGTTTATAGTTACATATGTATATAAACCTACTCTGTATATATGAAGTGTGACTTCCATACACCTAATGGATAACAGTAGGGTAATACAAATATTGCATGAAAAAAAAAATATATACATAAACATTAATACTGATAAACAACAGAATGAAGAAAACCCTAATTCTAAAATCATACATTTTAAAGGTGCTGTAAAACACAGCCATTTAATTACATAAGGTAAATTTTGCCAAAGCTGCAGATGTTAGATTACAAGAGAGGGTCATAATGTATTTGCAAAAGTACATTGGAAAATCATGCAGGTATCTCAACATGAATAAAAATTCAATGCCAGAGATATACTGCTCTAAGAGAGAACTTGTTTTTTATCTAATCTAAATTTTCTTCATGACAGATATAGTAGATTGATGTACTTAGTTTACCATCTATTTCCTATGCAGACATAGTCTGTAAAAACACATCTAAAATATAAGAATATTTTATTGTATTTTTGTATTTTTGGTTGTTTCTTCTTTGTAGCAGTGCAAACTGTAATTTCTTCTACCATTTCGTGTGCATACTCATTTTCTTCTATTTGTCTTTTTTATTTTATTTTATTTTATTTTATTTTATTTTATTTTATTTTATTTTATTTTATTTTATTTTATTTTATTTTATTTTATTTTATTTTATTATTATTTTATTTTATTTTATTTTATTTTATTTTATTTTATTTTATTTTATTTTATTTTATTTTATTTTATTTTGTTTTGTTTTGTTTCGTTTCGTTTCGTTTTGTTTTGTTTTGTTTTGTTTTGTTTTGTTTTGTTTTTATTTTATTTTATTTTATTTTATTTTATTTTATTATTTATTTTTCTGGCGTGTATGTGTGTGTTTGTGTGTGTGTATGTGTGAACACAGGATAAAATATTAATTTGCACACATTCCTTTGAAAAATCTCAAAATATCTGCTCATCCACAGAAGTCTATTAGTACTTTCTAGCATTTCTTTGTACACCTTTTCGCTTGGACGTTAAGATAGTGACAGTTTTTCACCACCAATACCACCTGATATGGAGTCAGTGCATTTCTCATGATAATGTGTTATAATTCAGAAGGTTACTCAAGGACAGAGAACAGCAAGAGCAGGGCTGTTTCCTGGGAGCTAGTAAAAAGATCAGTCAGTAGTCACTGGCAAACAGAGGGGATAGGTCAGGTACAGAGTCCATCCAGGGTTTTCAGTCAGAAGCAAAAGGAGAATCATAGAATCATAGAATCATAGAGTATCCCGAGTTGGAAGGGACCCATAAGGATCATCTAGTCCAACTCTTGGCACCACACAGGTCTGCCCAAAGTTTAGACCATGTGATTAAGTGCACAGTCCAATCGCTTTTTAAATTCAGACAGGGTTGGTGCAGTGACTACTTCACTGGGGAGCCTGTTCCAGTGTGCGACCACCCTCTCGGTGAAGAACCTCTTCCTGATGTCTAGCCTAAACTTCCCGTGCCTCGGCTTAACACTGTTCCCGCGGGTCCTATCACTGGTGTTTACAGTGAATAGGTCATCTGCCTCTCCACTCCCCCTCACAAGGAAGTTGTAGACCGCGATGAGATCCCCCCTCAGCCTCCTCTTCTCCAGGCTGAACAGGCCCAGTGCCCTCAGCCGCTCCTCATATGTCTTCCCCTCTAGACCCTTCACCATCTTCGTCACCCTCCTCTGGACACTCTCCAACAGTTTAATGTCCTTTTTGTACTGTGGTGCCCAGAACTGCACACAGTACTCGAGGTGAGGCTGGACCAGCGCAGAGTAGAGCGGGACAATCACTTCCCTCGACCGACTAGCAATGCTGTGCTTGATGCATTCCAGGATACGGTTGGCCCTCCTGGCTGCCAGGGCACACTGCTGGCTCATATTCAACTTGCTGTCAACCACAGCCCCCAGATCCCTCTCTGCGGGGCTGCTCCCCAGCGTCTCATCGCCCAGTCTGTACGTATAGCCAGGGTTGCCCCATCCCAGGTGCAGGACCTGGCACTTGCTCTTATTGAACTTCATGTGGTTGGTGATCGCCCAGCTCTCCAACCTGTCCAGATCTCTCTGCCAGGCCTTTCCACCCTCTTCTGAGTCCACAACTCCTCCAAGTTTGGTGTCATCGGCAAATTTGCTCAAAACACCTTCTAGTCCTACATCCAAATCATTTAGAAAGACATTGAAGAGGACTGGCCCTAAAATGGAGCCTTGAGGGACCCCACTAGTGACCATCCGCCAGCCTGATGTGGCCCCATCAACCGCAACCCTTTGAGCCCTGCCCGTCAGCCAATTGCGCACCCATCGTATGATGGTTTTGTTAAGTTGTATGCTGGACATTTTCTCCAGTAGGATCCTGTGGGAAACTGTCAAAAGCCTTGCTGAAGTCCAGAAAGATCACATCAGCTGGTGTCCCTTGGTCAAAGAGCTGAAGACATGGGTACTCTGGAGGTGTCTAGAGTCCGTTGAGACAACAGGGCTGGAAACAATCTACAACATATATCCAAGGTGTCCAGCTGAGAAACAAAGTAACTACAGAGAAGAACTGAGAAAACAGAACTAGAGATAGGTATACTTACAATATAACTGAAAAAAAAGCACTGGAAGTCCATGCCTAAACTTCAACAGAGCTCCATGGAGTACTGGTCAAAGTGTGTGGGTGGAGGCTCCAGATGAAGCCAGCACGGGTCTATAAGTCATATCAGTGCACTCAGGGCCCTCACATTATGCACTTTACCCTCACATTGTGCACTATATCATTCTGTCATGGTTTTATTTGCGTGGGTAGCTGAGCTCTGCCACAGCCTCTCTCACAATCCTCCTCCTCAAAGGGAAGGGGGAGCAAAGGACTCAAGGGCTGAGATAAGGACAGGGTGATCGCGCAACAATTATGATGGGCAAAACTGAGTAGGGAGATAGTAAGATTTATTGCCTATTACTGACAAGCTAGAGAAGTGCGAAACAAAGGAAAGAAACCAAAAATACCTTCCCCACATCGACCCTCTTCCACCTCCTCCCCCTGAGCAGTGCAGGGGAATGGGGGAATGGGGGCTGCTGTCAATCTAAAGCACTTTGTCTCTGCCTCTCCGTCTCGGTCACTCTCTTCTCCTGCTTCAACGTGAGATCCCTCCCACGGGATGCACTGATCCTGCATGGGCTGCCCACAGGCAGCAGCTCTTCAAGAACTGCTCCAGATATGGGTCCGTACCACAGGGTCCATCCGTCAGGAGCAAACTGCTCCAAGCTGAGTCCCCCATGGGCAGCTAGCTTCTCCTGCCAGGTCACCTGCTCCTGCGTGGGCTCCGCTCCAAAGGATGCAGGTCTGGCCCAGAATCTGCTCTGTCAAGTGGGTTCTCCACAGGCTACAGCCTCCTTCAGGGCAGATGCACCTGCTCTACCATGGTACACCAGGGACTGCAGGGGGACAACCTGCTTCACCATGGTCCTCTTGACAGACCACAGGGGACCTTCCTGTGTTTCAGTTTGTACCCATTGCCTTTTCACCCAGTTGCTGAGTACAACCAAAAAGAGTCTGGCCCAAAACTGGAGCTAAGTAGAAAATAAAACTAGAGATCTTGTGATTTCAGTGGGAACCTCCATTTAACTTGGGGCTCTGTACCTATAAATTTAAAAGTTTTCATGGACCTTCTTCTCTCATTATCCCAATGGATCATGTCAAATTACTTAGTCCAAATGCATATATTTAGATTTTTTGTAAATTTTAGTGCAGATGGCTGAAGTTATAAATTCTTTTACAGAGAAGTAGTGATTGACAACAGATTTTGTGGACTACCTTAATCATAACAAGGTAAATTTTGTTGTGTCAAATCTAGCAAATGTAATTTGCCATAACAACTTATGTAACAATTTAACATGTCTAGGATGATTAACATAGGCTATATGACCTTGTTGGAAATTTAGTTTTATGTTCATAGGAAAGACAGGCTGAACAAGGCTGATACTGATTTGTAGAATTCTTCTTGATATACCTCCAAATTCTGTAACACTACAATGAATGTTCTGTCACTTTTTTCTTTTTTTAACATTATTTTATCTGAATAAAATTTCTCAAGCATCCTTCAGTTTTAAGTTTTACTATTATGTCAAAAGACTTACAAAACATTTTTATTTATTTATTTATTTGTTCCAGTAAATTACTTTAATAACAAAAAGATGTTGCAGATATGGTAAGCATAAGTCCCATCTGGAATTTGTAAGCAATAAACAATCTATGTAACATGGTATGTAATAAACTCTTTTCTTCTGAGCACGATATATATTCAAGATGTGTTTTCAGCATGTTTTTAATATTACAAACTTAGAAGCAATCTCGAAACTGCAAGACTGTGAAAAGATTGACAGGTAATAATACAATCATAGTGAACTATGACTGTTTGGTCTGCCACAAATACTGATGTAGATTTTGACACTGGCATTGACAGCTCCTGTATATTGACAGCTAAAGATGAAAGACTGAAACACAGACACAAGAAATCCTCCAGACATGAGTCTCTTGGCAACAAGAGTATTTGACAGCCCCAATTATCTTGACTGGAAGATGAATGTCTAAGAGCTTATATGGGTCTGGATTTTGTACTATAGTTTGTCAAAACTGTTATGTCTTGTTAAAGGAGTACATTAATTTCATTTCTCAGGGAAAAGATTGCCACTGCCAACATATCATGACTTGAATAATGTTAAAAGTATCCTACCTAATCATATGAACTTTGCATTTTTTTCCAAGATAAATTGAAATTGAAGTTTTACTGCCGTTTAATTTTGCATTATCAGGAGAACTACCTACAGTGAGGATTGTGTTCTAATGCAGAGAATATAAATGTAGTATTACAAATCCTGTAGTTTTTATCAACTTGTGCAGGAACTTATTCTCTAACATTAAAGAACTATTCATGCATGGATAGTTACATTTATTTCCTCACAAGTGTTCTCTGATCTTTAATGGGTTGTCATGCCTTTGTAAACTTAATTTAAGTATCTACCACACAACAGTTGAATACTGCTATTGTAGCTCAAATAAGAATATGTATAAAACACTTTTCAATATGGTTTTCCAAGTTGTCTTTCAAGGTACCCATTATTCAGAGACCAGATGGGCATTTTTTTACTTGTGGAAGGTGGTGAATGATTACCTTTGCATCACTCATTTTTAATCTCTCCCTTTCACTAATTAAATTGTCTATATTGGCAAATGAGTTTTCTCACTTGTTTCCTTCTAACTTTCTTCCATTCTGCTGGAGGAAGATGGAGAGTTATAGGATGCATGGGCACTTAGCTGCTGGCCAGGGTCAGCCCAACACACGTTCCCAATTTATGTGAGTTATACCTTCTTTAAATGCTTACTGTTTATAAAGCCATTTAAAACTCCTATAGAAATATTTGAATCTGAGAACAGATCCTTGGATGCATTTGGTATTGATGGGGTGGATACATGGAGCAGATCATCTTGAGTACTATCATCCAGCAACCAATGATCAGACCAAGTCATCATGGGATTATGAAAGGCAGGTCCTACCTGTGTAACTTGATCTCCTGCTGTGATAAGACAACCCTCTCAGTGGGCAAGGGAAAGGCTGTAGATGTTGTTTACTTGGATTTTAGGAAGGCATTGGATACTGTTTCCCCCAGCTTTCTCCTGAAGAAACTGGATGCCCATGGCTTGGACAGATGTACTGTTTGCTGGGTAAAAAACTACTTTGTAACAACTAATTGTTGTATACCACTTACTTACCTGCTTTAGTCTAATGCTCCTTTGCCTCTTTGAGCCAGTAAGCTATTGAAAATTACCAATTTTTTAAAAGAAGTTGCTATTTCTGTCATTAAATACCACTATGCAAAAAGGACAGATCAATATTTCAAGTTTGTGGAGATCCCTATTCTTGTTTCCCTATATAGTCAGCGGACAGAGATGAGCTGATTAGTACAGGAGACCGATTATCCATGAAAGTCTTCAGTAATTCCTACATTTATTTTCCAGGCAGAGAACAGTGACAAGTGGTGTTCCTTGGGGTTCAGTGTTGAGACTCATATTATTTAACATCTTTGTCAGCAGCGAGGACAGTGAGGTTGAATGCACCCTCAGCAAGTTTGTGAATTACACCAAGCTGAGTTTTATGGCTGAACATGCTGGAACAAAGAGGTGCCGTCCAGAGGGACTGAGACAGGCTTGAGAAGTGGGCCTGTGTGAACCTCATGAAGTTCAATGAGGCCAAGTGCAAGGTCCTGCATCTGAGTCAGGGAAATACCAAACATCAGTACAGGCTGGGTGATGAATTAATTGAGAGCAAGCCTGAGGAGAAGTACTTGGAGCTGTGTGTTGACAAGAAGCTCAACAGAAGCTGGCAAGGTGCATTTGCAGCCCAGAAAGCCAACTGCATTTTGATGAGCTGTATCAAAAGAAGAGTGAACAATAAGTCAAGGAAGATGATTCTCCCCCTCTACACTGCTCTCATGAGACCCCACCTGGAGTACTGTGTTCAGCTCTGGGGCCCCCAGTATAAGAAGGACATGGACCTGTTGGAGCACATCCAGAAGAGGACCACAAGGATCATCAGAGGGGTGGAACACCTTTCCTATGAAGGCAGACTGAATGAGTTAGGATTCTTTAGCCTAGAGAGCAGACGGCTCTGGGGAGGTCTTAGTGGCCCTAAAGGAGGCCTACAGGAAAGCAGGAGAGGAACTCTGACAATGAGTTTTTTGATAGGACAAGGGGTAACAGTTTTAAACTAAAACACAGATATAGATTAGATAAAAGGAAGAAATTTTCTTCTCTGAGGGTAGTGATGCAGTGGAACAGGTAGCCCAGAGAAGTTGTGGATTCCCCATCCCTGGATGTGTTGAAGGCCAGGTTGGATGGGGTTTTGAGCAGCCTGATCTAGTGTCCCTGCCCATGGCAGGAGGATGGAATCAAATGATCTTTATGGTCCCTTCCACACAAACCATTCTATGATTCTATAATTGTTTATACAGACAATTCTTGAGCTTTTTCAAAGGGCTAGATTATCACTTGTCAAGCCTCATCCACACCTATACATGGGCAACTTCAACACAGAATAATTTAGTCACCTTTCTAGTGGTACTATGCCGATTGTTGTTCTATTGCAAATAATTAACACTAATTTACTTGGTAAAAAGTTCAAATATTGACTTTCCTTATTGCAGTCTAATTTTAATATCAATATATGTGTTAATATTATTTAAAATGGCATTTTGTTTTATTACATTTTTTTGTTATATTGGTCAAAAGCTTATCTCAATTAATGGAGAAAAATGCTTGGCTTCGGCATGTATACTACATTTAGAAATTGACCTTCTATTATCCTTTCAGCTATACGTGTGCAAATCCTGTTGAAATAGATGAAGGTAGTACACACGAATCTAATAAACAGTCAAAGAAAAATGTATACTTAGGCATATATTCTTTCAAGCAATGCTAGGATTATTAGTTCATTTTATAAGAAGATTGTCAACAGTCTCCATCTGTCAAAGGTGCTCTAAGTCTTGTCACATCTATAACTGCTATCATGAATTAAAGTTTATTGCATTCTCTATTTGAGGTTGCAATAAACTTGAGGTTGAGTTTCCAGAAATTAACCTTTATGCAGAATGATCACCAGTCTTTTGTTACTTTACCATTAGTTTTCATTTAAACAAACAAACAGCAATAACCAAAATAATAATAATAATCTATGCTGTGTTAAAGAACAGATAATTTACTGTCAGTTAATTCAATTTTGTGAATTATCTGTTGAAAACAAAATATCTTTTAACTCCAAAAATAAAAAAATAAAATACTCTCTTACGGTGGTGGATTGACCTTGGCCAGTTGCCAGATGCTCACCCAGCTATTCTTTCACTCTACCTCTTCAACAGGTTAGGGGGAAAAAATTGATGAAAAATCTTGTATGTCAAGGTAAAAGCAGTAATTGGGAGATATAGTAGGCAAAATTTGGACTGGGAATTTCCGAGGTGTAGTATCCTTTTGGAGAATCTTTTGTTCTTGTAATGTGGTAGAATCAAAGTGTGGTTTTATCATGTGTGCATATTGTCCCCCTTTATCAGTGTCATAATGAAGCTACTTTGACTTTATTGTGGGGCATTTTCATTGTTGATTTTTCAACTGAAGTTGTGATGAAAGTATATATCAACTAATCTTCTCAAATACTTGTTTCACAGAGGTGAGGAGTGGTATATACTGAGTTTACATGACAAGGTCTTGGCAACTGGGTGAGCTGCAGGGGTGATCTCTGTGAGGAGAGGCCAGGACTGCCCATTGTCAGACACACCTGGTTCTAGCTGAATCCAATGGCCCCACTGCTGGTCAAAACAGCCAAAAGGGTGGCACCTCTGTGAAAACAAATTTAAGAAATGGTAAAATATGCTGCACAGAAGTGAGGAGTGAAAAAAAAAAAAAAAGGTATGAGAAAAAAATCCATAGACAACAAAGTCAGAGAATAAAGGAGAGGGAAGAGGGAGGATCTGGTCTGTGGGCCAGGGCAGAGATTCTCCTGTAGAACATGAAGGACTTGATACTGGAGCAGGTGGATATTCACTCAAGGAACTGCAGTCCACAGGGGACCCATGCTGAAGCAGTCTTACCCTGAACTGTTATGATCTTACCATAAACCTCTATTCTCCACCCTGCCTGCACTCCTCCAGGTATGCAGGCAGAGTAGTCAGGAATAAAGAAGTGGAGGGAAGGTATTTATTTTTTATTTTTATCTTTATCATGATCCAACTCTATTTTAATTATTGGCAATAAATTAAATAAATTTTCCCTAAATCAAGTCTGTTTTACCTGTGATGTAAGTAAATGATCTCCTTGTCTCAACGCATGAGCTTTTTCATCTTATTTTCTCCCCTGTGTCTTTTGAGGAGGAGATCGAGAGAGCAACTTGGTGGGAGTTTGGAAGCTGGCCAAGATCAAACCACTGCACCTATTCATGGTTGGTATGTACATGGAATGTACTTTCCCTTTGGGTTTTGTGGTAATGCTGCGGTCTTTGATGGACTAAAAATATACATAAAAAACACAAGTGAAAGCCCTTAGTAAGAGTCATTTCAACCTGAAAATTACCAGTCTGTACTTGATGGCAATGAGATTTATAGAGTTTTCTAGCAACACATTTTTATATACCCAGAAAGAAAGAACACCTTACTTAATGAATGTTTAGACTCAATGTTTAAACATTTTTCGATTTCTGCCATCCGAAGGGCAATGTCTCTTCCTCGGTCTCACCAATCTCTGTGACATTTTCTTCCCCTAAAAAATTGTGGCTTACATATTTGTACAGAAAGGAGCTAACTACTATAATTGTGGACATAAAAGGGAGTCTCTTGATAACAGGAAAAAGGCAGTCTGATATGTATGTCTGTAGGTGTGCATTTATTTCTGTTGGGACAAATATATTTCTTCTGAATGTTTATTTTAGTGTCTTTTTCTTAAAGAAAAAAAATCATTAAGTGAAACATATCAACTCAGGTGAAATATAACATCTAATAAATACTTATAGAACTGTTTTAAAAGTGAAAGGAAGTGAGAAAACAAGACAGAAAACCATATATATACACATATATTAACAGATTAATTTGGGCAAATTTTCGAATCTAGGTTGTTGCAAGAAGAGCACAGGTTTTGGTAAGGTTTGAAAACCTTTAAAGCTCTATTTTTGTCAACTCTAGCAATATTTCTAGCACTGTTTAATGGCAAATGTTGTTAAAATTACACTGTCTTTACCTTTATAATCTCATGAAATAAAGGGTGCTAAGATGTAATGAGATGCAATGTCCAGGAAAAATATAATTAGAAAAAGCTGGCAAGCTTTTGGGCTCAGTCTCTTTTTATCATATTTTACACTCTAAATATCTACATCTTTTACTACTGCTCTTGTCAGTAGACTGAAGAGCTTTCTGTCTTGAAACAGAAGAAATAAATATGCAGATCGTGATCAAGTCACCCGTCATATTTCTGGTTAAATAAATGTTTGATTTCCTTGAATATTATCTATAAATCATATTTTACAGTTTTCTGACTGTGGCTGAAACTCCTCAGTTACTCAGCACATCTTAATTATTGACAGACTAACATTGAATAGAGTGGAATATATCTATACTGCCTTTCAAGGACAACCCCAATGTCATCTAGGGCAGTGTTTGGTCTGAAATTGAGACTCATGTTTCTACACATAGGCAACTGTAAATCATATGTTTAAACACCCATGTCAATCTATATAAATGCAGCCTTACAAAACTGAGAAGAAGTTAGTAACTGGAACAGAAATATGTTTAAATTGTTTGAGACATCATAACAGATAGATCATACTATGTTCCTTTGCTGCTTTTCATACATTTTTCTAACCATTAAGTCTTAATTGTTACTGCTGTAAACTCTTCTTCCTAGTTGCTATATGGCATTTTTATTTATATTTTTATTATTTCTGAAATTATTAAGTTATGGAGACAGTAAAGTTCTGTGAGTCAAGTTGAGAGAAACAAAGCAAAAAATTGTTTGCTTGTTTTGGTAAATGCTTAAGGATGGAAACAAAATCTCATTAATTAAAAGTATATTTCAGTAATTTACATGGAATTTAATTTGTAATATGTTACTATTTTACATTAAAGAAAAATATTATTGTTAAAGCCAGTATTAATTTAATATTTTAAATATTGGTTTGAATATAACACGCGTAGATGTGTGTAGAATAGGGACTTTATATTTCATAAGGAACTGAAGAAAATGGTAGGTGATCTTAAAAAAAAAAAAAAAAAGTCTTACTTTACTCTTCTTTAAAATAGAGTTATTTAAGAATCTCCAAGAAAAAGACATAGATGAAATTAGCCATCCCACTTAAATGTCAAATATTATAAGAAATGGTCTAATTTCTACTTCCTTATTTATACCATGTCTTTAGATATAAAATGAGGCCAGATTTTTTATTATCACAGGAACAAGATAAGTTTATTTCTTTATAAATTTAGCACTCAATTTTGTGATATCCTGAAGGACATTTATGGCTGAAGTAAAAAAGGACATCAGACTGACACAGTTCTCTTTTCCTATTTAACCTAAGGACCCATGAGGGGATTATTAAATAAATATATTTTTTCAGGTCATGCATAGAGACAAGCAGAAAGAATATTTATATTAGTCATAGGTTTCAAAATCAAACTATGATATTTGGCCTTAGGGAGAAAACCTGTCTCTATTGTGTAGGATATTTTTTTCCAAAATCATGTGTTAGAATCATTACTCCTAGGATTTAATCATTTCACTTGCACAGTCAAAGGTTTTTGCTTGTTTGTTTGCTTCTTTTTCCCCAAAGCAACTGCTTTTGGTCCTTCATTATAACAAACTTTCAGTACCTTTTCCTAATGACATCTAAATAAATGTCAGCCCTAAAGTTCATGTTACATTTTAAGTAGAGAGCATGATTTTAGCAATGAATTTTCCACAAAAGGAGTTCTGCATGTCAGCTACTGCCTGTAGTACTTGTGAATGTGATATGTGGAGATATTTATGTATATTAGAGGAAAGATTATTTAAAACAGCATTTTTGTGTGGTAGATATAAATGACTGATAGGTATGAGAGTTCAAGCAGACACACTACAGGCATTCTGGAATTTGATAATTTTTGCCTTTACATTTGTAACGGTCTAACATTATATTAAAAACGCAAAAGCTGTTTTCCTCTTTTTAAGACTATAGGACTCCATATGAGATTTCAGCTAACTTTTCCATTTTGTTTAGCTGCACTTTTATTATTAGTAGTAGTATTTTTAATACATATTATTCTTTAAGTTTAGCAAGAATATTCTAGTACTGACAATTGCCTGTTACATAAGTGTGACATTTAGTTCTAAGTATTTTTTAAGTTTTATATAATTTCAATTTTGTATTTTGCTGATCAATGTGAAAAGATCAGATAGGAAGAAGAAAGAGCAAGAGAATGTGAGCCTTTAATGTGTGTTGTTGAAAGAGGTATGGGAGGGAAAATTGTCACTGGGCATGCATAAAACTATGAGAAAAAGGTTGAAGTTAGATTCAACAACTATTCTTGTTAATTTTATATACAGTAAATTTCTTGTGAGAGTGGTATGGAAAATGATGCACAAATCACTTCAAAAATTCAGAAAAAATAGTAACTTTAAACTGGAGGAAAAGATACGTGACTTGAATAACTTCAATGTGAATAATGATTTTTTTCATTATTTTCACAAAATGAAATTTTCACATTTTGTGAAAATAATGAAAAAAAAAAGGTTTTCAAAAGATGGACTGTTTTTGCTTTGAAATTTCAAAATGTTCTCAGTATTTTCAAAATGAAATATTTCAGTTATTAAAAATATTTTTATTAAATTCTTACACCGACTTAATGAAAAAGGATTAAATAACACCAAATCAGAAATAAAGCTACATGTAAATTGATATATATCATGAGTATATAATACGCATGCATTTCAGTTTGTAACGACATCTGAATAGTAAAATTGTTGTAATACCATACTTTCAGTAACATAGATGCTTTCATCTCTTAGCGTATATATATATATTTATAAAGACTTGTCTTCTTAATATGGGTTTTAAAAATGAAATGTGTTTCATATTTACTAAACAATTTTGTTCATATCAATGTGATATAAAAGTATGCATTAAATTATAGACAGACATTAAAGATGGAAGGTCACTGTTTTCTTTTGACTTCAAGGTTTAATTAATTTTTTAGTTGATGTGTTTTTAGCCACTGGAGGATAAACATTTTGTGTTACAGATTTTCAAATACATTTTTGGGGGTGTTTTTTTGTTGTTTGTGTTTTTGTTTGCTTATTTATTTATTTATTTTGGCTGACATAAGCCACTAGTGTTTCTATCATGAATAATTTTAAAATTTTAAGTGTCTCTGTTGCAAAGGCACTGAATATCACAGCTTTTTAGTCTGTCTTGCTTTTCACATCATACCCATAATAAAAGAGGATTTGTCAGTTGTCTTCAAGAGTGCGCCTCTTATTTTTCAAGCTCTGTTTTTCTGCTCTGCACATCAGTCAGGTCTAACAGCCAGCCAATACTTCTGATTCTCCAGTCCCCTTACAGGCAGCCTGCAGTACTGGTTAGTCAAGAGACAGCATTTTACAGAAGAGTAAACATAAAAGATAAAAAATATTTCCAATACATCAACTTAAAAAAAAATAATTTAATTTAGGATTTATTATTTTTTTTTCTGTAGAAGTATTGCACAATCAGAATCATAGTTCTCATACTTGCAAAGCTTATGGCACCCTACGTATTCTCTAGGCAAAGTTCAATACAAATTTAGTATCCTTGTTGTCAGGTTTTGCGATTTAATGCCACAATTGCAAAACACATAAATCAAATGTCATGTGCACTATGTATAACTAGAAAATAGCATTATTTTATTTAATTTATTTTATTTTATTTTATTTTATTTTATTTTATTTTATTTTATTTATTTTATTTTATTTTATTTTATTTTATTTTATTTTATTTTATTTTATTTTATTTTATTTTATTTTATTTTATTTTATTTATTTTATTTTATTTTTATTTTTAATAAGTGCAGGAACATAATGCTCTGACAGAAATGTACTTATATTTTGGTAATATTTCCATGAATAGAAGAAAGCTTGCTCTTGTTGTAATTAAATTTCAATCTGCTTAGCATGCTATCGTATCAAATTTATTTCATATTTCTATGTCTTTTCCAAGAAAACATACATGGATGAGAGGGATTAGTTCCATTGTTTCAAAAACTAAAGTCAAAAATACCAAAATATCCCAACTAAAGTGATCTTGACATATTTCATGCTTGTAAAGATATTTCTTTTAGACCTAACAGCAATCATTTTATTAAATTTATTTATTTTATTTAATTTTTGATAAAGGTTAAAGGTTACACTGAAATACATCCTGAATGTATAATAATTGATTTCTGAAGAGACAGCAAGCATTTTAATAGAAAAAAATAAAATAAAACAAAACAAAATAAAATAAAATAAAAGTAAAATAAAATAAATAAATAGAATGTTACTCTTTAGAGCAAGGAATATAGTAAGTGTTGTGGTTTAACCCGGCTGGCAGCTAAACACCACACAGCCGTTCGCTCACCCTCCCCCCTCCCTCTCTGGGATGGGGGAGAGAAACGGGAAAGTGAAGCCGGTGAGTTGAGATAAAGACAGTTTATTAAGACAGGAATATAATAATATAAGGAATATAAGGAATATAATAATAACAATAATAATAATAATAGCGATAATGATAATAGTATTAACAATAATAATGTGTAAGAAAACAAGTGATGCACAATGCAATTGCTCACCACCCACTGACCGATGCCCAGCCTATTCCCGAGCAGCCGGCCCCCCACCCCGGCCAGCCACCCCTATATATTGTTTAGCATGACGTCAGATGGTATGGAATACCCCTTTGGCCAGTTTGGGTCAGCTGTCCTGGGTCTGTCCCCTCCCAGCTCCTGCTGCACCCCCAGCCTGCTCGCTGGCAGGACAGAGCAAGAAGCCGAAAAGTCCTTGGCCTGGTGTAAACACTGCCCTGCAACAATTAAAACATCAGCATGTTATCAGCGCTCTTCTCATCCTAATCCAAAACATAGCACCCTACCAGCTACTATGAGCTACTTAACTCTGTCCTAACTGGAACCAGGACATAAGCTATACCTGTAAGAGTTGAAAATGCCTAATAAAAAGATTGTGTGGACTGCAACATGTAAGAATCAACAGCAGGAAAATGAAAAAAGTACTGAGACAGTTGTACTATAGTATATTCCTGCTAGAAGCAGAAGTAGGAGAGTCTTCAGATTGTAGTGTATATCTGTAGCATTCCTTGAATGCCATGCTAAAGCAGGATACATTAACCTCCAGACAAGGTTCATACAGTCTAATCTGAAAATATGGACCCTCATGAATTTATGGATCACTCTTTAAAATATACAGTGTCCTAAATATTCAAAAGTTTAGTGTGGTATTGGATGGTTAACTAGACATAACCATGCAAGCTGTTTATAAGCTGTTTCTGAGGCAAGTGTATGTGTGAGTGATGAATGGATCAGACACTACATTGCTATGTGTTCTGTTAACAAATTCTGAAAAGTAGCCATAACTACTTTCCCACTTACCACTGAAGCACTTAGTTGAAGTGAACACAAAGATCCATAGAGTATGTTGTAGAGTATATAGATATATTCACCAGTTAGGGAATTGGAGTTTGTTGTGAAAACAGTATTGAAATAATTGATAAATCAAGATCTTTCACACTTGAAAACAATCTTTTACTGGACTGAAAATCATTAAAAATATGTATTGCCATTTGCTACGCCTTAATCACTATCAAGCATGATCAACACATGCTTAAACAAATACTACTTAGCAAGCTTGTCCTAAACTAGCTATAAGCATACAATACCATAGAACAACGGTCTTTGATCTTTCTTAGTTATCGAGGTCAAGGTGATCAAGCTTTTTAACTAGGGAGCTGAAGGTGAAGGGGGGTTCCTTCTTTACTCTTCACTGTTCCTTTATCTTTAGGGATGCTTTATACTATTCTGTTCCCACCCCTGAAAGAGAGAATTTTCTCATTTGGTCTTGGTATTTTAACTTGGGGATCAGAGCTTGTTATGGATTCAGTTGTTTTGCAAGATAATTCTGGTTGTATCAGTCACTCTGTCAGCACCAGCTCTGCAAGATTGTTTTGTTTTTACCAGACTTCTTCACTGTTTGTTTATTCTTGCATATTTTGCCTTTTGCATATGTTTTTCTGATACCCTCTTTACCACTTGTCACTTTGTTCTTGTGGTGCTATGTTACAAAATGCTCATACACTGCTACCACCTATGACATTATTGCGTGATTGTGTATGGGTTCAAGGCACTCAAATATGGGGCTTCGTGTTACTCACGTAGACAGCTCATCAGTTAAAAGATAATGCTTGAGATCAATTTAAGAATTAAGTTTTGAGATTCTCAAAAGTCTACATCCCTTACATATTTATTATTTCATATTTTAGATAAAAACATAATTGTTACATTTGTTCTACTGCACTATTAAATACAAGAGACCAAAGGTAATCAATGCCTGTTTCTCAAATCAAGTAACATTTTATTTGCTTGGCTCACATCCATAGTATGTGAGACTAGACTCAGTCCTATTAGGCTTGCCGTGGAAACAGATACTCAAATCTGTTCAAAATAGAACTAGGGATTAATCTATTACCTGAGCACTGTGGATGAGCAGAAGTGTTTGAACTCAGTCCTTGGTCTTTTTTATTTAGCAATATAGACATACACAGTGGTTCCTAGGCTGAAATTTATGAACAGTTTTGAGAAGCCCAATGTTTATACATGAAAGGGAAAGAAGCCCTTGTATGTACAGAATTTAGGTAGCTATTGTTCCACATTAGTAGAGTAAATTTAATGAAGCCTTAGGCCAAAGCATGTGCTCTGCATCACCTGAACCTGATATGTAGTGGTGATAGAGCAACAGTGAAAGACATTGTGTGGGGTTCTGTGTGGTACTGATGGGGAAGGGAGGATGCGCTGTCCAAAAACAGCACCAGATGAGAGCCTGCTGCAGGAGGCAACAGAAGCCATCTTGTCCCATGACAAAGAACCACCGATCTGAAATAACATATATATATATATTGAAAACTGAATAGACTATATTGGACAGAACAAAGATTGTACAGGCATAAGAACCAAGGGAAAGTTTTGAGCAGGGTCTGTCCTTGGAGACAGAGAGCTCAAACAGATATACGGAAATGATTAAATTCTTGCTGCATTAAATAAGAATTGACTCTTCAAGTGAATTCCAGATGCCTGGGGAGACCCATTCTGCTAGAGGAAACAACAGGATCCCCTAACATAAAGCAAGCATAATTACTTATATGATGCTTATACAGTTCAACCCTTACCTTTACAACAAGTTTCCAGGGCTAGTACCAGGTAATTTTACATCATACCAGGTAAACTCTTTCCACTGTTATTTGATTTGTAACATTTCACTGGTAGAAACAATCCATTCTCAGCTACTGCAACAAACACAGTAACCACAACATCTACATCCCCCCTTGTTCTTCTCCCTCTAAGTTTTGCTACATATCATTTGGTTTCCTTTACAGTAACTCTTCCTTGTAAGTACAGATACTGTTATTATTCAGTATTTTCTGAGACCAGTGCCTTGGCAGCCTTGACTGTCTCAGCTAGATGCTAAAGGATCCATTGAAGCTTATCTATGTATGCTTTCATCCTAGAACCGGCTTTTTTTTTCTCTCTCTCTCTCTCTTTTTTTTCCACCTTCTTTTTCTATGTAGACTTGAATTTATTGTGAAGTGACAGCCAGTCTTAAAATGCCCATTTGAAGTTTGACTGCTGTAATGTGCTTTGAACCCAGAAGAGGTAAATTGAATGAGAATAAAAATGAAATAAGACAAGGACCTAATTTCTTGGTAACTGATATAATGGTTACTAATTGTCCATTGTTTAGTGCATGGAAAAGGAACAGTACCTCTGAAATTCTCAGCTTTCTCTCTCTTTTAGTCAGGTATGATATGCACTTTTGTGAGGATTCTGGGTCAATGGAAAATCAAGAAAAATATTATTTTTCTGCTTAGCATGATGATCACAGCTATATTCTTTTACTTAAGTAAGCCGAAATCATATAGTAAAAACAACAAGTATGCTTAAGATAGAGTCATATTAACTGAAAAATCGTTGTTTTATCGGTCTGACTTCCTAAGGCAAATTGTCAAATTAAACTGTACTAAACTATGTAAATTTTAGTATGATTCACAGGGTTTGTATTATAATTTACTGATCCCACGTTATTAAATGGACACTTAAATCTAAAACCAACTTTGTGGTTGTTGTTGTTCATAGTTCATCTCTTCCACTTTTTACTGAGTTGATTTCTAAACACAGGTTTTCACCAGCCTTTTTTAACACATAACAGGAATCACAGATATTTTATAGAAATGTATTTCTGGATCTAACTTTCAGACTTGAGAACGCTTCGTAACAGCCCTTGAAATTAACAGGTAATGGTAACTGACACTCAGCTCCCAATTCCATGTCATGGACATGGAAGATTGTGGAAGAAGCAATGGACTCTGGAACCATGTTTGTTATGTTAGACCTGGAAATATTCCTTAGTCCCTGGTACTGTTACTATGGCCAGGCTGCATCTTGGCCAATCTAAATATTAAGCAATATTTGGTAGGCTTCGAATTTGCCCTCTGATAGATTCTGTTTTCCATAAAGGAACTTGAGGTACATAGAGAAATGCAAGCAAGATGCTTTGACTTCTGCTTCTACTTCTACTTCTGAGCAAACTGTTATAGAGTGTGACAAAATGACATCTCTCCACCCCTACCCTGGCCCCACTGGCTCCTGGGAATCTGTGGATGTTCCCAGGTGCCCCCATACCCCATGACACAAATGGCACACCATCACTCTAGGTCTATCAGGCCATATCTGGTTACACACTTTATCATTTTTATATGTATTCTGAATATTGTCTTTGGTTTTCCTTGTTTTGAAATCATACAAAATTTCTGAGAATGAACTTTCTTCTCTGCAGTAGCTGTGAACTCCCATTTCATTCATTTCTAATCCACTCATTTTATTTCTTTTTGCAGGGAAAATTTAGTAGAAGAAAGCTGCAGTGAGAGCTCTTAATACTTTGATGTTTTGCTTTAGTAAGACACACTTCCCTGATTTATTAGTACAATTTACAATTATATCGTAAATAATTAAAGTAAAAACTCACTTGTCAAAATAAATGAGCGAAGTATATTTTGTGAGGAGGCAGCCTTGATGGTTAATTGCTTTTGCATCCTTAGTCATTTGAAAAAAAAAATTAAAAAATGTTAATCTGCAATGAGACTTATAGGTGTTACTAAGAATTAGAAAAAAAAAATATTCTTCTGGACTATTTTGCTGGGGGTAATGAGAGTTGCTATTTCTTCATTTTATTACACATTAATTCAGGAAGCAATTTGCAAGATCCAATTCCACACATTTTCAAATGAAACATTATGAAAAATAAATAAATAAATAAATAAATAAAATTATTTTGAAAATATCTTTTGATTACTTTGCTCTGCATTTACATAGCATCATTTTGAAAGGAAATATAAGAACCCAGCCTGATTGTTTTCAGGAACAAAAATAGTGTGTAGACAAAGGGAGAGAAATTAATGTAATTTAACCTTGATTTTAGCAAGGCTTTTGACATGGTTTCTTGTATTTAAGTTAGTACAGTACTGTCTGGATGGGAAGGAAATTAAGCTGGTATAAACTGTTTGTATGGCTAGGCCCAGAGGGTTTCAGTTAATGGGTGACACTGCCTGGAAGCTGGTAACAAGGGGAGTATTACAGGGAGGGTTCTGTCTGTACTGGGGCTTATCCTGTTGAATATCTTCACCAGTGATCTACAGGAGGTGACACTGTGCATGTTCAGCAAGTTCTCAAAGACACCAAACTGGGGGGGGAAGAGCGGTTGGGGGGTGGGGGAGGGGGGTAGGTATTTGTCATGTCAGATTGATACACCACAGCACATGGTAGTCCTCTAGAGTGACCCACACAGGCTAGAGGAATGGGCCAGCTGGAACATTATACATTATGAAATCCAACAAGTACAAATGTGAAGTCCTGTCTCTGGCAAGGGAAGAACCCTGGCAACAATAAAGACTGGGGAATGACAGGCTGGGGAACATTTTGTTTTTACCGATTTCACACTGCTCGTCCTGTTTTTCTTAGCTATCCTTCTTATTTTGGGGCAGTGGGATCTTCCCCTTATCTGCTTAACACACTCCTCACTGCTATGCCACTGTCATGCCTGCACAATCGCTTTTGAATATGCGAGGTTAGTGGAATTTTCCACTGCAAAAACACATTCTACTGCAAAAACACAACTTTGTTTTTCAGACTTTTATACACATTTGCAGGTAGAAGAGTATTTAGTCTATATGATCATAGACTTTGCACTTTTCCTTTCTTTCTTTTCCTTTTTTTTTTTTTTTCATGTTTGCTCATTATTTTTAATGAACTCATTACATAGATGATTACAATCAAGAAACAATATACACAATTATCTGAGGAGATGTTTGTTTCTCTAAAAATGTTAGAAGTAGAAAGGACAAATTCTTTCAGACAGGTTGCTCCACCATTTTTCTCTTCTTCTTTTCATATATCATCTACTATTACTATAGCTATAGCAACAGGATCAGTCCCATCCATTCTGTTGTGCATATATTCAAGGGGTGTGGTGTTTAGATATTAAACTTACTGCTCTGTAAGCATTTCCTATTTCAGGAAAATAGGGTGGCTGGATTAATGAATCCAGTAGACCATCTTTGAATTTTAATTTTAGTAGAACACTGTTAATTTTACTGAATTATGTATTCCTCAGTAACTGAAATTTCTCTATCAGTCTTTCTGCTATTAATGTTGTAAAGTTAGAATTACTGATTTAATTTATTTTATTTTAATTTGTCTATAGGTTTAAATAGAACAAATTATTTGCATTGTTGAAATTTGCAAAATCATTATTCTCTCTTTTGGAATAAGTAATACAATACGTAAAGGATAACAGCTTAACAGCATCATGTCTAATTGCTATACTTTTGTGATCTTGTTTTGTGTTTCCTAGGTATTTTGTTTGTTTCTTTTTCAGAGTTTCTGATACATGGCAATATTTCTACTTTTGTGTGTGTGTGTGTGTGTGTAGTTTTATTGTTTATTAAATAAAAAAAACAAAATCCTACAAGGACCCATTAAAGTGTTTTTGAATAGTCAGGTGAATTTTATCATCTGTTTCTTCTTTATGCAGACTTTGGATGACATATAACTCCAAATAACTCCAGCAAATTGGGAGGAAATATAGGAAACTAATCTATGTTGTTGCTCATTTCTTTAATTCCATTTTAATTGCCTCTGCAGTTCCTGAAGGCAAGACTAAGATCATTTGAGATAAAAACATAACGACTATTTCAAGTAAATTATCATAATAGAATCAGATACTTAACAGAAGGCTAGTGTTTCTTTGGATATAATAAATAAATATGTTATATTTCAGTTAATACTTAAAAATAATTAAAAGGCATTTTTATAGACATTATTTTTAGCTTTGAACAGTGTTGTGCAATTATACAGTGTCGCCACAATTTATCTTTATCGTTTTTTTGTTGTTGTTTTTTTTTTTTCCATTAGATGTAAAAGAACTTTAATAATCAGTCATTACATATATCAAAATTTGTAAAGCAAAACATTTTTGTTGGCTACATATTTTCCTTGATCAGAATAGAGAATATGCCCCCTAGATCGGAGCAGTTGTTCAGCTACACCAGTATTTCGTCTACAGCAAATTACAGGAGAGGTCATGAAGAAGAGTCAGGTAAGCTTGGCTGTTTTCTGCAGACTTCCTAGATCCACAGTGGTTGTACTGGGGTTCTTAGAAGGTGTATAGCCATTCCTTCTGTTATCTATCTGCTGATGACACTCCTGTTACTGAATGTCTAATCCTATAAGGATTGGTATTGTCTCCCTCCATTAACTCCCATGACAGAAGGATCACAGAAGTTCTTTTCAACTATTCTGCAGAAAGGCGTTTTCTTTCATCTATATTAAATCAGTTGCCAACCTATTTACCACATTCATTAATTTTTTATTTTTTTTTTTAAACTGTTTCCAAAGGCAGGAGTTCCATCTCCTACATTATTTTAGCTGTTTTTCTCCATACCTCTTCTGACACTGCTGTATCCTCCCTGAAATGCAAAGACCAGAATTGTATAGTTCTTGAACAAGATGTGAGCACAACAAGGTTTTATACAGCACCAAAATGAAAACTCTAATGTATTCTCAAATTTTGCTTTTTTTCTTTTTTTTTTTTTTGGGCAGATGCTATATGTTGAGCCAATGATTTCAGAGGACTCACAACACTGGCTCTAAGCTCTGCTGACCTGTAAGTGCTAACATTTTTAGCACTGCATACATACGTTGTTTAGATAATATTTTATCTCACAAAACTTTACTTTGAATTTTTCAGTGTTATATTCAATTATGCTGATCTTTTGTTTTTGAAAAAACTTGTATGCATTTTGAGTGAAAAAGAAGGTTGTAGCATTTATTACTATTATTATTATTATTATTACTAAAGAACTGTTGTGAACTTTTACCATGCACATTTCATTTAATCAATTAAGGCAAGTAATATTTTCAACAGTTTTATATTTTTTAAAGAAATGCAGAGAATTAACCACTTTTATCAAACCATTTCATTTTTTAAAATTTACTCAAAAAGTAGGTTTCATTTATTTATCTATTTATTTATTTATTTATTTATTCCTATTAAAATTCCTGATACAGTCACCTTTTCTTTACTTCACTGTGCCTAAGAAACCTGTGGCATGTGGCTGCTTCCTTCTTTTTTTTTTTTTTTTTCCTAATTATTATTATTTTTTTGTAATTCATGTTTCATTTGGAACTAAAATCTCAATTATGAAACCTGAGTTTAAGCAGTTGGTATTTGACAAAAAAATAATGAATTTTGTTTCTTCTGTAGACAGTAGTTCAACGTGATACTCTGCCAAGATGAAAGGAAATCTAATTATTTCCTAAGTAAGACCTAACCTTGCTGGTCTTTGCTATTTTATTTTATTATTAATATTTTATTTTTTAAACCTGTGAATAGTTAATACAGTGTTACCAGAATCTTTTTCTGTCATATATTTTATTCCACTACAAAATGTCTCAAATATATTTTTGTCCTCTTTCTGTACATTTGTTAGTTTCTATATACAACTATGTAAACTGTTCCTCAGTTTGGCTTCTTGACTTCACATGACAAAGGACAGTTTTTGCAAATAAGCAAAAATACGTTTTTGACATTTTTCTTCTTACATTTTTCTTGTCATTCTCATTTGTTTTCTTCCTGCTCTTTTGTTATTTTCTTTTGATGTAAATATGCTTTATTACTAAATTACTTTATAAGCAACATAGCCCATATACATATTAGTGCATCCTAAATTTATAAGAATTAAGTTTTCCATAATAAAAAGGAACATGTAAAATTGATGCATAATCTATAGGTGTAAATTTTGTGTTACTCTACAAGCATACCATGCAAATGTAGGTTTTGTTAGAAAAGACTTCTAATACTAGATTAACTTCAGCAAATCTAGTTATAGTAAGAGTACGGTCCCACCCGGAAGCTATTCAAGAAAGTGCTGTTTTTGGTATCCAACTACTATAAACACAAGTACCCTCATGAAATAAGTGACTACTTCTGTAGTTGGTTAGGGTCTTTCAGCAGATAAGATGAGCAAAGAAAGAACAAGGTCTTACCTCAGCCCTGGTATCAAATAGAAAAAATTTGCTCTCATTCACATTGCTAAGGTTTAGTTCTGTCTACAGACTGATTTTCTTGAAAATACATAGTTGGAGCAACTCAAAATAGAAACAGGGAGTGAATGAATTCTATGGCCAAAACTAGGTCATGGGACTGTATACTGCTTATGCTGTCTTTCTTGCTCTTTAAGTTTTATAACACTTCTGTATATGTTTTGTCCCATGCTAAGTAGCACTCCCTGAGGCAATTTTTGTATCAATGTTAACAATTACCAGAGACTGGTCAGTAGTAGGCAGCATGAATCCAAGTCATGCAGCAGGACAGAAGGAAAAAGTATATTCAAGTAGAAAGGAGTTGTATCATGCCACATCTTCAGGCTAAAGACTAGAACATGAAGTATTTTTATTTACTGGTGCCGTGATGAAGTACACATGCATTTACATTTCTGACAGAAAAAAAAAGTAAATAAAATTAAATTAAATTAACACATCTACAAAATCTTCATATTCCAAAATTTGGTATGATTTACAAAATAATAATAATATATATATATATATATATATATATAAAATTGCAAACTTGGAGTACAGCTACTTTTTCCTAGCTTGGTTATCTTATGTCACTACCGGAAAGTGAAAATAATCAGTTAGCAAAGATACATAGCAGTCACTATACAGGAATTTTTATCTATTTGACTTGAAGTAGAATGACAGTATTTTTCTTCACCTTTGATTTGGCATATGCGAACACTTTCTTAATGTCTTTATACATTGAGGTGAACTTAAAACATTTATGTTCATGTATTTTAGATAATTCTAAATTAAATTTTTTGAGGTCTTTTAGATCTACTATTATGTTCAACCTTAAGAAAACAGCAACTGTAGAATACAATTGCATAATATTTATATAAGTCTTTGATTAGCAATTAATCTGCTATAAAAAGTTCTTATTCTAATAACAGCTGGGAGTATTTCATGTAAATTATTATTTGTAAGTAATTTCAATTATTTGATCATCTAGATCATCTAGATCTCTCCATCAGCTGGGATTTAAAACTTAATAATAAAATCTGTGACAAGGTCCACATGAGATTTTATTAATATTAATGTAATTTCAGAGATTCTTTTCTTTTTATTTTTTTTTAATCTTTTCATTTGGAAGACAGAATTAAGGAGAAAAAAATGATTCTTATTAGACTGCTGGATTAAGAACAAACAATACATATTGTGTATATTATCCCACATATCTTATTCAAATCTGCAGAATAGTTTTTACAGCTTGTTCATTCAAATTCCAAGATAGGGCATGAATTATCCAATATTAAAATTTATCATTCTAAACTGACAAATGAACACATGAATCCAAATTTCAATTTTAGTATTTAACCTTATGACAATATTGTTCTTCTCTTCACTTTTCCTTGCCTCCCCTTTCCTTCTCTTCCCTTAATGGGGAAGTTTATTTTATCCTATTGGTTTTCTATACAAGGAGAAAGTGAATGTTTTTATTTCCTTCTGTCTGCTCACAGTGTCATCTTTTGAATTTATTTCCTGATCAAAGTCTTTAAAAATGATGATCCTACTTTGCTGCTCAACTCCTTAGTTAAAAAAAAAAAAAAAAAAAAAAAAAAAAAGTTCCTTGTAGAATTAACTATGGGTTAAATGGACTTTTGGAGTTCTGAGTCTTGTTTAAGAGATTTCTTACAGACTCAGGGACATTCACAAGTTCTTTCTGAATTATTTTTTATTCCTAGCCTCTCCAATTAGTGTATCTCCTTTTATGTATATCTAATTAGTACACTCTGTTGATGACATGAAAGTCTTTTCAAATGTTCATGTTATTATGATTATTTTTGTTTGTTCTTTTTTTCCTTGTGGTATTTTTGTAAATTGTATCTTTTTAATTTGTCACTTTCCTATGAAATTTCTTGGTATATTCACAATAATGTTTTTCTTCATCACTGTTAACCCTGAGCTTAATACATTTAACATCTATCTATTTAGCATTTTTTCCAGTTTTTGTATATCTGTTTCCGCCACTGTAGCACTGTATTTATCCATGTACTCCTTGACATGGGAATATATGGTCTCTATTTTTTACACCAGTTGCTGTACTTTACAGTAAGGTTCATCTTATAAGGTTTAATGATGTTATTTTACTCATATTTTTCCCACTCTATGTTTATAATAATAAATTGAACATGTAAACTGATGAATGGCTTACTTCCCTTTTCTTCAAGAACTATCATGTTTCACAATGATACCTACACTGTTTTGACTGAGCCTCGGTGTGGTCCAATGCAGCAAAGCAAAAAATTAAGTCCATGAATATCCTTTTCAATTCATCAGATTGTGCTCACTGCTTTCACTTCTCTTACATCCTTGATAAAGTAAGTAAAGTGTTATCTCAGTCCTGAAAAAAATAAAAAGTCTGGCTAGCCCTGCTTCATGACTCTGCAAGGAAAAGTAATTGATCTATCTTCATCACATCTCTTCACCCGCTGTAAAATAGAAAGGAGGAAAGCAGTCCAGCTCGGAGAGAGCTCAGTGCAGGAGGCTCACAGTGATGCTGGGCAAACTCCCCTGTCAAGAATTTGACTGGATTCTATATGAAGCACTTGGTTACCTTAAAGGAACAGAAAAATTGTAACTGGGTGGTTGGGGTTGTTTACATCTACTTAATATTCACATAATTTCAAAGAGTTAAGGTGTAACTAATCAAATCAAATCGTTTGTTACAAATAATAACTTTGGGAATTCAGCAGTCAAGACTACTTTTAAACTACTGCTGAAATTATCAGTGCCAGTAATTTCATTAAGCATATCTAATAAATGCTTCATAAAGGCTTCATTGTAGATGAATTACAATGGAACTCTTAGGTATCTGGGATAGTATTGTAGTGGTAAGAACAAATGATGAGAAAATTAGCTTTTGTTTAATATGTGACTACCTCTGTAAAGGGTATAATGTTTGATGTTAGTCACTCAACTGAAAACTGAGAAACAGAAAAGAAAGAGAACTGAAAGATACACACAACGATAAACTTGAAGTTTCTGGGTAGGTAAATAAAAGCTGGTTTAGCTTCTGATATATGTTTTTATATGTCATATATATTATTTTTACACCATAAAAACATTTATGTAACATACTTTGTGAGTAGACAAGATGCCAAGTGTGTCCCAGTCACACTATCTTCTGGCAGGTTGCTTAAAGCAATAGCTGAACAGACCATCTGTAGTGAAAGCACCACTTCCAGCGTTCATGGGTAGTAAACGTGAAATGAAGTAAAAACAAATAACAGAGAGAACCCAGATAGCAATAGGTTAGGTCTCATAGTTAGCTCTCTGTGAGGTCTCATAATTTTTGGATACACCAGAAAACGTCAGAAAACAACCACTGTTGTGAAACAGTGAAAAGATCTGAAATCAATCAATCAATCAAACAATCAATCAATCAATCTTCTCTCTTATTTTATGAACTTAATAAAAAAAATAAGGAAAAAAGGGTAAATATAAGGTAAGGATAACTTGTTAGCACTAGTAAATGATGAGTAGTTAACAGACAAATTTCTGAACTCTCTCCTTTTATTATTTTATTTTATTTTATTTTATTTTATTTTATTTTATTATTTTATTTTATTTTATTTTATTTTATTTTATTTTATTTATTTTATTTTATTTTATTTATTTATTTTATTTATTTTATTTATTTTATTTTATTTATTTATTTATTTATTTATTTTATTTTATTTTATTTTATTTTATTTTATTTTATTTTATTTCATTTTTTGCAGGAGACATGAAGCTTCCTAACAGCTACACTTGCTATAACAAAGGATGGCAACAAATAATGTCTTTGCTATGTTGTTGTCCTGTTGAGTACAGAAGTGTCAGAAAGCTTGAAAGAGTGTTTAGGAAGTCTTGACAACTTAGTAAGTTTATATAAACAAAAAAGGCAGAAGTAAGAATAAATCTTTGTGACATGATTGCTTTATGCTTGCCACTACAAGCAGCCTATCAAAGGGGTACAAGGGCAGTGTAAATAACGCTGAGAACTCTAGCTCTAATGGCAATTCAACTACATTTTAAGTATTGTAACTGGTTTTGAAAAAGAGGAGTATGACACATTATAAGCTGCCAGTACTCTTGTGCCAAGTGCAAGAAAAGTGGAATGAATAAGAAGAAACAACAGCAAAAAGTGCTATTCAAATTGCTTTTCATCATCCCCAGAGTTTTTTCAAGCATTGTATAAAAGTAAAAGTGTTTAAGTAGTTTGAAGATGGGAATTATTTCAAAGTTTTTTATTATATTAAAGACTAAATGATTTGGTTATCTATTTAGATATCTTTGACTGAAAAAAAAATATGTTTTTGTGTTATTCCTTTGGGTATCTATTTTCAACATACTGATTTTGATGATTGAATTGGTGGAGCAGTATTTTTAAAGAACCAAAATTACACTCTTTTATCATGAAGTTATTCTCTTTTCTGTAAAGTCAATTAGTATTCAAACTGGCTACCAAATTCTAGACCATTATTTTTACCACTGTAAATAGAAGTTCAACTCAGAGTTTTGGGAAACAAACAAGAAATCTGAATATACAAAAAGATGTATTTTAATACTACAGCTAAGTGGGGAATAGACTGAGAGTAACTCTGAGGAGAAGGACTTGGGGGTTTTAGTTGACAAGAAGCTCAACAGGAGCTGGCAATTTGCACTTACAGTCCAGAAAGCCAATCATATCCTGGGATGCATAAAAGGAAGATGGCCAGCAGGTAGAGGGAGGTGATTCTCCCCCTCTATTCTGTTTTTCTGAGACTCCACCTGGAGTACTGTGTTCAGCCCTGGGGCCCCTGATATAAGGACACAGACCTATTATATCAAGAACAGAGGAGGACCACGAAGGTCTGGAATACCTCTCCTATGAAAACGGGCTGAGAGAGTTGGGGTTGTTCAGCCTGGAAAAGAGAAGGCTCTGCGGAGACCTCATTGCAGCCTTCCAGTACCTAAAGGGGGCCTACAAGAAATCAGGAGAGGGACTTTGTCAGGGCATGCAGTGATAGTACAAGGCGTAATGGCTTTAAACTAAAAGAGGGTAGATTTAGATTAGATATTAGGAAGAAATTCTTTACTCTGAGGGTGGTGAGGCACTGGAACACGTTGTCCAGAGAAGTAGTAGAAGCCCCATTTCTGTAAGTTTTCAAGGCCATGTTGGATGGGACTTACCAGGAGTAACCTGGTCTAGTGGAAGGTGTCCCTGCCTATGCCACTGGTTGGAACTTGGTGATATTTAAGGTCCCTTACAACAGAAACCATTCTATGATTCTATGATTCCCCTCTGTCTGAAAAATGTGGGAAATATTTATGTGTTTATATACATCTAAAGGTATATATACAAATATATTATAGGTATGAGAACACATGCAATATGCGTATTTTTAATTATTATCCTGTAAGCCCCTTATTAGAACTGTTAGTGGGATATACCATGAAAGCAGGAGGTGATTTTCAGTTATACTAAGTAATAGTCAGTTATACCAAACACCAAACAAAGTCTAAGATGATTTAAATTTATGTAAATTTGTCTTGTCAGATCAGGGTTAAATGTAACCAGCATAACTGAGAGTCAGAAATATCATTTCCATAAATTCCATGCAAATTTGTATGGAAGATCAGGCTAGGTTATTACTAAGGAAGAAACACAGCAAAAGTCAATCTTTAAAATGAGTCTGTTTTCTGAAAACTCACAGCAAACTGTATGATGTTCGCATTGGGACCAAGAGTATCAGAGATTATTCAAATTATTTTTTCAATGCCTTTAGCTAGAAATATTTTTATTTAGTTCCTTGGAAATTTTACAGCAGATTTAAATATATTGGTAGTTGGAAAACAAAACAAACAAACAAACAAACAAAACATAAGAAGCAGATAGTTAATTTTGACAAATGTTTATTAATCAATTAATTTGTATTTATTCATTTGTACTGTTAAACAGTTGCATTTTGTGTTCTGCTGACAAATCACAAATATCTTTCAAATCATTAAGGACCTGACATAGCAAACTACCTGTTGTTGTCGGAGTTCTACAAACCTCAGCAAGAAACAGCTCTTGGAACCACAACAAATTTACCTATTCAGAGGAAAGTTAATCACAATGCAGATATCCCAGAACAAATTAAGAACAATTCAAGTATGAAGAAGCAAGTTTTGTAATTTTGTGTAAGACTTCGTATAAAAATTAAAAGAAAACAAAACTAAACAAATTAAAACCAACAACCAACAACAACAACAAAAAGACCATTAAGGTTCATTTTATATTCTGGCCTGTATCTTACCTTTTTGACAATTTCTGCACTGTATGAAGGACAGAACTGAACGTTGCATTATTAAGCTATGGGACGAGAAGAGTGTAGTTGATCAATTTCTGTTTTAACAGAAATGTCTATTATAATCACAGATGGATGGACAATTATTAGAATTTGTCAGGGGGCTAGTTAGAAAATAAGCAGAGGACTTGCCTAACTCATTGGTCTGTCATGTTCTATTGCTACTGGCAATACTTGATCACTCAAAGCAAGAATAAAATATAAATGAATATGATGCACCTACATGAATATGCAACATTGTACTGCTATTCTCCTCTCGGATGAGGGGTTTTGTATGAGGAAAGGGGAATTTTTACTACAATTTGAGTATGCTGTTATTACCAGGTGCCAAAATACCATCAGTTTATAGCTCCTTCTTTCTTCTCCTTTCTAATCACCAGGTCTGTTGCACAAAAAGCAGAGCCAGCAGTAAAGTGGGAAAAATCTAGCTCTGATTTTGAAATATGTAAGGAATATCTGTAAAAAATATATGCTTGTCCTCTTGGTTGTATTTTTTAAAATAACAAGTCAGTCGTGGCAGATAGGTAAGTGCATCAGCCTATTTCTGCTAAATTCAAGGAATGTGACTTCTGTGATTTCAGGCAGAAATGGTTACTAAAGCTAGTTTATACTTTCTCCCCACGTGGCTGATCCCTTAGAACGCTCATTCTTCACCAACATCAGGGTGCAGTTGGACCGATACTCTTTCCTGGATAATTGGAACCAAAAGGAATCAGATGAAATCATAAAAGAAATTTTTTATAACATTCACACAAATTTCATTCTCTAACAATGTGAGTTTTGAGGATTACAAATTAAATACTTCATTAAAGTGTTTTTTTTTTTTTTTTTTGACTGTGATGAGTTAATTTGCCTGAAATGCTAATTATCTGGAATTTTGGAATGAAATTAGGCATTTTATTCTTTGTCAAAGGTACTGAATTTAGTTAAATTGTTGTCAGTAAGTACATAGTGTATAACTGTTTTGCTTGTTTGTTGTGAACAGATTTGTTTATTGTGAACAGATTTGTTTGATATGTAGCCTATATGGGAAAGAGTTGATGGTGTATTCACAAATATTTTGATTTCACTGCCTTATTACTAGTTATTCAATTTTCTGAGTAAATTAGAAATATTCTAAGTATTTCTTGGGAAGCCTGGTAACAACTTAACCTGTCAATATTCTACCAAGGTTAAAGATTCAAAACCACATTTTTCAACAGACAAAAGTTTGAGGGTTTTGTTTGTTTGTCTTCCTCAATATATATATATACTATTTAATATATTTAATTATTTGATATTTATCATTTTATTTATACACCTTCATTTTTATATATACTGTATATGTCTATAGCTAGATATATTTCTACTTAATTATATTAAGCTTTTATAATTTTAATAAAAGTACATTCCCACTTTCAATTAGATTTGAGAATAAGCAAGACTCTTTTGTCCTGGGACCATAGCGCACCTTTGAGTGGAAAATCACTTCACTAAAAAAGGTGTGTACAGTTTCAAAATATAGTTAAATAAGTATAATATCATTTCTTTTTTTTTTCTCATCTAAGGTGAAGTACATTTGCCATGCATCAGGGTTTCTTGTAGCACCTGTGGCACTGAGAAGTCCTTATTAATTTCAAATCTTTGAGATCTAATGAAATCTATTAAATATTAGAGACTTAGAAGGGAAATATGGAAGGCTTCCCAGACATAAAGGCAATGTACATAGGCTGTCTGGACCCCAGAAAAGTAGAAATAAAAAATTAGGCTGTTTCTTCTGTAACATTTTGTCTCTTCTGCACTTCAATCACACCCACTACACCACACCACCATGCACAGAGGAACTCTGCAAGCAAAACATACATAATTTGAAAGTACAACATGATTGTTTATTTGCAGATACAAGGAAAAAATATTAAATATTAATGATAGTCTTTGATATTAATATTTGAGACATTAATGCTCACCCTTAATAAAATACTGATTAATTTTTGCTAGCCAGGCAAGTATCTTCCAGGTTGGGAAAAGGCCAGCAAAAGGTTGACCTTTGTTGCTTCTTGGAACAGGCT